>NW_025423331.1:0-330239 GCF_020497125.1 Mauremys mutica | reverse complement strand
TCTGGTCCTAAAGTTTTTTTGCTGCAGGATGGCCACCTTAAGATCTGCTATTGTGTGGCCAGGGTGGTTGAAGTGTTCTCCTATAGGTTTTTGAATATTGCCATTCCTAATATCTGATTTGTGTCCATTTATCCTTTTCCTTAGAGACTGTCCAGTTTGGCCGATGTACATAGCAGAGGGGCATTGCTGGCATATGATGGCATATATTACATTGGTGGATGTGCAGGTGAATGAACCGGTGATGGTGTGGCTGATCTGGTTAGGTCCTGTGATGGTGTCGCTGGTGTAGATATGTGGGCAGAGTTGGCATCAAGGTTTGTTGCATGGATTGGTTCCTGAGCTAGAGTTACTATGGTGCGGTGTGCAGTTACTGGTGAGAATATGCTTCAGGTTGGCCCACAAACAACCTGCCAACCTGGCCTGCCATCCAAGGCCTGTGAAAGTGTGGGATCATTGTCCAGGATGGGTTGTAGATCCCTGATGAGGTTGGAGGGGTTTTAGCTGGGGACTGTATGTGATGGCCAGTGGAGTCTTGTTGGTTTCTTTCTTGGGTTTGTCTTGCAGTAGGAGGCTTCTGGGTACACGTCTGGCTCTGTTGATCTGTTTCCTTATTTCCTCGTGTGGGTACTGTAATTTTGAGAATGCTTGGTGGAGATTTTGTAGGTGTTGGTCTCTGTCTGAGGGGTTAGAGCAGATGCGGTTGTACCTCAGTGCTTGGCTGTAGACAATGGATCTTGTGGTATGCCTGGGATGGAAGCTGGAGGCATGAAGGTAGGCATAGCGGTCGGTAGGTTTTCGGTATAAGGTGGTGTTAATGTGACCATCACTTATTTGCACCGTGGTGTCTAGAAAGTGGACCTCCCGTGTAGATTTGTCCAGGCTGAGGTTGATGGTGGGGTGGAACCTGCTGAAATCTTGGTGGAATTTTTCCAGAGTCTCCTTCCCATGGGTCCAGATGATGAAGATGTCATCAATGTAGCATAGGTAGAGAAGGGGCGTGAGTGGACGGGAGCTGAGGAAGCGTTGTTCCAGGTCGGCCATAAAAATATTGGCATATTGTGGGGCCATGCGGGTGCCCATAGCGGTGCCACTGATCTGGAGATATATATTGTCATCAAATTTGAAATAGTTGTGTGTGAGGATAAAGGCACAGAGCTCAGCAACCAGTTGTGCTGTGGCATCATCAGGGATACTGTTCCTGACAGCTTGTATTCCATCTGTGTGTGGGATGTTTGTGTAGAGAGCCTCTACATCCATGGTGGCTAGGATGGTGTTTTCTGGAAGGTCACCAATGCATTGTAGTTTCCTCAGGAAATCAGTGGTGTCACGGAGATAGCTGGGAGTGCTGGTGGCATAGGGTCTGAGTAGAGAGTCCACATATCCAGACAGTCCTTCAGTGAGAGTGCCAATGCCCGAGATGATGGGGCATCCAGGATTTCCGGGTTTGTGGATCTTGGGTAGTAGATAGAATAACCCTGGTCGGGGCTCTAAGGGTATGTTGATTTGTTCCGGTGTTAGCGTAGGGAGTGTCCTGAGTAGATGATGCAGTTTCTTAGTGTATTCCTCAGTAGGATCTGAGGGAAGTAGCCTGTAGAATTTGGTATTGGAGAGTTGTCTGGCGGCCTCCTTTTGGTAGTCAGACCTGTTCATGACTACAGCACCTCCTTTATCAGCCTCTTTGATTATAATGTCAGGATGGTTTCTGAGGCTGTGGATGGCATTGCGTTCTGCACGACTTAGGTTATGAGGCAAGCGATGTTGTTTTTCCACAATTTCTGCCTGTGCACGTCGGCGGAAGCATTCAATGTATAGGTCCAGACTGTCATTTCGACCCTCAGGAGGAGTCCATGTGGAGTTCTTCTTCTTGTGCTGTTGATGGGAGGGTAACTGTGTATCAGTGTGTTGATCAGTGTTGTCCTGAAAGTATTCTTTCAGTCGGAGACGGCAAAAGTAGGCTTCCAGATCGCAGCAGAACTGTATCATGTTGGTGGGGGTGACAGGGCAGAAAGAGAGTCCCCGAGATAGGACAGACTTTTCTTCTGGGCTGAGTGTGTGGTTGGATATATTGACGATATTGCTTGGTGGGTTAGGGGTACCACGGTTGTGGCCCCACATAGCAGGTAAGAGTTTAGACAGCTTACAGTCATTTTTCCTTTGTAGAGAGGTGAAGTGAGTAATGTAGATCTCCTGTCTTATTTTAGTGAAGTCCGTTTGTATGGATAAATGGACACAAATCAGATATTAGGAATGGCAATATTCAAAAACCTGTAGGAGAACACTTCAACCTCCCTGGACACACAATAGCAGATCTTAAGGTGGCCATCCTCCAGCAAAAAAACTTTAGGACCAGACTTCAAATTTGCTGAGCTTCAGTTCATCTGCAAATTTGACACCATCAGCTCAGGATTAAACAAAGACTGTGAATGGCTTGCCAACTACAGAACCAGTTTCTCCTCCCTTGGTTTTCACACCTCTGCTGCTAGAACAGGGCCTCATCCTCCCTGATTGAACTAACCTCGTTATCTCTAGCTTGCTTCTTGCTTGCATATATAAACCTGCCCCTGGAAATTTCCACTACTTGCATCCGAAGAAGTGGGTATTCACCCACGAAAGCTCATGCTGCTAATTGTCTGTTAGTCTATAAGGTGCCACAGGATTCTTTGCTGCTTTTACAGATCCAGACTAACACGGCTACCCTCTGATACTCCTGTTACAATGTGTAGCAACATTGTATGGAAAGTGATGAGATTTTATGGTATGATATTACTGAAAAAGCTGCAACCCTAACCTTAAGTTCCTCAGAGACAGCAAGACAAACAGCTGGTCAAATAGCCATTCTCCACCAGGGGGAAGGTGTGAAGATGACATTTACATTCCATCACAGAGACACTAGAAGCTCGTATCTATGACAGCCTGTCACCATGACTCAGCTGGGAACTGAAGTGGTTTCTAGTACAAAGGACTGAATTATAAAAAGAGGTGAGGAAAATGCATGAGACTCTCTCCCCCCCCACCCCCTTTCGCTCTGCTCATGACAACTCCTGAAGAACTGAATGTGGGCGGCAGGGGCAGGTTAGGGGGAGTTCTGGCTGAAAGGAAAGCCAGCCTGTCTCAGCAGATGGTGAGAAACATTTGTTTTAAATCCCTTTTAGCTTGTTAAGTTAAACATTAGTTTGTGTTTTATCTTTGCATTTCTTTCATAAACAATTCTGACTTTTATGCCTCATTACTTGTAGTCACTTCAAATCTTTTTTTTCAGTAGTTAAAAATCTTGGTTTATTGTTTTATCTAACCAGTGTGTTTGGATTAAAGTGTGTTGGAAACTCCATTTGGAATACAAGGCTGGTGCATGTCATTTTCCACTGATGAAACAACAGATTTCATATGAGCTCCCATTGTTCAGGAGTGTGCTGGACAGTGCAAGATCCACATTTCTGGGGGAAGTCTGGGAGCAGAGAATTTTCTGGGGTTCTCCTGTGGGGTACTGTAATTTGTGAGTCACTGACTAGCAGCACTCAATAGTGTGTAGCTGGGAGCGAGTTACATGCTGGAGACTGTGTGTGAACTGCCCAGGAGTGGCTGCTCTCACAGTAGAGCAGTGTAAAAGGCACCCCAGCTTGGGGAACTGAGGGGACACAGCTGTTAACAGTCCAGATTGTACTGTGCTTAATGTCACAGACACTCAATTTCAAAGAGTCTCCTACAACCCAGAGAAAGTAAATCCACGTCCCAGAAATCAAAGTCTCCCTGGCACTGCTTCTTGCTGACAGATGAGTCCAGAGACAAAGACAGAGTCCTGGGGAAGGTGGAAACATAAGCATGGGGCTCAGTGCAGAATGGGAACAGGAAGGGCAGGGATATTATTGAACGCAGGATCTCAGCAGTACTAGATGTCAGGATAACACATAGTGCAGCCCATTGGCAAACATAATCCCAAATATACATATAAAATGATGGGGTCTAAATTAGTTATTTCCATTGATTTATACAAGGGCAATAAGATATTCTCTGTATTACTGTCTATCCCTTTTTAAATAATTCCTAACATCCTGTTTGCTTTTTTGACTTCCGCTGCACATTGCTGGATGTCTTCAGAGAACTATCCACAATGACAAAAAGATCTTTTTCCTGATTAGCCTAATTTTGCCCCCATCATATTGTATGTATAGTTGGGGTTATTTTTCCCAATCTGCATTACTTGACATTTATACACATTTGCCATTTTGTTGCCCAGTCACTTAGATTTGTGAGATCTTTTTGAAGTTCTTCACAGTTTGCTTTGGTCTTAACTATCTTGAGCAATTTAGTATTGTGACGTTATTGATATAATCTGGGACCATATAGAACATGGTTGTATCCAAGGTCCTGTAGTGGCACCAAATCTTATGTAAAGGGGGTCATATAAGGTGTCCAAGACCAGGTTATGGGTTGCTGGTTATAATTATGGTGTCTATATGTATGTATCATTTTGTAGTTGAAGTTATGAGTATTGGCTCTATCCTGTCTGTATTTCAAACTTATGCTGTGCTTCTGGGAGACATCCCAGACAAGCTGGTGTTAGCTCTGCCTCACCTGCTTGATGGCCCATTAAGGACCATCAGCTATTCAACTGACCCATTGAGAGAAGGCAGATACGCCTTGTAACTCAGCAAAGTATGCAGGGACTTGCCCATGTGACTCCAGACTCCATTTTGCTGTCATTTTCAACAGTAAGAACAAAGAGGTTCTTACACCTCGAAAAGCCTATAAAAGGCTGATGCCTCATCTCCATCTTGTTTTCAATCCTGCTTCTTACCTCTGGAGGAACTTTACTACAAACTGAAGCTTTGAACAAAGGACTGACTGACCCATCCCAGAGGAGGATGTACTCCAGAGACTTGATTTGAACCTGCAATTTACTCCATCACTGCTACAAGCCTGAACTAAGAACTTTGCCATTACTGCATGTCATTGATTCCATTTAACCAATTCTAGCTCTCATCTCTATGTTTTTCCTTTTATGAAGAAACCTTTAGACTCTAAAGGATTGGCAACAGCGTGATTTGTGGGTAAGATCTGATGTGTATATTGACCTGGGTCTGGGGCTTGATTCCTTGGGATCGAGAGAACCTTTTTCTTGTATTGGGGTGTTGGTTTTCATAACCATTCATCCCCAGGACGAGTGGCACTGGTGGTGATACTGGAAGACTGGAGTGTCTAAGGGAATTGCTTGTGTGACTTGTGGTTAACCAGTGAGGTGAAACCAAAGTCCTCTTTGTCTGGCTGGTTTCGTTTGCCTTAGAGGTGGAAAAATCCCAGCCTTGGGCTGTAACTGCCCTGTTTTAAGCGATTTGTCACTCTCAGTTGGGTCCCATCAGAACCGCATCGTCACAAGTATCATCTGCAAACTTTGCCACCTCACTGTTTACCCCTTTCTCCAGATCATTTATGAATACGTTGAATAGGATTGGTCCTAGGACTGACCCTTGGGGAACACCACTAGTTACTCCTCTCCATTCTGAAAATTTACCATTTATTCCTACCCTTTGTTCCCTGTCTTTTAACCAGTTCTCAATCCATGAAAAGATCTTCCCTCTTATCCCATGATAACAATTTATGTAAGAGCCTTTGGTGAGGGACCTTGTCAAAGGCTTTCTGGAAATCTAAGTACACCATGTCCACTGGATTCCCCCTTGTCCACATGTTTGTTGACACCTTCAAAGAACTCTAATAGATTAGTAAGACATGATTTCCCTTTACAGAAACCATATTGACTTTTGCTCAACAATTTTTGTTCTTCTATGTGCCTGACAATTTTATTCCTTTACTATTGTTTCAACTAATTTGCCTGGTACAGACGTTAGACTTACCAGTCTGCAACTGCCAGGATCGCCTCTAGAGCCCTTTTTAAATATTGGCGTTACATTAGCAATCTTCCAGTCATTGGGTACAGAAGCCGATTTAAAGGACAGGTTACAAACCATAGCTAATAGTTCCTCAATTTCACATTTGAGTTCCTTCAGAACTCTTGGTAAATACCATCTGGTTCCGGTGACTTGTTACAGTTAAGTTTATCAAGTAGTTCCAAAACCTGCTCTAGTGACACTTCAATCTGTGGCAGTTCCTCAGATTTGTCACCCACAAATGGTTTGGGAATCTCACCAACATCCTCAGCCATGAAGACTGAAGCAAAGAATCCATTTCGTTTCTCCGCAATGACTTTATCGTCTTTAAGGGCTCCTTTCGTATCTCAATCGTCCAGTGGCCCCAGGCCTGTTTAGCAGGCTTCCTGCTTTTGTTATTACCTTTTGAGTTTTTGGCTAGCCCCTTCTTCAAACTCCTCTTTGGCTTTTCTTATTACATTTTTACACTTAATTTGGTAGTGTTTATGCTCCTTTCTATGTACCTCACTAGGATTTGACTTCCATTTTTTAAAAGATGCCTTTTTATCTCTCACTGCTTCTTTTACATGGTCGTTAAGACACGGTGACTCTTTTTTAGTTCTTTTGCTGTGTTTTTTAATTTGGGGTATATATTTAATTTGGGCCTCTAATATTGTGTTTTTGAAAAGTGTCCATGCAGCTTGCAGGGATTTCACTCTAGTCATTGTACCTTTTAATTTCTGTTTAACTAACCCCCTCATTTTTGCATAGTTCCCCTTCCTGAAAATAAATGCCAGTGTTGAGCTGTTCTTCCCACCACAGGAATGTTAAATGTTGTTATATTATGGTCACTATTTCCAAGCGGTCCTGTTATAGTTAGCCCTTGGACTAGATCCTGCACTCCACTCAGTACTAAATCGAGAATTGCTTCTCCTATTGCAGGTTCTTGTACCAGCTGCTCCAAGAAACAGTCATTTAAAGTATCTAGAAATTTTGTCTCTGCATTTTGTCCTGAGGTGACATGTACCCAGTCAATATGGGGATAATTGAAATCTCCCATTATTATGGATTTCTTTATTTTGATAGCCTCTCTAATCTCTCTTCGCATTTCATCCTCACTATCACTGTCTTTGACAGGTGGTCGATAACAGAGCCCTATTGTTATATTCTTATTAGAGCATGGAATTACTATCCATAGAGATTCTATGGAACATGTGGTTTCATTTAAGAATTTTTTACTTCATTTGAGTTTACATTTTCTTTAACATACAGTGCCACTCCCCTCCCCACCCCCCGAGTATGACCTGCTCTGTCCTTCCGATATATTTTGTACCCTGGAATGACTGTGTCCCATTGATTGTCCTCACTCCACCAGGTTTCTGTGATGCCTATTATGTCAATATCCTCCTTTAACACGAGGCACTCTAATTCACCCATCTTATTATTTAGACTTCTGGCATTTGTGTACAAGCACTTGAAAAACTTGCCACTGTTTATTTGTCTGCCCTTTTCTGATGTGTCAGATTCTTGTATGTGTGAATGCTTCTCGTCTGATCTGGCCCCTACTTTATCCTCTTCCAGCCTCTCTTCCTGACTAGAACTAGAAAATCTCTATCACCAGACTCCCCTCTAAGACAAGTCTCTGTCCGATCCACGAGCTCCTCTGCAGTCATTGGCTTTCCCCCATTCTCTTAGTTTAAAAACTGCTCTGCAACCTTTTTAATGTTAAGTGCCAGCAGTCTGGTTCCACTTTGGTTTAGGTAGAGCCCATCCTTCCTGTATAGGCTCCCCCATCCCCAAAGTTTCCCCAGGTCCTAATCAATCTAAACGCCTCCTCTCTACACCATCATCTCATCCACGCATTGAGACTCTGAAGCTCTGCCTGCCTACCTGGCCCTGTGCGTGGAACTGGAAGCTTTTCTGAGAATGCCACCATAGAGGTCCCAGATTTCAGTCTCTTTCCTCGCAGACTAAATTTGGCCTCCAGGACGTCTCACCTACCGTTCCTTATGTCATTGGTGCCTACACGTACCACGACCACCGGCTTCTCCCCAGCACTACACATAAATCTATCTAGATGCCTCAAGAAATCAGCAACCTTTGCACCAGGCAGGCAAGTCACCATACGGTTCTCCCAGTCATCACAAACCCAGTTATCCTTGTTTCTAATGATCAAATCTCCCATTACTAACAGCTGCCTTTTCTTAATGCCTGGGGTTCCCTCCCCAGAGAGGTAACCTCAGTGCAAGAGGTTACCCCAACACCATCTGGGAGGAGGGTCCCAACTATGGGAAGGTTTCCCTCTGCTCCCATTGACAGCTCTCCTTCCCTGGGCCTTTCATCCTCCTCAACAGCGCAGTGGCTGTCTGACCAGAGGTGGGAGAAATCTACAAGTGTCCCGGAAAGCCTCATCAACATACTTCTCTGCCTCCCTTAGCGTCTCCAGTTCCATCACCCTGGCCTCCAAAGCCTCCACGCGGTCTCTGAGGGCCAGGAGCTCCTTGCACCGAATGCACACGTAAGCCACCCACCCACAGGGCAGGTAATCATACATGCTACATTGAGAGCAATAAACAGGATAGCCCCCACTCTGCTGCTGGGCTTCTGCCTGCATTCTCTCTTACAGCCACCTAGGTTAACAGGGTTTTTGTTTCAATCAAGAAGTTTGTATTATAGCTTAAGTGTTTTAAAGAATGGCAAGAGTACCTCGCCCCCTTCCCACTCCCCTTCCAAATTCCCTCACAAAACTCCCCGTTTGCAGCCCTGTTTGAAAAGCTCCCTGGTCACTTGCTCCCTGCTTTACAAAGCACTCCCCCTATCACATACCCCCCTGCACCCAGCCCCTGCTTGAGCCACTCAGGATAGGGGGCTGGGAGTACCCCCAGTACCCCAGCCCACGCTCCCAGCCCTAGATCTGACTCCTGCATCCCCTCCCACATAACGAGCCCTCACACCCCATGCTCTGACTCCTGCACCCCCCACACATCCTCAACCGCACCCTGAGCACCAAATGGGAGCTCCTGCACACCCCCCTCTACATTGCCATCTGCACCCCTCACACCACATGGGAGCTGCCCCAGGTAAGCACTTCACCCCCCCAACCTCCTGCCCCAACCCTGAGCCCCCTCCTGCATCCTAAAACCTGGCCAGACCCTGCACCCCAATCTCCAGCTGCTCCTGAGCCCTAACTCCCTCCCAGACCCTGCACCCCCAGCCCTGACTCCTGCCCCCCCACATCCCCACCTGCATTGCTTGCATGAAACAGGAGCTGCTCCAGGTAAGTGCTCCACTCTCCAACCCCCTGCCCCCTCCCACACCCTAACTCCTGGCCACACCCTGCACTCCAACATTTTTAATTTTTAATAAAGGGCTCTTATCCAAAGCACTTTAAAATAGTTAGCTAACGGCACAAACAATATATGGAAAGATCATTAAGTGGTGCACCAAGACTCTGTCATTTTCAAGTGGTCTGTGGAAAAATCGGTTAGACGACAAAAACAATCAATGTACCTCACTTTATTTTCATTTACTTCCTATTACTTATAGGAGAAGGAGGGGAAAAAAAAGAATGAAAAATGGGGGTGGGAGGGAAATAAGAGAGGGTGATCTTTTTGTTGCTTATGTCCCAAGGAGGGACCCCTAAAATGGAGTTGAGCACAGGGCCCCACTAACGCTAAATCCGCCACTGAGCTTCCGTCTCTGGATACCCCCAGCCAGCATTCAAGGATGCACAGACTGTCTGTGTGATAAGTGACCCTGGATCAGCAGCTGACTCCAGCAGCCTGCTCGTTACACCCCAAGCATAATTGTGGTCTGGGTGGAGAAGGCTCACGGTTTGAGAGATCAGGAGTAGGAAGCTTCTGCTGATTATGCCGCACCGAACCCTCAGTTTTACTTGAACAAACAGGAGATATTTGACACTGTGCGATATGGCTCCTGTGCTCTGTTCCCAAAGTGTTCTGCAGCAGGGGAGGGTCTCTGGTAGCTTGTGTGTTACTGGCATATTGGGGTGATGCTGAAACAGGGCAGAGTAGAGGTGGCATTGGGGGGTGGCATGAACCATCTCTCTTCTTTTCCCCTTCCAAGAACAGAGGGGACAGGACTCCTTACCCAGCGAGGTCACATTCTCATAGTTCTCCTGCATGACATCCCTGTAGAGGACTCTCTGAGTGGGGTCCAGCAGAGCCCACTCTTCCCTGGTGAAATACACAGCCACCTCCTCGAAGGTCACCGGCCCCTGAAAGAGCGAGAGTCCAACACTCAGGACCTGCTGCTCCACTCACAGCCCCCCCATACATGGGGGACAGGAGCCAAACAGAAACTCTGGGTGGATTGCAGTCAGAGTCCCATCCCCACTCCGCTCAGCGCATCCAGGAAATACCAGGGGGAGGGGACGAAGCGAGAGCCCCTCCTGTCTCCCAGCAGATCCATCACACACCTACTAGCCACTGACTGACACAGGAGATGGAGCCCCTAGCAGGGTCCAGGGACAGCTCCCTGGTAGGAAGCCCAATAACCTCCTCATTCTGAAGAGCTGGATCTGAAGGGAGGGGAATCTCCCCCAAGCCTCACTGGTGGGTGCCCCCTTCATATCTCACAGCAGCCGCTGGTTAGTGAGCTCAGGCTCCAGCACTATGAGTCTGGTCAGTTTTCCCAGCCCCATGCAGCTGGGTTATTTTCTGCTCCACAAACTAGAGCATTTCCACTGCCGAACCTCCTGGGTCTGTTCCTAGAATCTAGGCCACATATTAAATAACTCCCAGCAGGTTTAGCACACCCCTGTCCTCCTCCCTTTCTCCACCCTGTGCATTTCCTGCAAACCAGACTGCAACCTCCAAACCAGCCTGTGCAAACCTTCCCATCTCCCACGTATTTGCTGTCCCTCTCCCGCCCTGGAGGAACCCACCAGCAACCCCCTGATAATACCTACCTGAACTGGCTCCTCTGCAGCCATTTCTCTCCCCTGTCCAACGAGAAGACGGGATGAACTGGAGTGAAACATGGACGTTATTCTGCAGCCTGGCAGGGCGAGAAGGGCAGTTGTGGAGGTTTCAGAACAGGCTTTAATTCATTTCACAGCATGATTCCCCCAGGCCCTTTTCCCGCACACAGACACCCTAGAGTCTGCCATGCTGAGAAAGGCTTGATCTCTTTGTACAGTGTAGACCTGGCCTCTCCTGCCAGGCTAAGCCCACAGAGACATTTTTAACCTCCCTTCTCCCTCCCCTCACCCCGTAACAAAGTCTCTGAACACAAGGCTAGAAAAAAGCAGAACGAAAGGAGTCACTGTGGGGGATTCCCTCAGACACTGACCCCACGGCAGCCACACCCCAGCAGGAGGGATATGGAGTCAGGAACTGGATTTTCCTCTGTCTGTTTCTCATCTTTTCCACAGGAAAGTGATTCTACCCAGGGTGCAGCAATACATCTGTCTGGGCAGATTAGAGATCTGGAAATCTCTCTCCAAACTCTTCTCTCCCACAGCCCCTTTCAGTCTCTCTTTCTCCTTCTATCTCCTTTTCCCCTCTCCCTGCCCGTCTGGTAGGAAAGTCCCATTCCTGGGTAGTTTGCTCCCCCATGGCTGGATTTGCTCCTGCAATTGTTAATTGGACGAGAAATGAGGGGGGTCTGTTTGTGTGGAGTCATTTTAAGGCCAGACCCCAGCATTTTCCCTTCGTTTCTTTCAGTTACTTGAAATGTCTGGATCAGAATTTAGTATTAACAGGGCCCAGGGCTGCCCTAGGGGGCTAGGACCAGTTGGAGAAAGTCATCCCCTGGGCCAGGCAGAGAAGCAGCTTTAATTCAGGTCACTTCCCAGCACAGAACCCCACTGGGGGAGCAGCAGCTGCTAACCCTGGTCTCCCAGATCACAATGGAGGCTGCAGCCTCTGACCCAGGAAGCTGAACCCCAGTATCCTGAGCAGAGAGGGACAGAGCATTTGAGCAGCTTCCCTCCTTTAGCTCTCTGGGGAGAGCAGCTAATGAGATCCCCTCCTCACAGGGAGAATTGCTGACCTCATTTGCCCCACTGTCCATCCGGAGTCACTCCTTGTCTTTCCATACAGTGACACTGGATTAACATTGGTCTCAATGAAACCAGATTTCAGAAAGAATGAGTCCAGAATGCTGTGGAAGAGACCATTGTGCGGCAGTGCTGACCCCCTTCCCACCTCCCTCATACCCCAGATCGAGAACAAGGACTGGGGGGCACAAATTTTCCAAACGGAACCAAAAGTTCCTGCAGTTTTCAAAAGAGGAGAAAAGCAAAATCTGTGATTTTACACGAACAGTGACTGATAAGTGGATAGAAAGTTATCACAGTGACAGGGCCTGTGACTGGGGAATGCCGGGCAGTGCTTGGAGCCAGGACTCTGGCACGAGTTGATCAGAGAGAAGGATCATGGTTAGTAGCAGCCCCCAGACACTCCCCAGTACCCAGAGCCCAGACCCCACAGCCAAGGGCAACAGACACCCCCTAGCCAGGGTCCCACCAGATATTCCCTGGGACGCAGCCCCCAGAGTCCCCAGCCAGGGACCCCTGATACCCCTCAAAGCCCCACCGGCCAGGGAAGTCCCACCAGACCATGACTGTCAGGTTGGGAATCCCAAAGGGTTCCCCCCACCAAGAGCCCCCAGCAGCCAGGGACCCGCCCACTGGGAACTCAGTCCCTCACTGCCTGCCTAGGACACTCCCCCCCAGCAGGATCTGCCCTGCCATTTGTTTGGGACCCCCTCCTCCACCCAGCGGGACCCCCTGATGCTTTTCAGTGGGACCCCTCACTCTGCTTCCCTGGCATCCCCTGGCCTAGCGCCGGGGATCCCCTCCCCCAGCTCTGTGCACTGGGCACGGCAGCGATGCCAGGAGCCAGCTGGGGAAGCCCAGACGGAGCCCCTGGCACAGCACCAGGCTCCCTCTGACCCCCTGTCCCGCCTCCCCAAGAGACGCCCACCCCGGCTGTTCTGCAGCCAACGGCCCCCAGCGATACCCACCTCCAGGACCCACAGCCTCAGGGCTGGGCACATCCACCGTTGAGATTTGCAGAGAAAACGTGTCACGACCTGCAACTGAAGGTGGAAAATCAGAATCCTGGAGAGACCAGGGGGAAATGGGGGAGACGGGAGAGCGGCTCGTTGGCGGGTAAAGGGGCGAATCTCCCTGGATTTTACAGCCCGGGTGAGACACTGAGCGAGAAAAGGGGCAGAACTGGAGAGAATTTGTATCGGGGGCGAGAGGCAAGTGGCACCAACAGGGACAGGATCCAATTAACCCCCCTCCCCCCTTCGCCCCCCCCCCGGGAATTTCCTGGCTGCCCAGAGACAGTTCAACCCCCCCCCGCGTCCCACCGACCTTCCCCCCCCCGCAACTCCGGCTTCTCCCCCCCCGCGCCCGACACCCCCCCAGGGACCCCCCCGCCAGACTCCCCGGGGCAGAGTCACGTTCCCGTTCCAGCGGGGGGGGGGGCGGGGGCGGGGGCGGATCCTGCTGCGGCTCAGCCCGGGCCCGGCTCACGCGGAGGCGGCAGCAGCAGCTTTGTTCTCCCGCCCCGCGCGGGGCTCGCACGGAGCATGCGCAGTAACAGCTGCTGGAACCCTCCTTCCCTGATCTGCGGAGAGAGCGGGAGCGGCCGCAGGGCAGGCTGGGAGATGTAGTTCGTGATGCTCCCTGAACAGGAAGTGACGTCGACAGAGGAGGTGGAGCCGGGCTGTGAAGGAGCGTTGGGCGCTGCGGCTCTGCCTGGCTCGCGCGGGGCCGTTGGAGCCTCTCCCGGGCCGGAGAAGGGTTGTTGCCGGTGGGGCTCTGGGCATGCGCAGATCGCGGCGGGAGAGCCCTTCATTAACCCCCCCCCCCGTGCCCGGCCGGGGCCCTGCCCTGTTGGAGCCGCCCCGGGCTCCGCCCGCCCCGCTGCGGAGCTGCAGCCTCCAGGTCCCGGTGCGAGCCCCGGGGGCGGGGCGGGGCCGGGGGGTGAGACAGGGCTGGGGGGGGAGGGGCGGGGGGGAAATGTCGGTGCAGCCCGGACATGGCCTGGGGGGGGGAGCAGGTGACCCCCGAGGAGCGGGGAGAGAAAGGGGGGGGCTGAGATCCCCTCGGATTTACCGCTGCCCCCTCCCGTGGGGACCCCCCTCCTCCCCCGTCCTGCCCCCTTTCTCCCTAGAGAGCCACGAGCAGCGCCCAGGGTGACCCCCCCTCCCCCAACCCCTGAGAAGTTCCCTGTGTCCCCCCCCCCGATTGTGCCCCATTTTCTCTCCCCTTCGCCAGTGGTCAGTTCAGGTCTCAGGTTTGGGGGGTTTCCCCCATTTCCACCTGCAGGGATTTGTCCTTGTGCGGGTGGGAAATGGTTCCCCCCAGTGATTCCTGAGCTGGGCAGACGCTGGGGGGGCCCTGAGACAGGGACACCTCTGGGCTGCGCTGGGGGGGCCACTCTCTGCTGGCAACGGGGCCTGGGAAGGGCCAGGAAGGGGAGGGAGGATCAAGGGCCCCACCCCGCCCCAGACTGCCCAGCCCCACGTTGCCCAGTCCCAGCTACTCCCCCTGCCCATCACCTGCTAGTCACATTCCCAGACCCCACTGCCAGCGACTTTCTGACTCCAGCCCCACTCCTGTCCCCTGTGAGTGTGAGGCAAGAAGAATCCATCCCATTCTGTTGATTCAATATCCTTGTATAATCCCCTCCAATTTCCCATCTTTTCTCTTGAATGGTGACATAAAATCTCCCCACATGATGCTTGTCCCTTATATTGGCAAATATTTAGTTTGTGCCCCATTTTCTCCTCAGTTCTGAAATACTGATATCAAATTCTCAAAAATCTTCCCCCTTTTCTCTCCAGGTGTGTGACTGAGATCTGGGCTCTTATCGTACTGAGTGTGGCCCTGTTCTGCCAGATGCTGCAGAGACCCCAACTGAGATCTGGGCCCTGTTCTGCCAGGCACCGAAGAGACCCCAGGTGAGATCAGACCCCACTGTTGTGCCAGGTAAAACTGAGACCTGGACTGAGATCACGGCCCCCCTTGTGCCAGGCAGCACATGACTGCGGCCCAAACCGCTACCTCCATTGTGCTGGGCACTTCAGAGATCCTGCTGAGTCTGGCATTGCACTGACCCTAATGAAGATCACACCCCCCCACTGTACTGGGCACTGCACAGAACCTGACAGAGATTCTGGCCCCACGTTTTGCCAGATACTGCAGGGGCCCTAAACAAAATCAGGGATCCTGTAATGCCGGGAGTTGCAGAGCCCCTGACTGAGCTCAGGCTCCCCTGTTGGTCAGGACTCTGCACACTGACCAAGATCAGGGTCCCCATTGTAACAGGTGTTGAACAGACAGCAAGGGTATCTTTACCCTGCCATTAAAAACCCCCAGCTGGCCCATGCCAGGTGACTCAGGCTCACAGGGCTCAGGCGAAGGGGCTGTTTAATTGCAGTGTAGATGTCTGGGCTTGGGCTGGAGCCAGGCTGTAGGACCCTGCGAGGTGGGAGGGTGCCAGACCTTGGGCTGCAGCCCCAGCCGGAACATGGACACCCCAATTAAACAGCCCCACTGCCTGAGCTGTGTGAGCCCAAGTCAGCGGGCACGGGCCAGCCGTCGGTGTCTAACAAGTTTTCATGGAGAATTTGGGGCAAAACTGGGAACTGAACCCAGATTGTTTGAATTCTTGCCTCTCCCCTTAACCCCAAGCCCAGCGTGTGTGTGTGCAGCGTTGTTTTGGTCTGTGTTTGCTTTGCATTGGCTTCCAAGGGAGGCTGTGGAATTTCCTTCATTGGAGGTTTTTAAGACCAGGTTAGAGATACACCAGTCTGGGAATGTCTAGGGATACTTGGTTCTGCCTCAGCACAGGGGGCTGGAGTAGACGCCCTCTCAAGATCCCTTCCAGGCCTACACTGAAATAATTCTCTTTTGTGCTGTGTCCTGTTCTACGCTGAGCCATTTGGGGCCATTTGGAACTGTGATCGCACCATGTTGTGTAGCAGTTTTGTGGTGCATTGTTTTGCCTCAGCTTGTTTGGTGCCTGTGCTGTGTTGGTTTGAGTTGAGCTATTTTCCGTTGTGTACTTTTGTCCTAGGATGTCGTCGTTTGCATCGTGTTACTTTCTTTTCCTTTGTATTGTCATTTTATGCTGTGGAGTGTAGGTTGTGTTTTTTTCCCCCCTGAATTGCCTGACATTATGTTGTGGTGGGTTTTATTCTGTATGTTGTGTTTTTATATGTATATATTGAATCACATCCTAGACATGTAGGGCTAGATAGGACCTCAAGATGTCATCAAGTCCAGCTCTCTCTGCCGAGGCAGGACCAAGTATCTGTAGATTATCTCTGACAGAGCTTTGTCCTGCCTGTCCTTAAAAACTTCCAGGGACAGAGACTCCCCAGCCCCCCTTGTAAGACTATTCCCGAGCTGACCTGCCTTAGCTCTGGGGACACCCACACAGACTGTAGTGGTGAGCAGCTCTGGAGAGGGAAGACCCCAGTGAGTGGCAGCTGGGTAAAGAGACTAAAGTTGGGAGGAGAAACATTGACGTGTCCAGGGTCACCCAGGCTGTCTGTGACTGAGCTAGAAATAGGTTCTAGTGCCACCGTACTGCTGTTTCTCAAGGTCTCTGCCACCCTGGTGTTTTAGGCACTGGTGCAAACCCTTCGTGTAGACAGAATTTACACTAGTGCACTCTGATTGGTACTGGTGCACCATGTCCCAGTTTAAAGGCTTGCGGGGTATAGGGGCAGGGGGAAGTGACCTCACAGAGGCCTGGGGCTGGCTGAACAGTGCAGCTGGTAAGGGAGGGGCAGCAGTGAGTGCTGGAGGTATGAGCCAGGAGCACAGCCCCACAGGGCTGGACACTGACTTCTCCTGACCCAGGGGACACCCCCCAGCGAGGTGGTTTGTCCATGGATGCACAGGCTGTCTTGGCAGGGCAGCTCAGCTGCAGTCCCTGCACACCTCTTCCTGCAGCCTAATACAGTGTGCTCTGGGGACCTTTCCAAACTGCGGGTGACGGGGCTCTGGAGCTAACAGGGTCTGTTCTTGGCTCTGTCACAGACCTGTTCAGTGACCATGGGGAAGTCACAGCCCCTCTCTCTGTAACGCTGTCTTCAGTGACTCGAGAGCATGAGCACCAGCCTCAGGCAGACTGGTAAGAAGCAGGGAACAAACCCCAAATTGGTTGGTGAAATCTCCATACAGACCTCACACCCAAGAATCCAGTGTAAACGCTTCAGGCTCTGTAACAGCATTAACATGGAATCACAGACAGTCCCCTTGGGTGATCCCATATATCTTTCTGAGCCACCCCCCCCCCCACGCTATAAAAACTCCACTGCCCATGTGGGCCACAGTAACTGGTTTTCTGCATATAAAATCCAGGGCTGGCGTTGGGGGCAGCAAGCAGGGCAACTGCCTGGGGCCCCATGCCACAGGGCCCCCACAAAGCTACATTGCTCAGGCTTTGGCTTCAGCCCTGAGTGGTGGGGCTCAAGGGCCCAGACTTCAGCCCCATGCGCTGGGACTTCAGCTTTCTGCCCTGGGCCTCAGCGAGTCTAATGCCGGCCTTGCTTGGCAGCCCCCTGAAAGCTGCTCACGGCCCCCCAGGGGGCCCCAGACCCCTGGTTGAGAACCACTGCCTTACCCCACGAATCACAGCAATGTTCAAGTTACTGCCAGTCCCAAAGGACCAGTCACTTCCTTAAGTCAATTGAATCTTAGATCTTCCAACAAAGACAACACTTGTAGCCAGTCCTGTCATAACCTGTATTAAGACTTATTTAAAAGGACAGGAGAGTTGTTTACAAAGTTAAAGCAGGTAATCCTATAGATGCAGATGAGTTGCAGTCTTAAATTTCAAAGGTAATAGAAGCTTCTATAATAAGCAAGCTCTACATATTCTTTAGGACTAACCCTGGCTAAGCAGCTGGGGATCTCGTGCTTATGCCTAGGAACTTTGCCCCCCAGAGTCCAAGCAGCATACAGATCATCAGTTCCTTCCGTATGGGGTTTCTCATCCCCTTCCTGCCATGTGCTCTGAGCTGGAAACTCAGCTAATGGGAAATCAAGAGCACAACAACAGTCTTGTGTCTTCTTTAACGTCCTATAATAGTCTATCTGGTGTGGATGGACCTTTCCTGCCAGGCAGGGTGTAATGCATTCTGTTGCCAATCAGCACTTCACCTAGGTAAAGTCTCTCTCCTGTGTGGTGATTTACAGAGCCACAGAGGCTCACTAGTCAGATGTTAACCCAGGCAGCAACTCACAAGCATTCAATAAAGTCTAAACACTAAACACATTCTTATGTTCACAGTCTGTATGAGGAGTATCTACTCATTGGGACTCGCTGGGGAGCCACAGAAAGAAACAAGATGTGCTGAGGCAAGAAGGCCCCGTCTCAGAGCCCCCGGGGTCACGCTTGTCAAAAGTTAAAACTAGGCCCAGCCCATGAAGGGGGCACTGCCAGGAGAGACTGGATAAAGGCTGGAGCATCCAACAACTTTGTAAACCTGAGAGAGCTGCCTTGGGGACAATGACAGGGAGAATCCCCAGAGTGACTCCTTTGATTCTGCTCGTCTCTGGCCTTTGGTTCATAGAATCACAGAACTGGAAGGGACCTTGAGAGGTAGTTAGTCCAGTCCCCTGCACTCAGGGAGGACGAAGTATTATCTAGACCAGGAGTGGCCAACCTGAGCCTGAGAAGGAGCCAGAATTTACCAATGTACATTGCCAAAGAATCACAGTAATACGTCAGCAGCCCCCCCCATCAGCTCCCACCCATGGGAAGCCACAATAATCAGAACCTCCCCCTCCCTCCCTGCACCTCCCGATCAGCTGTTCACACTATGCAAGACATTGGGAGGGGGGGTTAATGGAGCGAGGGCACTGCAGGCTCAGGAAAGGAGGTAGGAAGGGGTGGAGTGGAGGCAGGGCCTGTAGCTGAGTAGTGAGCACACCCAGCACACTGGAAAGTTGGTGCCTGTAGCTCCAACCCCGGAGTTGGTGCCTATACAAGGAGCCGCATATTAAATTCTAAAGAGCCACATGTTGGCCACTCCTGATCTAGACCATCCCTGAGAGGTGTTTGTCCAGCCTGCTCTTAAAAATCCCCAACGATGGAGATTCCACAACTTCCCTAGGCAATTTATTCCAGTGCTTAACCACCCTGACAGGGAGTTTTTCCTAATGTCCAGCCTAAACCTTCCTTGCTGCAATTTAAGCCCATTGCTTTTTGTCCTGTCCAGAGGTTAAGAACAATGTTTCTCCCTCCTCCTTGAAACAAAATTTTATGTACTTGAAAGCTGATCATATCTTCTCCAGACTAAACAAACACAGTTTTTTCAGTCTTCCCTCATAGGTCATGTTCTCTAGACCTTTAATCATTTTTGTTGCTCTTCTCTGGACTTTCTCTAATTTGTCCACATCTTTCCTGAAATGTGGCACCCAGAACTGGACACAATACTCCAGTTGAGACCTAATCAGTGTGGAGTAGAGCGGAAGAATTACTTCTCGTGTCTTGCTTACAATACTGCTGCTAATACAGCTCAGAATTATACTTGCTTTTTGCAACAGTGTAACATTGTTGACTCATATTTAGCTTGTGATCCACTGTGACTCCCAGATCCATTTCTGCAGTGCTTCTTCCTGGGCAGTCATTTCCTGTCTTGTATGTGTGTAACTGATTGTTCCTTCCTAAGTGGAGTACTTTGGGTTTGTCCTTATTGAATTTCATCCTGTTTACTTCAGACCATTTCTCCAGTTTGTCCAGATAATTTTGAATTTTAATTCTATCCTCCAAAGCACTTGCAACCCCTCCCAGCTTGGTATCGTCCACAAACTTTATAAGTGTAACAGAGCTACTGGGAGGGTTTCCCCATGTGTCAGAGGGTTACACCCTGGTGGGAGGGGGCTAGGCTTGTACTGGGATAAGGTCACTCTGTGCTTCACAGTGTGGCAGAACCTAGAGTGTCCATTAGCAGGGAACAATGCTGGGGGGAATCGACATGTGGAAAGGACAGAAACCCTGTCTGAATTCTCTCACATTGCCCCCCTCACCCTGGCAGGCTACAGAATAACATCCACATTTCACCCCAAATCATCCCCTCCTCCCAACAGGAAGGAAATGGCTGCAGTGGAGCTGGCTCAGGTAAGGGATTCTCAGGGATGTGTTCTGCTTGGAGGGAGAAGAGCAGTATATTTATAGGAGGGTGGGATCTGCTAGAAGTAGTGGGAGGCAGGAACTATCTAGGGTGTGGAATGGGAGGGGACAGGATGTGACAAACCTGCTGAGACTTGTGTACTCTAGGGTGTGATGGGTTGTCACCCCGGGGTGCAGTCTGGGGGGCTTCTGGGAACCGCTGTGCCCTCTAACCCTCAAGCTGGGCTGGCCCTTCTCTCACTGCTTTGCTGGAGATTCAGCCAGCCTCTCCAGGGCCTGTTATCACCCAGCACGACAGCAGGTGGCGCCATGCAGCCAACTAAGCTACCTGAGTGCTTTACCTGAGCCACTCAAGGAGAGAGAGAAGACAACAGCCAATTTCCCAGCGATAAGTGTTAGCAAACAGATCAAAGCAGATTACTTAGCAAATAACCAAAAACTCAAACTAAGCCTAACATACTATCTGGATAGAATTTGAATTAGCAATTTCTCACCCTGACTGATGATAGAAGCAGTCCACCAAGTTTCCATACACAAGCTAGAAATCCCATGTTCAGATCTGGCCCTGCGGGAGCTTTGGGGGCTGGCGCTGGGGAAAGTGGGGGACTGTCTGAAGTTGGCTGCTTGGGATGTGGGTGAGGCCCCGGGGAGCTGGGGGTTGGGCTGCACCCCTGTCCCTGCAGCCTGGGGCCCTGCGTTTCCTCTGGAAAAGCTGCTCCCTGTTTCACCAGCTCCTCTCAGTCTGAGTCCCAGGGACCCTGCACAGGCGTCTGCAGGGCAGGATGGGCCCTGAAATCTGGCAGCTGGGAGGTTTGCAGCAGTTTCTAACCCTCCCTCCCCTGCTTCTTCCAGGAGGCACCACAAAAGCATCTGGCCCCTCTGGGAAAAGAGAGAGAAGCAGCCAAAGCCGAGGAGGAGCGGCAGAACGAGGAGCTGCTGGTAGGTGCCCAGAGCCCCCCGTCACTTAGGTTTGCCTGGCATAAGAATGACCTGGTGAATGCAGGGCCCACCCTGCCAGCCTCAGCCAGGGACCCATCCCCGCTGGAGCCCAGGGAGCCTGCAGGGTCAGACACGGGGGTAACATGATGCCCTTAGGACGCAGGAGGCTGCTGGGCAGGAGAGGGTCAGTCTGTGTTAGCCCGGAGCCCCTGCCCACGGGCTGTCTGGATGTCACGGTGACCAGGGATCCTTTCTAGCTCCTGGGGGGATGGGGAGGAAGGAGATGAAATGTGGGCTGCAGAGATGGAGGATTTGGCTCAGTGCACGTTGATGAGGTTTTGGGGAGAAGTGTCCCTCCTGTAGGTGATGTACAGCTCACCCCGGTCCTGATCCCTCCTCCCTTCCCGGGATAAATGAACTTCCCATCCCCACTACAAGAGAGCTCGTGTTCTGGTAAATAACTCTGCCACCCGCCCCCAGGTGCATTTATGATTTTCTTCTGATATGGAGCAGATGAATTTCAATGTTGATAAATGCAAAATAGGGCACATTGGAAAAGAAAATATCAAATGCACATAAACTGATGAGGTCTAAATTAGCTGTTACCGCTCAAGAAAGAGATTTTGGAGTCACTGTGGATAGTTCTCTGGAAACATCCACTCAATCTGCAGCATCAGTCAAAAAAGCAAACAGAATATTGGGAATCATTAGGAAAGGGATAGAGAGTAAAACAGAAAATATCCTATTGCCTCTATATAAATCCATGGTATGTCCACATCTTGAATACTGTGTGCAGATCTGGTCGCCCCATCTCAAAAAAGATGTATTGGAATTGGAAAAGGTTCAGAGAAGGTCAGCAAAAATTATGAAGGATATGGAACAGCTTCCGCATGAGGCGAGATTAATAAGACTGAAGCTATGGCTACACTCTGCAGCTTTTAGCCACACGACTGTGCCGCTACAGCCGTTCTGCTGCCAGGCGCGCAGTGTAGCTGCTGTTTGTCGGCAGGAGAGAAGTGCCAGTGTAGACAAAGCCTGAGACTGTTCATCTTGGAGAAGAGACGACTAAGGGGGGATATGGTAGAGGTCTATAAAATCATGACTTGTGTGGCGAAAGTAAATAAGGAAGTGTTATTTCCTCCTCATAACACAAGAACTAGGAGTCATCCAATGAAATGAATAGGCAGCAGGTTTAAAACAAACAAAAGGAAGTATTTCTTCACACAACACACAGTCAATCTGGGGAACCCCTTGCCAGGGGATGTTGTGAAGGCCAAGACACTAACAGGGTTCTAAAAAGAACTAGAGAAGTGCATGGAGGACAGGTCCCTTAGGGGCTATTAGCCAGGATGAGCGGGATGGTGTCCCTAGCCTCTGTTTGCCAGAAGCTGGGAATGGGCGATAGGGGATGGGTCACTTGTTGATTCTCTGTTCTGTTCATTTCCTCTGAGGCACCTGGCATTGGCCACTGTCAGAAGACAGGATACCGGGCTAGATGGGCCTTTGGTCTGATCCAGTCTGGCCGTTCTTATGTTCTATGTTCCCCTGTTACTGAGCCGCCCTCTCCCTGATGCAGAAACAGACGGCAGCCGAGAGGCAGAAGATCGTCTGGGAGTGGCAGGAGCTGCGAGGGTTTCTGGAGGAGCAGGAGCAGCGGCTGCTGGCCCGGCTGGAGGAGCTGGAGGGAGCCATTGTCCAGAGAAGGGATGAGGGCGTCTGCAGCCTGTCCTGGGAGATTTCCCTGCTCAGCGAGAGGGGAGGAGAGCAGGGGCAGCAGCTGCTGAGCCAGCCCCTGCAGGTCAGGCTGTCGTTGCAATGATCATACGCAGCGTTTCTCTAGGCGCTTCTGAGCCCTAGACCCCAAAGCACTTTACAGAGTGGGGTCAGGGGCATTATCCCTATGGGAGAAATGGGGAAAGTGAGGCATAGGGAGGGGCAGAGCCCTGCCCAAGGTCACCCAGTGAGTCTGGCAGCGGTGCCAGGGATGGGCCCTGGGAGTCCTGGATGCTGCAGCCCCAAGACCTTCTCTCCTGGAAATGTCTCTCTGCATTTGCACTTGGAGGGTGAAATCCCCTCCCTCACCATGCTGAGGTCCCGAGCCAGGCCTAAGGCTCCTGTCACTGCAGGTTAATGGGTTTAGTGGGGCCAGGGGCCTTCTGAATCTCTCGGCCCTGGGAGGAATTTGATTCTCAATGCAGAGAAATATCTTCTGCCTGCAAAGTGCCCGGGGATAAGATTTCCACAGTGGGACCTGCCCGCAGCGTTTGCTGGGGCTGATAGGGGGGCAGCAGCTCTGGGAATGTAAACCTGAAATTCCCCTACTGCCCGAGGCCTCAGTGGTGACCCCTGCAGAGCAGGAGGCCTCCCCACCCAGGGACACTCCCCCTGACGGCCTCCTCTTTCTCTCCTTTTTAGGGTGCTGGGAGCACTGGGGGCAGGTAAGTCCTGGGCTCCATTTAGCTCCCCCTCATGGGCCGCTAGGTTTGATAACTGCACTGAATAGGAAGCTGCCCCCTGCCCTGGGAGCATGTGATTCTGGCTCCCCTAATGGCTGACTCGGGTAGGAGACAAGCCGGTTACTGTCTGGTCGCTCATGAGGTCACAGCAGGGCTGCTAGACCCAGGGCCGATGGGACAGACCAGGCCTGTCTCCTGGACTGATGTGGCCCCGTCACGTACTCAGAGGGCACAGAATCTCAGCTTTCGCCTTTGTTAAAGTGAGTTGCCGGCCCTCAGCACCTCCCCAGTGTAAACGGAGACAGTGTTGCCTTGCTGGGGCTGCCAGCAGCCTGAAGCCGTAGCTCTGAGAGCGTGAACTCTCCTGTCCCCTGTTAATGTCAGCGGGGTGTCAACTGAAATGGCAGCACTTTGATGTGAACATTAAACGTTCCCTGGCTGATCACTCGAGCAGGTGGATCGGGGAGGGGGCGGGAGTGAAGCCTTTGTGGGGTGGGAATAGGGGGTTGCTGTAGGGAGGGAAGAACAGAGGAGAGACACAAGGACAAGGAAGCGAGAGAGAAATGGAGAAAGGAGGGTGGGAAAGGCAGGGAAACACAGGGAAGAACCAGCAGGGCCCTACAGAGTGTCCGGGAGGGGGCTGTTTTCCTCCTGAGTGACACTGAGAGTGACAGACAAAGACTTGGCAAAATACTAAGAACTAACATTTTATTTCCCATACGAAGGGCAGATTCCCCCCTTGTTCTTCGTACGTGGGTGTCCCATGGAGAGCAGTGGGTGTTCTGCTGTGAATGGAGCAGGGCACAGAGTCCTAACCCAATGCCCTGGCCACTGGCCGTAACGGACAGGGCAATGTGGCCCTCTCTGCCAAAGGAGCTGGACGCCCCAGGGTTACTGCTTCAGCTGAAGGGTTTGGGGGTTTTGGCATTAAAGGGCCCACGTTCATTCCCTGCTGGAGCCCTGGGCTCTGTCTGTGGCCACTGTCAGCATGTAGGACCTGCCCACTCTTTGGTCTGAGTCTCCTCCCTTCCACATAATCCCCGTGCTGGTGCCCCTTGTTCCTGCCGTAAACCAGCGTAGGGGGTGGCTCTGCCCCCCCCCAGAACCAGAGCGTCCCTGAGAAAGCCCCTGAACAATGTCTCCGTTCCTTGCTCTGGTGTCTTCCCACTTCCCGTCTCTCTGGGGAGCACAGGGCTGAGGTGACTCACCCTGACATTGACTATCTCAGGCTACAAAGCTCAGATCCAGGTTTCATGAAGTTTGGGGGTTGCTGGGCTCAGGGTCTGGGGCTCAGGCCTATTTCTCACCCCTCCTTTCCCCAGCAGGGAGGACGGGACGTTTCAGAAGCCAGAGCTGTCGTTTGCGGAGCTGGAGAAGAGAGTCAGCGATTTCTCTCTGCAAAGTGCCATGCTACAGGAGGTGCTGCTGGGATTCAAAGGTGAGTTGGAGTCTGGGGGTGGCGTCTCCTCTGGTTAGAGCGACCCTGACCCTGGGAAGGAGTCAAGGACTCTAGTGACGTCACTGATCCTGGGCTCCATCTCACAGCCCAGCTCAGCGAGTCGCCCTTCCCCATGGAGCAGCCCTGTGGGGCTGGCTCTGTCTGCAGCGGCTGCATTATCGGCCTCTAATCTCGGTCACCATCTCGTCGTTAACAGCAGTTCCATTAATAAGCAATGGGGGTTTCTCCATGAATGTGAGGGCCTGAATTCTCATCTCTCCTATCTTCTCCTTCCCCTAGAGATGCTGCAACGGGAGCTGGGGAGCGACACAGGTACGTGTCTGTCTCTGACTGGCCAAGGGGAGATTTCAGCCCAATAACAATGTTAACGACAGGGGATTGCAGCCTCCAGCAGCTGGAAGCTGTGTAACAATGGGAAGCGATGTTACTTTGTTCTTGCACCACTATATTTTCAACTGACTTGTCTCTTAAATATTTTAGCTCAGGGATCAGCAACCTTTGGCACACGGCTCACCAGGGTAAGCACCCTGGCAGGCTGGGTCAGTTTGTTTACCTGCGATGTTGGCAGGTTTGCACGATCGCGGCTCCCACTAGCCACAGTTTGTCACTCCAGGCCAATGGAGGCTGCGGGAAGTGGCAGGCAGCACATCCTTCAGCCTGCGCCGCTTCCTGCATTCCCCCATTGGCCTGCAACGGCAGACCACGGCCAGTGGGAGCTGCAATCAGCCGACCTGTGGACATAGCAGGTAAAGAAACTGGCCCAGCCCACCAGGGTATGTGGATTGGAGTTTCTCCAAGGTCCTTTAAGTGTTTCTTGATTGGGCATTTGATTTGCAAATTCCTTTCTGAAGAAGCTGACCTAATGCTTTACTAAGGCTACTTCAGAATCAGAACACATTGATGTACAAAACGTAGCCAATATTCATAACTTTGACTGTAAAAATGATACACCCACACAGGTAGTATCATCATCAGCAGTAAATTATAACCTTTTCATAGACACCTTACACGACAACTGTTGTGCAACATTTGCTGCAAATATATAAGTGGTTGCACCAATGAACTATACAGTCACAGGTTTTCTGCATATAAAAGCCAGGGCTGGTGTTAGGGGGTAGCAAACAGGGCAACTTCCTGGGGCCCCAGACCCCCACAAAGCTACATGGCTTCGGCTTCAGCTGTGGGTGATGGGGCTCAGGGGCCCAGACTTCAGCCCCATACGCTGGGACTTCAGCTTTCTGCCCTGGGCCTCAGCGAGTCTAATGCCGGCCTTGCTTGGCAGCCCCCTGAAAGCTGCTCACGGCCCTGCAAGGGGCCCCAGACTCATGGTTGAGAACCCCTGCCTTACCCCACAAATCACAGCAACGTTCAGGTTACTGCCAGGCCCAAAGGACCAGTCACATCCTTAGGTCAAATGACTCTTAGATCTCCCAACAAAGACAACACTTGTAGCCAGTCCTGTCACAACCTGTATTAAGATTTATTTGAAAGGAAAGGAGAGTTGTTTACAAAGTTAAAGCAGTGTGACAAAGCTCTGTCCTTGTCTCCATGGGCCCTGCATTTCCTGGTGGATTTCACTAGCCTCAGAGGCTCACTGTGACTCTCCACGTAGCCCTTCTCTCTAGGGACAAGTGTCACAGCCCACTGAGCCATTTTCATCGTAAGCCAGCGAGGGAGGGGAGGCAAAGCTACCCTCCCTTGCACAGTCTCTGTTGTCTCCCAGTCTCAGTGATTAATCAGGGGAGCAAAGGGGGAGCCCAGGACACCCCTCTACTCTAGGCTCCAGCTAATCATCCAGATGCAGACAAGTTACAGTCTTACATTTCAAAAGGTAATAGAAGCTTCTCTAATAAGCAAGCTCTGCATATTCTTTAGGACTAACCCTGGCTAAGCAGCTGGGGATCTCATGTTTATGCCTAGGAACGTTGCCCCCCCGAATCCAAGCAGCATACAGATCATCAGTTCCTTCTGTGTGGGGTTTTTCATCCCCTTCCTGCCATGTGCTCTGAGCTGCAAACTCAGCTAATGGGAAGTCAAGAGCACAACAGCCTTGTGTCTTCTTTAACATCCCATAATAGTCTCTCTGGTGTGGATGGACCTTTCCTGCCAGGCAGGGTGTAATGCATTCGGCTGTCAATCAGCACTTCACCTAGGTAAAGTCTCTCTCCTGTCTGGTGATTTACAGAGCCACAGAGGCTCACAATGCAGCTAGTCAGATGTTAACCCAGGCAGCAACTCAATAAAGCATTCAATAAAGTCTAAACATGTTCTTATAATCCTAATACCTGTTTTAACAATACTAACACAGGTGAGTCAGACTGATTCCACTGTGTGTTTGTCCATGTTCAATGAAGACATGGGGGCTTTTGCAAGAGCTAACACCTCATCTGCCAGTGTCACAGGCAGGCTGGGCAGGGATGGTGTCTCTAGCCTCTGTTTGCCAGAAGCTGGCAATGGGTGGCGGGGTGGATCACTTGATGGTTACCTGTTCTGTTCATTCCCTCTGGGGCACCTGGCATTGGCCACTGAGCTAGATGGACCATTGCTCTGATGCGGTGGGCCGCTCTTATGTTCACAGTCTGTATGAGGAGTATGGGGAGCCACAGAAAGGAACAAGATGTGCTGAGGCAAGAAGGCCCAGTCTCAGAGCCCCCGGGGTCACGCTTCCCAAAGGCTAAAACTAGGCCCAGCCCATGAAGGGGGCACTGCCAGGAGAGACTGGATAAAGGCTGGAGCATCAAACTGTTACCGAAATATCGGGTCCGTCTAGCTGAGAGCCAATAACAGCCTGACAGGGATAAGGAAAGATGCTTTATTCTGCAGAAGAAAGGAGAGCCCTGTAAATAGATACAGATAGTTCAAAAGTTCAGGTTACTGTGTACGTAAGGCTTCTGCTTCCCCCTACTGGCCGCTTGTAAGCTATTAAGGGGGGCCCCCAGTAACTTTCACAAAACCACTCTGTAATCCTGAGAGAGCTGCCTTGGGGACAATGACAGGGAGAATCCCCAGAGTGACTCCTTTGATTCTGTTCTTCACTGGCCTTTGGTTCTTAGAATCACGGAACTGGAAGGGACCTCGAGAGGTCATCTAGGCCAGTCCCCTGCCCTCAAGGCAGGACTCAGTATTATCTAGACCAGACATGGGCAAACTACGGCCCGCGGGCCATATACGGCCCGTTGGGCTTTTTAATCCGGCCCGCCGAACTTGTCCAAGTTATATTATTAAATTAAATTTTATTATAATTAAACCTCCTTCATTTTACCTTTCCCTGTAATGCCCATGTTTCCCCAACAGATGGCGCACTCCAAAGACATTGACCTTTGTTTGAGTGTGATGTGTTACTCTCTACTTCACTTTTTCGCTTTGCAGTTTGAGCCCTTCAGTAAAAATGAGCGGACCGAAGAAAAGAAAAGTAGACAGTGAGTGCCGAGTGTTTAATAAAGAGTGGACAACAAAATATTTTTTCGCTGAAGTCCGATCAATGGCTGTATGTCTGATATGCCAAGAAACTAGCGGTTTTTAAAGAATACAACATCAGCCGTCATTTTGCCACAAAACATGCTAACTACGCTAGCAAACAGTCTACACAAGAACGGGCGGCTACGGCTCAGAGATTGATGGCTAATTCACAGACTCAGCAACATTTTTTTCACAGTCAAACTGCGATTCAAGAGTCAAGTACCAAGGCAAGTTTTTTTGCTGGCATTCAAATTAGCAAAGGCTAGTAAGCCTTTCTCCGAAGGGGAATTTTTAAAAGAATGCATGGTTGAGACAGCAGGTCTCTTGTGTCCGGAGAGCAAAGGCAAGTTTGAAATAATCAGTTTATCACGCAGAACTGTGACTCGCCGTGTGGAACTGATTGACGAAGATATAGCCAGCAAATTAAACAAAACGGCGGAGTCCTTTAAGTTTTTTTCACTAGCACTGGATGAAAGTAACGACATAAAAGACACTGCTCAGCTCCTAATTTTTATCCGAGGGATTAACGACAGTTTTGAGATTACGGAGGAGTTTTTGACCATGGAGTCCCTGAAAGGAAAAACGCGGGGAGAGGACTTGTATAACCAGGTGTCTGCTGTCATCGAGAGAATGAAGCTACCTTGGAGTAAACTTGCCAATGTCACCACGGATAGATCGCCAAATTTAACTGGAAAAAACGTTGGGCTACTAAAAAGAGTCCAGGAAAAAGTAAAAGAGGAAAAACCTGATCAGGATGTTATTTTCCTTCACTGCATCATTCATCAGGAAGCTCTGTGTAAGTCTATATTGCAGCTAAATCATGTCGTGAATCCAGTCGTAAAACTTGTTAACTTTATACGAGCAAGGGGACTTCAGCATCGTCAGTTTATTGCGTTCCTGGAAGAAACCGATGCAGATCACCAGGACTTACTTTACCACTCTCGTGTCCGCTGGTTAAGTTTGGGCAAAGTGTTTCAACGAGTGTGGGAGCTCAAGGAGGAGATTGGTGCATTTTTGGAGTTAATGGGGAGATCCGACGAATTTCCTGAGCTAAGCGACAAGAACTGGCTTTGTGACTTTGCGTTTGCTGTGGACATATTTTCGCACATGAATGAGCTGAACATGAAGCTACAGGGGAAAGATCAGTTTGTGCACGACATGTACACAAATGTTAGAGCCTTCAAATCCAAGCTGACTCTTTTCTCCAGACAAATTTCAAACAAATCTTTCGCTCATTTCCCCACACTAGCCATGCAGAAAGAGGCGATCCGAAACGCGAAGAAATACAGCAAATCACTGGACGACCTGCACGGAGAATTCTGCCGTCGGTTCTCTGATTTTGAAAAAATTGAAAAGTCACTTCAGCTGGTGTCCTGTCCCCTGTCACAAGACCCTGAAACAGCACCACTGGAGCTGGAGTTGGAACTGATCGATCTTCAGTCTGACTCCGTCTTAAAGGAGAAGTTCAACTCTCTTAAACTGAACGACTTTTATGCTTCACTTAACGAAGCCACGTTTCCAAACCTCCGGAGGATGGCACAGAAGATGCTGACGTTGTTTGGCTCAACCTATGTATGTGAACAGACATTCAGCGTCATGAACATCAACAAAGCCCGTCACAGATCCAAGTTAACTAACCAACTCCTCGGATCTATCCTGAGAATTGCCACAACAAAACTAACTCCAGACTTTGATGCACTTGCAAAAAAAGGAGATCAACAACACTATTCCCACTGAAACTGAATGGGAGTTTATCTACTGTGTTATTAAATTAATACATTTGGAAAACAATTTTTACAATGAACCCTGCACATTGATGTTTTGGTGCCTGTTAAAGGCCAAATCTTTTCATGTAATGGTTTTTACATTTCATTTATATTAGTTCACACAAACACACCATCCTTCTATTCTGGCCCGGCCCCTCTGTCAAATTTTAGAAACCATTGTGGCCTGCGAGTCAAAAAGTTTGCCCACCCCTGATCTAGACCATCCCTGACAGGTGTTTGTCTAACCCGCTCTTTAAAATCACCAATGATGGAGATTCCACAACCTCCCTGGGCAATTTATTCCAGTGCTTAACCACCCTGACAGGGAGGTTTTTTTCCTAATCTCCATCCTAAACCGCCCTTGCTGTAATTTAAGTCCATTGCTTCTTGTCCTATTCTCAGAGGTTAAGAAGAACAATTTTTCTCCGGCATGTTTGTAACAACCTCTTATGTACTTGAAAACTGTGATTGTCCCCTCTGAGTCTTCCCCAGTTTTTTTCTATCTTCCCTCATAGGTCATGTTTTCTAGATCTTTAATAATTTTTGTTGCTCTTCTCTGAACTTTCTCTAATTTGTCCACATCTTTCTTGAAATGTGGCCCCCAGAACTGGACACACTACTCCAGTTGAGACCTAATCAGTGTGGAGGAGAGCAGAAGAATTTCTTCTCGTGTCTTGCTTACAATACTCCTGCTAATACATCCCAAAATGATACTTGCTTTTTTGCAACACTGTTGACTCCTATTTAGCTTGTGATCCACTGTGACCCCCAGATCCCTTTCCGCAGCGCTCCTTCCTAGGCCGTTATTTCCCATTTTGTATGATTGATCCTTCCTAAGCGGTGTACTATGCATTTGTCCTTATTGAATTTCATCCTATTTACTTCAGACCATTTCTCCAGTTTGTCCAGATCATTTTGAATTTCAGTTCTATCCTCCAAAGTCCTTGCAACCCCTCCCAGCTTGGTATCCTCCGCAAACTTGATAAGTGTAAGAGAGAGACTCTGCTGCTGGGAGGGTTTCACCATGTCTCAGAGGGTTACACCCTGGTGGGACGGGACTAGGCCTGTACTGGGAGAAGGTCACTCTGTGCTTCACAGTGTGGCAGAACCTAGAATGTCCATTGGCAGGGAACAATGCTGGGGGGAATCGACATGTGGAAAGGACAGAAGCCCTGTCTGAATTCTCTCACATTGCCCTTCTCGCCCTGGCAGGCTACAGATTAACGTCCACACTTTGCTCCAGATTATCCCCTCCTCCCAGTGGGAAGGAAATGGCTGCAATGGAGCTGGCTCAGGTAAGGGATTCTCAGGGAGCTGGTGGTGGGTTCTGCTTGGAGGGAGAGAATCAGTAAATGTACAGGAGGGTGGGAGCCAGTGATGAGCTGCCAAAATATTAACAACAGGTTCCCTCCTCCTCACCTCACGAGGGGGTCATGCCCCCCCGGGGGTCTTGCCCCATCCAACCCCCCATGCTGCTTGCCACCCCCCGTGGGGACCCCTGACCCATCCCCCCCTTCCCTGTCCCCTGACTGCCCCCTGCCGCCCCATCAAACCCCTCCTCTCATTCTTGATGCCCCCATGGAACCCCTGCCCCATCCAACCACCCCTTCTCTCTGTTCCTGACTGCCCCCCAGCACCTCATCCAACCCCTGCTCCTTCCTGACTGCCCCCTGGGACCCTTGCCCCCATTCAACCCCCTTGTTCCCTGCCCTCTGACCACCCCGACCCCTATCCAGCCCCCCACAAGCCACCGAACACCCCCTCCCTGCTCCCTGCCCCCTTACCACACTGCCTGGGGCCAGGACCAGGTCCGTTATGCCGGGACCGCGACTGGGCTGCAGGACCCAACTCCCCGATCTGGGCTGGAGCTGCTCAGCCAGGACCGGTGCTGCGGGGCCCGTGCTGGGCCGGATCGGAGCCGCTCGGCCGGGACCAGTCCGAGCCAGGGGTGTTCAGCCGGGACCCGTCTGGGGCGCTCAGCCAGGGCCAGGGGGAGCTGCTCAGGTGGAGCCGGACTGGGCCGCGCGCGCCGTTCCCCTCCCGCCCCTCCCGGCCCGGCTTACCTGCCTGCTGCTTGTTTCAGGCTTCCTGCAAACATTTGATTCGTGGGAAGCAGGGGAGGGGGAGGAGAAGGAGGGCAGAGCGTTCAGAGGAGAGGGGGAGGGGAGCAGGGGCCGGGTGGACAGCTGCCCGAGTCTTTGTTAAATTTAAAAGCTTTTTTAGAATCGGTTGTCCTGGAACAACCAGTTCTAAAAAGGCTTCTAAATTTAACAACCGGTTCATGCGAACCGGCTGGAGCTCACCACTGGTGGGAGCTGCTAGAGGTGGTGGGAGGCAGGAAGTATCTTGGGTGGAGAAAGGGAGGGGACAGGATGTGACAAACCTGCTGAGACTTGTGTACTCTAGGGTGTGATGGGTTGTCACCCCGGGGTGCAGTCTGGGGAGCTTCTGGGAACTGCTGTGTCCTCTAACCCTCAAGCTGGGCTGGCCCTTCTCACACGGCTTTGCTGGAGATTCAGCCAGCCTCTCCAGGGCCTGTTATCACCCAACACGACAGCAGGTGGCGCCATGCAGCCAACTAAGCTACCTGAGTGCTTTACCTAAGCCACTCAAGGAGAGAGAGAAGACAACAGCCAATTTCCCTGCGATAAGTGTTAGCAAACAGATCAAAGCAGATTACTTAGCAAATAACCAAAAACTCAAACCAAGCCTAACAAACTAGATGGATAGAATTTGAATGAGCAATTTCTTACCCTGACTGACGCTACAAGCAGTCCCACTTCAGTCTTTGTTCCTCAGGTGCTTCCAGGAGTTTTCTTGTGCGGGGAATGAGGCCAAGAGATGATGTCACACCCCACCTTATGTAGCTTTTCCATATAGCAGGAACCCTTTGTTCTAAACTAAGTTCCCAGTCCGGTTTGTGGAAAAATACAGGTACCAAAATGAAGTTCATTGTCATGTGGTCTGGTCACATGTCTTTGTTGCTGAACCATCAGCACTGGCTTCTTCATTGTTGTACCTGAAAGGCTCGTTGTGGGTGTTACCCAGAGTAAGCACATTTGAAAGACAGATACAGAGTCAATATCCATAACTTCAGATACAAAACATGATCCATGCACATAGTATCATATTCAGCAAATCATAACTTTTCCAGTGACACCGTACATGACTCATCTTGTACAAAATGCCTCATGTCCTATTCATATTATAATCCTGCCACTATGCTGAATATGGGCTGTAGTGTCAGATAGGTCCTAATGTCAACGCACAAGTGTAGGGAATGGAACTTTCCCTCTTTGTGGAAGAGAAAATAACCCTCCAGCCAGGGCTGGAAAAACTTCCCAGACTCCCAGTGCTGAAACCTGAACTTACTGACATTTCATTAGTTACCCCCCATCCTCAGTCTTTGTGGCAACTGCAAACGTTATCAGTGATGATTTTATATTCTCTTCCAGGTCATTGATAAGAATGTTAAATAGCACAGGGCCAAGAACCAATCCTTGCGAGAACCCGCTAGAAAGAAATCCATTCGACCGTGGTTCCCTATTTAAAATCCCAGTTTTTAATCTATTTAATGTATGCCCTGTGTATTTTGTACATTCTAGTCAAAGTATTTTGCTGAACCAACTCATATGCCTACGTATATTACATCAGTACTATTAGCTGCAACTAAACCTTTGATCTCATCCAATAAGGATATCCAGTTAGTTTGATAGGATCTATTGTGTCTACACCTTTTTAATGGGTACTAATTATATTACCCTCCTTTCTTTATTAATGAAATCTAGTATCGGCTGCTCCATTCTCTTGCCCAGTATCGATGTCAGACTGACACACTTGTAATTAGCTGCGTCATCTCTTTTATACTTTTTAAATATTGGCACAGCATTAGCTTTAATCCAGTCTTGTGGAATTTCCCAAGTGTTCCAAGTCCTAATTAAAATCAACATTAATAGTCCACCACGCTCCTCCAGCAGATCTTTCAGAACTCTAGTTATCTGGACCCACTGATTTAAACACATCTAACTTGAATAGCTGCTGTTTAATATCCTCATGAGTTATTTTTGGAATGGAAAGACTGTCAGCGTCAACACCTTATGATATGAGTTACATCATCTGTTTTTCTCCAAATCCAGGAGAGAAATATTTATTGAACATTTTACCTTTTCTGCATGATTGTTGTTAATTCTGCCATTTCCATCTAGTAATGTACCACTACCATTGTTAGGATTAATTTTGTACTTTTAAAAACTTCCTTCTTATTTTCATTGGTTGATCATTGATTTCTGATAGCTTCTCTTGCCAACTTTCTACAATTCTGATCTTCTAACTTAGATTCTTTACTATTGAGTTCCCCTTTCTTCCATATATTTTATTTGGAGAGTGTTGGGATTCCTACCAGGGAGCCACCAGCAGGGTCCAGAGACAGCCCAATCTCCTATATCAAGCCCTGGCTAGTAGGTATGTGATAAATATGATGACCCTGCCTCCGTCTGTCAGCTGGGAGACACAAAGGTTCTCTCTTTCCACCCTCTGATGCCTCCTGGCTGCTCTAAGCAAGGTGGGGTGGGACTCTGTTAACATGTGCCTCCCAGAGCTTCCATTTACCTGGTGCTGCTGTTCCGTGAATAGTGGGGTTGTGAGTGGGGCAGCAGGTACTGAGTGTTGGACTCTTGCTCTTTCAGGGGCTGATGACCTTTGAGGAGGTGACTGTGTATTTCACCAGGGAGGAATGGGCTCTGCTGGACCCTGTTCAGAGAGCCCTCTACAGGGATGTGATGCAGGAGAACTATGAGACGGTGACCTCGCTGGGTAAGGAGTCCTGTCCCCTGGGTTATTAGAAGCTGTGGGGTCTCTAAAGAACCTGAGCAGTAATAACTTTATTCATCATCCAAGTTTTGACAAGTTTCTTTGTCCCCCTTTTTTCCCTTATCTCCCATAAGGAGAGGGGAGTGTGGAGGAAGGGCACCCAGGAAGTGGGATGGGTGGGTCAGTGGGAGGGAGGAGAGGTTTGGGGATCTAGAGCTGTGGGGGATTCCAGACCTTTAACCCTGAATCCCTACCCAAACCTCAGGTAAATCCCAGACTTCAGCATAACCACTCTCACAAAGCCTCAACGTAATATAAGGCCCTGAACTGTAGCAAGCTTAGGCCACGTTTACTAAATCGAATCACTAAATCAACCACGTCTGGATCGATCTCAGAGCGTCGATCCCGGCTGCAGTGTTGACCTGCCCTTAATAACCCATTTATCTATGTTCACCTCCTTGCCCCTCCACGCATGTTCCAAGCTAATAAGCAATTCTCTGATCATGACATCTTACCTCTAGCGAGTATGAAATTGCCCACAAGACGTGAGACTGGGTCATAGATCGTAAACTCAGGTCGGGGTCAACAAGAGTGAGAGTTTGGAGAGAGTCTTGTCCCCCCTCTCCCCATCTGCAGCAGCCACAATCTGTCTTCCCTCCAGGCTCCTTGGATCTCTGAGCCTGTCCCTCCTGAGGCTGCGTGGCCCAGTTCTTGTTTCTGACCTTCTCCTTTTCCGGAAGAATTAGAGGCTGTTGCTCCTGAATGTTAGTGTTTAATTCCCCAGCCTTCTCCTCCCACTGGGGGAGTTTAATTCTCCCTCCCATTACACCAGAGTCACTAGATTTCCTAATGCCCCAAAATGTGCTTTTGCGATGTCACAGTTCTGGGGTAGCGAAGCCTTTGACCTGCCTCCATGGTCTGCTCAAGGAATGACCCCTCAGATATCAGGCCTGTAGCCAGCCCCTCTCTATGGGTAGGGACCCACATGCCTCTCCTTTTTGACCAGGGTGTGAGGATTGCAGCTTGTCCTCCACTGTGTTCGCTGGACTAACATCCAGTTCCTGTGCTTTGCTTTCTCTCCGGGGGCTGTGATAGAGGTGGGACTTTTGGTGATACTTGTATGATGCCAATACACACCTCAGTTTCCTGCTGTCATTGGTATTGCTATGATTATAAAGAGCAGAAGACGTGAGGTGTTTTGTCACGTAGCTGTCATGGGGTGATATGAATGGGTCATTAAGGACTGGCTGGGAGTAACCTACATCAATGGAATACCCGACAGAGACAAGGGAATGATTGTCACCCAGGGCCGCCCAGAGGATTCAGGGGGCCTGGGGTTTTCGGTGGTGTGTCCACCTTATCCGCTCTGACACCGCAGAGCATTTTCCCCATGTCCTCCTTACCAGCTCTGATGCCGCAGAGCATTTACCCTGTGTCCTCGTTCCCTGCTCCCCCTCCTGTTTGACTAAGTTTATATAGTAACATTGTCAGCTATACTTTTGCTTAACCAATCATTGTACTGAAATGTAATTAACCAATCCTAACACATTGAAACATAATTCTCTAACCAATTGTATCTCACTACCCTAATTAACTTACATCTAGCAAAATTAATTATACAGCAGACAAAACCAGTTAGAGAACCAGACTGATTAACATTGTAAAAGTGGTGGCCATAAAGATAAAACAATACAGAAATGAGGGTTTCACAACCACAAGCATTGAGAAGTGATTTCTTGCCAGACAGGCTGCTGTCAGACTAAGTTTTCTTTAACCATTTTAAGATCTGTTTCTTTATCTGGTGGTGATGGGCACTATCAGGACAGGATCATCTTCCTAACAGCCCAGTAGCACCTTATTTCAGTGTGACTGGTTTGGGATGTGAGGATGTGACCCTTCGCTTCCCAGCTGATGGCTGCCCCTGCTGCTTAGCCAAAGGCCTTAGCCTAAGAACAAGGCCTCAGACGATCCTAGTGAGAGAAGGCCCAGACACAGGCATACTGTGATTTTGATTCTTTGTTTTTATACCCCTGTGTAGCAGGGTGGTCCCTTGCTCCTGCCCTGAAGGATTAAAAACAGCCCTGGGAGGGGGCTGTGGCTGGAGAAAGCAGCCTTTAGGCTGGGCGGATTGGGGGAAGTGGCTGCAGCTGGGGCCATGCCCCAGACAGACTCAGCTGGCCCTAGAAAGACAGAGAAGCCCGGGGCAGACAAGAGTCTCCCTCTGCCTGTAGAGGAAGAAGGGCCTGGCTGCAGGAAGCTAGACACAGGGTACCTGCGTGGAGCAGGGCTGGGGAAAGGCAGAGAAGCTGGGGAGCTCCTGCCTGGAAAGCCCCAGGCTGTGGCCTAGCACAAAGCCAACAGGTACTGGGGGTTGCAGAGGCAGCCTAGGGGTAGGCAAAGGCAGCAGGTCCAAACCCCTTTGCCTATAGTGAGTGGCTGACACTGCAGTCTGCCCCAGTGAACGGAGACTAGGCAGTAACTGATGCAAAGTGGGGATAGTGGTTTTGGTGTTCCTCAGGGAGGGGAGACCCAGATTGGTGGGGTATTGCCAGTGGGTAGCACCCCAAATAAAGGGGCACCGGGTCCAGGGAGGGGCAGGGGGGCCAGAGGACAGGTGGATCACCGGCCTGCAGAAGGCGCTCCAGAGCTGGAATGAGCTAATTCCCAGGAGTCACCAGCAGAAGGCACCGCAGGGGTGAGTCCGCTCATCTACACCCTGTAACCAGCTACGTGATAAAAATACACCTAACAGTGGGTTCTACCCCTTCCCTCATTCTGTGTCTGTCTTGTATATTTAGATTGTAAATTCTTCAGGGCATGGGCCATCTACTATTCTCTGTTTGTGCTTTGCCTAGCACAATGGGGACCCACTGTTAGTTGCTCCTTAGGCACTAAGGTAATTCATATGATTTATTATAATAACTCTCCTGCCACTTTGAGCCAAGGAAGCTGGCCTTGGGATGTTACTGCTTAAAAATGAGCTGGGGGTTAAAACCATGGAATATTCTTTGTGACAAGTATCCCACAAATTCCACTGACCTCCCATGTTTTCTTTGCCTGCAGTAGGGTTTCCAATTTCCAAACCTGATGTGATCTCGCAGCTGGAACGAGGGGAAGAGCCATGGGTCCCGGACCTCCAGGGCTCTGAGAAAGAAGTGCTTCCAAGAGCTGCCTGCACAGGTGAAGAATTGGTTAAACCAACTCAACAACTGTGTGGGAATGCAGGAAACATTTGGGATGCCCTACAAAGACCCTGTGAGCTCTCCAAGTTCAGGATTGTTCCCTACAGATGTGGAATCATTATGGCAGATGTCACTCATGGCTTCCCTCCTATTCTGACAACTGGCAGCAGGTCCCTCCCTGATCTCGCTTTCCCCTGAGTGTTCTCATGAGATGCAGACCAAAACTGATCCCTTCCTCTCTCCTCTGGGGAAAATCAGCACCTGATAGGATTGATCTCTCCCACACATATTTTGGATTGTTCATCCCTTTTTCCATTCCTCTCTCTGAAATTTTCTTTCTTTCTGGCGCAGGTAGTGACCTATGCCTGGATTCTCTGTCTCTCCCATCAGGTGATGGGATGGTGAGTCAGAATGAGGAGGAGACACTCCAGCAGGAAGATGCTGAGCAAGGAGAACCACATGGAACTTTATCAGGAAGACCCAAAGGGAATGTTTCCAGGAGTTGTGCACTCCCAGAAAAACCAAAAGCCTGTGAGACTCAGCAGAGGCCAGAGGAAAACTTTAGTAGCCACTCAGACCTTATAACAGGCGACAGAATCAACTTGGAAGAGACACGCTACATGTGCCATGAGTGCGGGAAAAGCTTCAATCAGCGCTCTGCCCTTATCAGACATGAGAGAATCCACACAGGGGAGACGCCCTACACATGCTCTGAGTGCGGGAAAAGCTTCAGTCAGAACTCGGACCTTATCAGGCATCAGAGAATCCACACAGGGGAGACGCCCTACATGTGCTCTGAGTGCGGGAAAAGCTTCAGTCAGCGCTCACACCTTATCAGACATGAGAGACTCCACACAGGGGAGACGCCCTACACGTGCTCTGAGTGCGGGAAAAGCTTCAGTCAGAACTCGGACCTTATCAGACATCAGAGAATCCACACAGGGGAGACGCCCTACACGTGCTCTGAGTGCGGGAAAAGCTTCAGTCAGAACTCGGACCTTATCAGACATCAGAGAATCCACACAGGGGAGATGCCCTACACGTGCTCTGAGTGCGGGAAAAGCTTCAGTCAGAACTCGGACCTTATCAGACATCAGAGAATCCACACAGGGGAGATGCCCTACACATGCGCTGAGTGCGGGAAAAGCTTCAGTCAGAACTCGGACCTTATCAGACATCAGAGAATCCACACAGGGGAGACGCCCTACACGTGCTCTGAGTGCGGGAAAAGCTTCAGTTACAGCTCATCCCTTATCAGACATCAGAAAATCCACATGAGAGAGAACTGTAATAAATCCCTTGACTAGGGCTGGGCAAAATAATAAAAAAAAAAATCACATTTCCTAATTCCCACATTGTGATTTTTGCACCATCTTCACCGTGGTCTCTCAGCTCCCCCAGATGAGTTACCTGATTCTGCCTTTTGCAGCTCACCCTTCTTTGGGGTCTGTCCTGTGATCTTTTCTATCAACTCCTTTCCTTTTGAGCCAGGAATGTTCATCAGCTCCTGGAGGTTTGATCCCAGCAAGGTACACGGAGGCAAAAACTACCTGTGCCTGACAGCCACTAGGGCTGTACGTGGCGTCGGCTGCTCAAGTTAATGATCTTGGTGTAAAAAGACAATTAGAGTTGTTGTGCAGATGCAGCCCAGGTGCAGGGGTTGGCATTAGCTTTCCCCTTGACCTGACCTAAACTCCATCACTTTCCCTGGTCTAAACAAACCCTGAGCATCATGGTTATACTGTTCCCCCATTTCACAGCAATTGTTAGTCATCGAGTTCTCCCTTCGGAAACCAATTGTTTCATTCCCAGTTGCTCTGATGTTGCTTCAGGTTGTGCTGCAGAGCAGATATTTTTGCTACTATTTTCCTCACTTAAAATATATTGAACTATAAGAAAGAGCAGGAACAGGGCAGGGATAGGGGAAAATGTCATTTCACCTGCTGTAACAACAGACGTAGTTAGGGTAAGTCAGAGGGATTCCCTTATTCCCCATCACCATTCCAATCCCCCTGTTGTTCAATTGGTTAGGTCAGTATTTTTTCTAAAGGGCTGGGAAGAGGATTCCCTAGTAAATGATTTGGAACTAAGCAAAATACCCATGTATTTCACGACCAAAGCAGTTGTGGCCCAGGCCCTGCAGGAGGTCGCTCCCGAAGAGATCTCCTTCCTAATCAGGTGCATGTTGCCTATTATTTGGGAAATACAATTCCTATTGAGGTAGAGATGGAAAAATGGAAGTGACATTTCTGTTCAGCTCACCCCTGGGAGGTGCTGCAAATGTGTAGAAAATGAAATCCGTGTTGAATGTGCTATAGCTGCAGAAATATCCTATTTTTAATAGAGACCTGACATTTGCTGTCTTACAGGGATTCTGAGCTGCACCTGAATTTAGTCCCTAATTTAAATCTGTGCCTCCAGATTAAAGAAATAAAAGGGCATAGTTGGGGGAGTTGTACCTCACTGTCGCTACTGATCTGTTGTGTGGTTGGTGAAGAATTCTATGCCAGAGAAGTGTGAAATTACCCCATGTAAGGTCAAAGATTTGACAAGAACTCAGGTAGAAATTGCAGGTACTAGTAGTTGATTTTCACCCCAGAGATGGAAGCTATGGTGACCTGTGGCCCAGGTAAACTATTTTTAGAACCTGCTCCCTAATTAACTGGCACACTCGTAAAGGACGCCATTATTAAATTGGGCACAACCGTCTTTTACCATTTGGCTCCAAAGTTAGATGAAGCACAGAGAGAAACAGCTGATTCCTTCAGAGCCATTCCATGCCTATGGGTCCCAATCTGGCTGCCTTGTTGGACAAGAAGCACTTCCCTGCTGGGCAAATGATGGTAGCCAATGGGGGAATGTATCAGATTCCAAGTTCAGACTGCAGGATACATGAATGCTGAGTCCCGAGGCTGTGATTTGGTGTCTTAGTTTTGCTAAGGAACTAGAGTGGGGGAATAGGTGAGAGCAATAGCATTTATGGGACTAGAGACCCTGTATAGACTGTAACAATTTTATTATTAGTATTTCAAATGGAATTTATTTTGATAAATTTTAAAATAAATCTTCTGTTAGGAGAAAAATTACTTGAGACAAGACATGTAACCTTTATCCAGTTAGAAGGTAACAGCCACAGAGTTTCCCAGGTCTCTTGTTTGCAAAGCAAAGACGTCACATCAGGCAGGAGATGTCAAAATCTGAAGTGGTGATGGGTGTGTGATAGGAGCTTTTCTGGGTTGGTTTTTTTTATTTTTCATTTTTATTTATTTAATTAATTAATTTTTGTGTTGTTTTTGCAACCAGTTATTTTTATAGGTGGTGAGGCCGCTTTTCCTTTTGAGCACAACTGTTTCACCCTCAGGCCTGGCTCTGGAAACCTCCTCAGTGCTGGCCTTGTGTTTCTTTCATGTTTAATATGCTAGGGTTCACACATCCACACTACATGCTGTTCACAGCAACAGATACTTTGAGAAACCTGCTGGCCTAAGTGGGCCTTTTCCAAACGGACATTGGCCCAAAGTTTGCCTCAATTCAGCTGGATTGGGACAGGCCTGTATCACAGGAGTGGTTCATACCTGATTTGCCCAGAGACCCTGGGGGAGTTGTGGTGCGAGAGGATAAGTAGGAATCAACAACAATGAAGTTAAAGGCAATGGTGAAAAACCCTCATCTTGCAGGTCAACAAGCCTGTTCTGTTAATTCCCTCTGACGCATCTGGCACTGGTCACTCTCAGCAGCACACTGGGCTAGACGGACCATTGGTCTGACCCAGTTTGACCAGTCTTAGGTTCTTAGTTAAGCCATCTATGGCCTTGTCTACACTGGCAGATTTCTGTACAGTAAAAGAGATTTCTGCGGTGTAACTCCTGAGGTGTGCACACTGCCAAGCCACTTAGTGCACAGAAACTGCACAGTTGCAGCGCTGTAAAAATCCACCCTGACAAGAGGCGTACAGCTTTCTGCGCCGGGGCTACAGCAGACACCCTGCTCGATTACAGCGCTGCAACTGGCCTCAGGTACATGTCCCACAATCCCTGCTCTCTCCTTTCTGGTCAGCGGTTTGAACTGCACAGCCCTCAGGTGACCAACCGTGAACCCCACCCTTTAAATTCCTTGGGAATTTTGAATATCCCACTTCCCACAGAGACTAATTATGGTTACAGACCCCTCCTGAAATTAGAGCAGGATATTGTAAAGCTTTATCTCATAGTACAGTAACACAATTCAAACCTGTCGGCACAGAGGAGAAAGCACTCCTTCAGTTCACATTTATTGCTACTGATCTCACTGACAAACTTCCTTTTCTCGGGGCTGCTCCCAGCACTTTAGGGAGTTTTTCCTCTTCTCCCATCCAGCTGTGGTTACGGGACTGCAGCAGCTCCCCGGATGGCCAGCTTTGCTCTTTCGCTTACATCAGGCCTGCACAACACGCGGCCCGGGTGGGCTCACTGTGCGGCCCGTGGGAGGTGAGTAGGCAAGTGACAGGTGAGAGAGCGGGGCTGAAGAGGCGGGTGGCCAGTGGCGGGGGCTGAGTCGGCGAGCCGGGAGGGTGGGGGGCTGAAGAGGCGGGTGGGCAGTGGCGGGGGCTGAGGAGGCGAGCCGGGAGGGTGGGGAGCTGAGGAGGCGAGGGGGGGGTGAGGAGTCGGCGAGCCGCGAGGCAGGCGGGAGTAGGAGGCGAGTGGGGGGGCAGTGGCGGGGGCTGAGGAGGCGAGCCGGGAGGGTGGGGAGCTGAGGAGGCGAGTGGGGGGGGCAGTGGCGGGGGCTGAGGAGGCGAGCCAGGAGGGTGGGGAGCTGAGGAGGCGAGTGGGGGAGCAGTGGCGGGGGCTGAGGAGGCGAGCCAGGAGGGTGGGGAGCTGAGGAGGCAAGTGGGGGGGCAGTGGCGGGGGCTGAGGAGGCGAGCCGGGAGGGTGGGGGGCTGAGGAGGCGAGTGGGGGGGCAGTGGCGGGGGCTGAGGAGGCGAGCCAGGGGGGTGGGGGGCTGAGGAGGCGAGTGGGGGGGCAGTGGCGGGGGCTGAGGAGGCGAGCCGGGAGGGTGGGGAGCTGAGGAGGCGAGACGGGGGGCAGTGGGGGGGGGTGAGGAGGCGAGCCGGGAGGGTGGGGAGCTGAGGAGGCGAGTCGGGAGGCAGTGGCGGGGGCTGAGGAGGCGAGCCGGGAGGGTGGGGAGCTGAGGAGGCGAGTGGGGGGGCAGGGGCGGGGGCTGAGGAGGCGAGCCGGGGGGCTGGAGGGCGCTGAGGAGGCGAGCCGGGGGGCAGTGGCGGGGGCTGAGGAGGCGAGCCGGGGGGCAGTGGCGGGGGCTGAGGAGGCGAGCGGGGGGGCAGTGGCGGGGGCTGAGGAGGCGAGTGGGGGGGCAGTGGCGGGGGCTGAGGAGGCGAGTGGGCGGGCAGTGGCGGGGGCTGAGGAGACGAGTGGGCGGGCAGTGGCGGGGGCTGAGGAGACGAGTGGGCGGGCAGTGGTGGGGGCTGAGGAGGCGAGCCGGGAGGGTGGGGGGCTGAGGAGGCGAGCCGGGGGGCAGTGGCGGGGGCTGAGGAGGCGAGCCGGGAGGGTGGGGAGCTGAGGAGGCGAGTGGGGGGGCAGTGGCGGGGGCTGAGGAGGCGAGCCGGGAGGGTGGGGGGCTGAGGAGGCGAGTGGGGGGGCAGTGGCGGGGGCTGAGGAGGCGAGCCGGGAGGGTGGGGAGCTGAGGAGACGAGCTATGAGTCAGTGGCTGACCTGTTCTGCTGATCTGGTCTGGCTCCCAGCCCCTCTCCAAGGGTTGCAGCTGTCTGGAGGTGCTGCCTTCCTCAGTCCCACCTCATTCACTCCACAGGGCGACTGATTACCAAGCGGGGGGAAGATCTTATTCTACTTCTAGCAAAAAGACATTTTTCTTTTACCTTAATTATACTACCTTAGGGGCCCGCTATAACATATTACCAAGGTTCAATGTTTTGGTGGGGCAGCGCTGGGGAAGGAGGGTTTGTTTCCGTGGAGCAGGCGGTGCTGGGGTGGGGGGAGTATTTCAGGGGGGCTGGGCGGCACTGGGGTGATGTTGTGTTTTGGGGGGGCCTTGATGGTGCTGGGCGGGGTCAGCAGGGCTAGGGGGGTTCGGCCCTCAGCTGTTTTCTTTGGAGTAATATGGCCCTCGCCACTTTACGATTTGTGCAGGCCTGACTTACATCCTTCACTGCTTTGGACGAAGCTGCATTTGCCACCAGTTTAATCCATAGCTGAGACCTCAGGTACCAGCAGCTAGTTACAAAGGCTCAATTCCCATTGCCAGCAGTGGGAGGTTATCCTGGGCTGTCAGAGCTGCAGGATTTTTTTAAACTTCTCTCCCTGCTCAAGCCTTTAATCATTCCTGTGGCTCTTCTCTGAACCCTCTGCAATTTACCAGGGAAAGCAGCCAACCCATGAACCAACCAAACCAAACCAGGCTGGTCTGAGGGATGTAACAGTCTATTGCCTTCCAAGGTTGAATACAAATCAGCTCATTCTATTCACCCAAGAGTTCCACTTTAAGGACTTTTTGTTTTCTAGTTCCAGTCAAATCCTGTGCAACAGCATCATTGTTAACTCACCACTTGGTCACTTCACATTCACAGGTTCCCAAAGTTGGCAGGTCCAAGTCTTTCCTCCCACATGCTCTCACTGGGGGAAGCCTCCTTGGCTTCAGCATCTCCTCAGACCAACCTTGGACCTTTCAGCATCCCTGTTCCACCCCAAGACCTTCCAGTCATGAGTCCACCTGAATCGGACACCTGGGAAAGCCTTACACCCCCGCCCCCGAAGGGGAGTCCTGCACCCCCAACTTCCACAGTCCCCAGTGACTCTCAGCCAGCGCTGTACAACAGAAGGTTCATTAGGGGTCTGGAATCCAGCCTGGGAAAGTTCTGTGTTCGCACAGGAAGCAGGAAGATTCAGCAACGTCCATCTTGGGGAGACCCCGAACTCAGAGCCTGGGCTCTCCCCTCGAATCCCAACCCAGCAGACTCCTTGCTCCCAACAGCCCAACTCAGCCAGGCCCTTTGCCCCTCGTCTGTCCTTTGTCCTGTTTCCCTGGCAACCTGCTCACCTGGCCTCCAGCTCGTTCTTTGTTCTCCGACTCCTCCCGGCCAGCTGGCCTCTTGCAGCAGGTGCGCCCCGGCCATCGGTTGCTAAGAGACAGAATTTGTGGCCATTGTCTGGGCCCAGGCAGCCAGACAGCAGCCACACCTGCCCTTTGGGGGTCTCTGCCAAGATTTAACCCCCTTGTCCCACCACCGAGATCAGTGGTCCCAAAACACTTCAGGGTCATGCCCACCCTTACCTTTTTCCATCTCCCCCATGGTCCACGGCTGGGAATCGTGCCACTGCTACAGGCAAAGGGACGCAGACAGGGGTGAGAGGACAGGCAGGGGCCAGAGCTGGGGGTGCCAGTGACAGCTTGCGAGGGGGCAGGTGCTGGCTTGAGTGACTGGGATGTAGGAAACCCCAGCCTGCCCCTCCGGGCCAAGTCCACTGGTTGTCTCCTGTGTTGTGACATCCAGGTTTAAATCTTCCCAGCATGTGCTGCGGCTCGTGTATTAAGCCCTCCTGGTTGGCCTGGTCATTGCCAAAGTAGCTCAGTTGGGATTGCATTAGATTGAAGATCTGAAGGTTTCTGGTTTGATACCAGGCTTTAGCACCCCCTTCACCCTGGGCGTGTCGTGCTGGCCTTTCTTCTGGGTGTGCAGCTGTGCCTTGAACTCACCAGTTTTCCTAATTTCAGAGGCAACACTTGCAGAGGGTGTGTGTGGGGTCCTGTGCCCCACCTGGGTTAGCTATGGCCTGCTACATCATGTGGTGCTGGCAGGCTCCCTCCCTGCACAGCAGCTGCTGGAGGGGTGAGTGGAGAGGGGCTGCCTTTGCTGCTTCCTCTCCCTGCACTGTTCACAGCTGGGAGGGGCTGTTGATCATAAGGGGGGTGGGGCTGAACCTTGACATTGTGCCCCCTCCCTTCAGGAGTCACCAGTCGTCTGTACCTGATTGCCAGCTCCTCAGCCAGAGGAAAAAGTGGTTTTCTGCACCTGAGCTGCCAGCTCTTCCTTTCTTTCTCATGAAGGGGAGGAAAAAAGAATCTCTTTTTCAAACCCCAGTCCTACCGTTGACCAAGGTCTGACTTTCTAAGTTCCTGCTACAGTGGAGGATTTAGAGTTAGTGGGGCCCTGTGCGCATAAAGTCCATGCAACAATCCCCCTTCCTCCGAGCCCTGGTATGTCTCCAGTAGCTGCTGTCCCCTGGTTGCAGGGAAGGAAGTTTCCACCCATCCAGGAGACCCCGGCCTGGGACTAAAGTCAGCTTCGGGCTTCTCTCTCCCTTCTTGGAATCAAGTTCATGTTTTTACCAAGAGTTAAAGCAGCCTGAACCCTCAGAGTCTGGATCAATGTCACAAGTTCCCAGTGTCTCCGTGGAAGAGAATTTGTTAAATCCCAGATGAGTGGAGTTAAATCAGTTCTCAGCCTGAGTCCTTAGATCTTAACCCTGAGGCTATTGTCCCACCATGAAGCCATTTCCCACCTCTCTTTCATACAGAAGCACAATTTTCTTTGTACAGACACAGGAACAGCAAGATCTTTCTCTGTCCCTTGTGCAAAGCAGGAGACCAAATTCCATGGAAACAATGGACAAGCAGGGGGCTCTGGGCACATCCAGCCCTGGCCGTGAGATGTTCCCTCCCCTCTTTCTTTATGCTGCTGCTGCTATTTCATGGATTGTCTGGGCTGGGGGAAAAGCTGAGTTCACTCTAGGTGGAGGGGAAAAGAACCCTGAAAATCTCAGGGTCACAGGGAAAACCCAACCCCTGCTACTGGGGTCACTGAGGTGCTGGGGAGTTGAGTAGGAAAGTGACTGTCTGAATTGTCAAGGTGGGGAATGAATAACAAATTACAAGATCCACATCATTAACCACCGACACAGGCTAATCCTGCTGCAGCTAAAAAGGAAATCGGGCGTGATTCTTTGCTGTGCAGCCATGGAAACAGTGACCCAATTGCACTGCAGTGAATGTGCTGGGGAAAGCTGGACTTTACAGGCAGGTGAAAATAGTGGATCCTAGAAATACCTGGACTCCCCCACACTGTGTCTGCCACCAGAGTTGGATGTTGAGCTGCTCACAGAATCCCCCACCACCATTACTTTCTAGCAGGGGATTGCAGCACCCCCCACCCACCCAGAGGTGAAAGTAAGCCGGTCTGGTCTGGTACGGCGTACCGGCAAGAGCCAGTACGCCGTGCTGGACCACACCGGCTTCCACGGCGGGGATTGAAAGGGCTCTGGGCTGCCCACGGCCAGGGCTCTGGCAGCCAGGCTGGGGCCAGGATTGAAAGGGCTCAGAGCTCCCCATGACTGCGGGCAGCCCAGAGTCCTTTGAATCCCGGCCACGGCTCTGGTGGCTGGGCCGGGGGCCAGGATTTAAAGGGCTCAGGCTCCCCTCAGCGGCAGCAGACCATTAATGCAGAGAAGCAGCAAAATTCATCAAACACAGAACTGGTTCTCACTTATTTCCTTGGTCTTAAAAGAGACCAACAAGGACCTGAGTCTCCTCCCTGTCAATAACCCCCTGCTGAGCCAATCAGGGGTAGAGACTGAGGATGGGAGGCTGAGGGTTCTCACCAGAGAGCCCAAAGGATGGTCCAGGTCACTGATGGAATCACTGCCCGAGCACTATTTCAGCCCCACATTTTTGGGTGGACCTCCCACAGTGGGAGCTGCAGAGCAGTGCTCCACAACAAACACACACACACACCCTCCTGGTGTTGGGAGGGGAACAGGAGAAAGGACAAAAGAAGCAAGAGAAGAAGAGAAAAGAGGGAGGGAGGAAAAAGTGAAACAAAAAGGACAAACCCTAATGTCCCCAGTGATTCTAAGGGACAAAATCCCAGGTGTGGAATAAAATTCTGCCTCCTTAATTCCTGTTTTCCATGCCTAGAATTCAGCTGTCACCACATGGATCAGACTGAACAGGTTTCAAACCTCCAGGAGGCTCTTACTTTCTAAACAGGGACGGCTGTTTTCTAGTAAAATCACCGAAAGGGAAGGAGAAAACTCGAAAGAGGTTCCTCCTGGCGCTCACATCCGTGAACCCGAATACTCTCTCAGTCCTCAAAGAGAGACCTGGAGAAGGAGACTTGCTGGAGCAAAGCCACAGGGGTCTCTGAGGTTTCCCTGGCCCCTCGCCCCTGTCCTGCCTGGCTGATGTCAGCATCTCTCTGTGAGGTCACCACCTCCCCACCACCTTGGACCAATAGGCTGAGGTCCTGCAAAAGGCCTTTATGATGTCACTGCCACACCCCTCCCTTGCTGGGCCAATGTCCTGCCCCTGGCCAGGCACTTTGCAGGTTTGAGCTACTCCCTGGGGATCACCCCACTCAAGGAGCGTTCGTTCTAGGCAGCAAGCCGGCTAGACAGGGAAACATCACACGCTGCTCCCAATGCTACACTCAGTTTTTCAGAAATTAGTCGACTTTATGGCCAGAAGTGACCATTAGAGCATCTAATCTGACCCCCTGCATATCTCAGGCCTCCTGTATGACACTGTGACGATGCGGTTCTGGCGGGACCCAACTGAGAGTGCCAAATCAGGACCAATTCCTCAAACAGGGCAGTCACATCCCTAGGCTGGCGTTTTTCTACCTCTAAGGCAAACCAAACCAGCCAGACAAAAAGGACTTCAGTCTCACCCCACTGGCTAACCACAAGTCACACAAGCAATTTCCTTAGACACTCCAGTCTCCCAGTATCACCACCAGTGCACTCGTCCTGGGGATGAATGGTTATGAAAACCAACACTCCAATAAAAGAAAACGGTTCTCTCGATCCCAAAGGACCAAGCCCCAGACCCAGGTCAATATATACATCAGATCTTACCCACAAATCACGCTGTTGCCAATCCTTTAGAATCTAAAATCTAAAGGTTTATTTACAAAGGGAAAAAGGTAGAGATGAGAGCTAGAATTGGTTAAATGGAATCAATTACATGCAGTAATGGCAACATCTTAGTTCAGGCTTGCAGCAGTGCTGGAGTAAACTGCAGGTTCAAATCAAGTCTCTGGAGTACATCCCCCACTGGGATGGGTCCTCAGTCCTTTGTGCAGAGCTTCAGCTTGTAGCAAAGTCCCTCCAGAGGTAAGAAGCAGGGTTGAAGACCAGATGGAGATGATGCATCAGCCTTATATAGGCTTTTCCAGGTGTAAGAACCTCTTTGTAAGAACTGTGGAAAATTACAGCAAACTGGAGTCTGGAGTCACATGGGCCAGTCCCTGCATACCTTGCTGAGTCACAAGGTGTGTCTGCCTTCTCTCCATTGGTCAATTGTGTAGCTGATGGTCCGTAATGGGCCGTCAAGCAGGCTAAGCAGAGCTAACACCAGCTTGTCTGGGAGGCTTCCCCCAGAAGCACAGCACCAACTTGAAATACAGACAGCATAGAGCCAACATTTATAACTTCAACTAAAAATGATACAGACACACAGACAGCATAATTATAACCAGCAACCCATAATCTGGTTTTAGACACCTTATATGACACCCTTTACCTAAGATTTGGTGCCACTACAGGACCTTGGTTGCAAACCATGTTCTATATGGTCCCGATTTATATCAATAACGTCACAGACACAAGAGCTACTTTTGGGCAAACACATTCCAGAAAGGCATCTAGTCTTCATTAAATGACATGAAGAGATGGCGAATCCACCACTTTCCTTGGTAGCTTGTTCTTGTGGTGAATTATCCTCGGTGTTGAATATTTGTGCCTTAGTTGTAATGTGAATTTGTCTCTTTTCACCTTCCAGCCATTGGGTCTTGTTATTCCTTTCTCTGCTATTTTAAAGAGTCCTTTAATACCCAATATTTTCTCTCCATTAAGGCACTTCAAGACTTCAATGAAGTCACCTTTCAATCTTCTTTTGATAAGCTAAACAGGTTGAGCTCTTGCAATAGCTCACTAGAAGGCATTTTTCTCCAGCCCTTAGAACATTTGGTCGCTCTTTGCTGCCCCAGCTCCAATTTCACAACATCTTTTTCAAACAAGGACACCAAAACTGAAGGCAGTATTCCAGTATCAGTCTCACTGATGCCGTGTCACCTCCTGTGACGTTATTGACATAATCTGTAACCGTATAGATCACCGTTGTGACCGCTGTTCTATTTGTAGCCAATATTGTAGAAAAGTTGTCGCGTAAAGGGTCTATGGAGAGGTTCTGATTGGCTGATTATAATTATACTATTTCTAGATGTGTATCATTTTGATATTTGACGTTATGAATTCCTGCCCATTTCCCCACTGGCTGGAGCATGGCTAGAGTGTGTCTGTGGTTAATGATGTTGCTGTAGATTGTTCGTTTCCTGCCTTGGCAATTCAGACAGTGCCTTTTCCCAACATATCTCCAGCACATCATTAGTTCCAATAACAGGGGCAGCTTTTCTCTGGGGCACTGTGATTTTTTGGGGAGATGGTGGCTCCTTTCTTTCCTCACCCTGGAGTAAACTCAGCTTTTTATTCCATGGTTCATGTTTTATGGCATAACAACATCAGCATGAAGAAAGAGGAGAGGGAATATCTCACTGCCAGGGCTGAAGGTGGCCACGTCTCCTCTGTTTGACCGTTACCATTGCAGGAGAGAAGGTGTCAGTGGAATCGAATGCCCTGGCTCAGACAAGAGACACAGGGAGGTTTTGCTGTTCATGGATCCATGCAAAGGACATTGTGTCTCTGTGTGAAAATAGGGAGGGAAATGAAACACCCACCTGGTGGTGCCCAAGGTGGAAGGGACCCGTATCGGATTAGAACAGGACACATTCTCAAGCAGCATGTTTCTCACTCTGCCCATCTGTCAGATTTGATGATTATCAATGGAAATATTTTGCCATTGGGTCCTGTGTTTACACAGAAATTGCCATTTACCAACAAACACGTAATTCTCCCAGTCCTGCCTAGCCTGCCGGGGGGGAGTGTAGAAGGACAGAGTCACTCTGCCCAGAGCCCATGCCAGGCCTGGGCTCTCCATGCTGCCCACTTCCCACAACGCCGGGATCCTTCCCTGACCTCCCCCAGACCTCTGCCCCCACCCCCACTGCTGGGCTCCCCTCCCCACACTGTCCAACTCCCCTGCTTCCAGGATCCCTCCCCACTGCCCTCCTCCCCGCTGAGCAAAAACTCGACATTATTCCAGGGCCGCCCACAGGATTCAGGGGGCCTGGGGCAAAGCAATTTCGGGGGCCCCTTCCAGACAAAAAAGTTGCAAACCTGTAGAATACTGGATTCCCGTGGGCAGCGGCGTAGCCAGGGTCTCACATGAGGGGAAGCGAACACATAAAAAAAGGCACCACCCAACATATCAAATTACTAATTACATCCGCTCCCTCCCACTTCCTGCCCCCTTCAGAGCCCCCAACACCCCCCCACTCCTTGTCCCCTGACTGCCCCCTCCTGGGACCCCGGTCCCTGACTGCCCCCTAGAACCCCACCGGGCCCCTGACTGCCCCGACCCTTATCCACACCCCTGCCCCCAGACAGACTGCCAGGACTCCCACACACACACACACACACACACCGCTGCCTCAGCACGCTGCGGCGGAGGGGCTGTGTGCTGGCACGTGTTTAACTTTGGCTCCAGAGGCAGCCAGCGACTCGAGCTGCCGGGTGGTAAGAGGAGTCCTGGGGGGCAGTCAGGGAGCAGGGGGAGGTTTGGAGGGTTCGGGGGGGGGGACTTTCTGGGGGCTGGGGCAGTCAGGGAGCAGGGGGGGTTAGATGGGAGGAAGTCTGGGCCTCTGTCCAACAGCAAAACACAAGCCTAGAAAAGCAGCCGTTAGCGGGAAGTGCTATCAGCTGGCCCGGGCAGCCTGCACGGCCCCCGGCTCACTTGCCTGAGCTGTATTGTTAATGCATTTTAGTTGGAAGATGCAGCCTGAGTGATTTACAGGCCCCAAACGCAGCTGAAAGAGCTGGGACAGTTGCAAGCTTTCGCTGCTGGGCTTTTCATCGGGGTCACACAATGCAAACCTGCTTGAGGCTCCGCACAAGAGAGATTTCTTGAGGCCGTCCATGCAGCTCACAGCTTAAGCTCTTCTAAGCTCGCAGCCGTGGCACAAATGGATTTGGGAGCAGTTAACAATTCTGTGTGGTTAAGAGATTTTCATTTCCTGGGCCCTGCTACCCAATGCCACAGGGGAGACTGAGTGAGTAGCCCGGCTTGTTCTCTGCAGTCCCTTCCCTGCTTCTTGCCCTTGTGTTCGCAAGGGTCTCATTAACATGCTGCATCCGAACGCGCCTCCCCAGGCCTTCCCTCCAGAGACACAGTCCTGGCTTCTTCTCCTGCCTCACTTCCTCCTTCTCTCCCTCTCTGTGGTTTTTCTCCATGCCCCGTCCCTGGTCTGTGCTCCCTCCCCACCCATGCACTGTATCGAGCACGTCTCTGCCTCTCTTGTTTATGGGCCCTGTGCTGGGATGGCAGAGGAGGGCTATTGCTGTGTTCTCTGCTGGATCTGTTTGGATCAGACTCTAAAATCAAACGCTCCCGTTGCTAGCAGGATCCCTCTGCCTGCTCGCAAGGGCTTCTGGCTACACACTAGAGCCAGGTGCTAGGGCAGAAGCAGCTGCCCATGTACCCTCAATGGCAGGAGCGGTGCATGGTCCCTCGCCCCGCCCCCCCCCACTTTGGATTACGGGGTGTGTCTTGGTGTATATTGGGGGTCCTGTCAGGGGGCGGGGAGTGGTTGGATAGGTGTGGGAGTCCTGGCAGTCTGTCTGGGGGCAGGGGTGTGGATAAGGGTCGGGGCAGTCAGGGGACAGGTAGGGTTCTAGGGGGGCAGTTAGGGGCCGGTGTCCCAGGAGGGGGCAGCCAGGGGACAAGGAGTGGGGGGGTGTTGGGGGTTCTGAAGGGGGCAGGAAGTGGGAGGGAGTGGATGTAATTAGTAATTTGATATGTTGGGTGGTGCCTTTTTTTATGAGTTCACTTCCCCTCATGTCAGACCCTGGCTACACCGCTGCCCACGGGAATCCAATATTCTAATTGCAACTTTTTTCTCTGGAAGGGGCCCCCAAAATTGCTTTGCCCCAGGCCCCCTGAATCCTGTGGGCGGCCCTGGAATAATGTCGAGTTTTTGCTCAGCGGGGAGGAGGGCAGTGGGGAGGGATCCTGGAAGCAGGGGAGTTGGACAGTGTGGGGAGGGGAGCCCAGCAGTGGGGGTGGGGGGCAGAGGTCTGGGGGAGGTCAGGGAAGGATCCCAGCGTTGTGGGAAGTGGGCAGCATGGAGAGCCCAGGCCTGGCATGGGCACTGGGCAGAGTGACTCTGTCCTTCTACACTCCCCCCCGGCAGGCTAGGCAGGACGGGGAGAATTACGTGTGTGTTGGTAAATGTCGATGTCTGTGTAAACACAGGACCCAATGGCAAAATGTTTCCATTGATAATCATCAAACCTGACAGATGGGCAGAGTAAGAAACATGCTGCTTGAGAACGTGTCCTGTTCTAATCCGATACGGGTCCCTTCCGCCTTGGGCACCACCAGGTGGGTGTTTCATTTCCCTCCCCATTTTCACACAATTTCCTTTGCATGGATCCATGAACAGCAAAATCTCCCTGTGTCTCTTGTCTGAGCCAGCGCATTCGATTCCACTGACACCTTCTCTCCTGCAATGGCAATGGTTGGACAGAGTGTGTGGCCAGTCTCCCTGTGTCTCTGCTGTTCATGCTGGGGAGCCCGGCCGGCCTTAGGGGTGGGGCCCCCGGCAGCCGCCCAGGGCTCCAGGGGGTCAAAGGGCACCATGTGGCCGTGCAAAGGTGCTCACTGCTCTCCCCTGCCCCAGTGCTCCTCCGTGGCCCCACAGAGGGTGGGGGGAGCGAGGAGCAACACTATGTGCTCCCTGCGTCCTGGTCACTTTCCCCACCGGGGCTGGGCTGTGAGGGGAGCATCAGAAGCTGCTGCTCTCTGCCCTCCCCTGACGCAGCCCGGCTGAGGAACGTGACCTGGATGCAGGGAGCTCGGATGATGTCGCTTCTCGCCCCCCCCTCCCCATCCCGTCCCGTCCCGTCCCCCAGCCCCAAGGGGTGCCCGGAGGAGCAGCGTTCCAGGGAGGAGCAATGCCAGCTGCTCCATGCACACAGGTTAGTGTCCCCACGTGGGCGCTGGGGGGGGTGCAGGGGTTAGGGGTGAAGGGGGGGCAGGAGAGGGGCAGTGGCTGGTGGCACAGGAGGGGGCGCAGGGGTTAGGGCTGAAGGGGGGCAGGAGAGGGGCAGTGGCTGGTGGCCTAGGAGGGGGCGCAGGGGTTGGGGTGAAGGGGGTGCAGGAGAGGGGCAGTGGCTGGTGGCACAGGATGGGGTGCAGGAGTTGGGGTGAAGGGGGTGCAGGAGAGGGGCAGTGGCTGGGGGCACAGGAGGGGGCACAGGGGTTAGGGGTGAAGGGGGTGCAGGAGAGGGGCAGTGGCTGGTGGCACAGGAGGGGGTGCAGGGGTTGGGGTGAAGGGGGTGCAGGAGAGGGGCAGTGGCTGGGGGCACAGGAGGGGGCACAGGGGTTAGGGGTGAAGGGGGTGCAGGAGAGGGGCAGTGGCTGGGGGCACAGGAGGGGGCGCAGGGGTTAGGGCTGAAGGGGGGCAGGAGAGGGGCAGTGGCTGGTGGCACAGGAGGAGGTGCAGGAGGTGGGGTGAAGGGGGTGCAGGAGAGGGGCAGTGGCTGGTGGCACAGGAGGGGGTGCAGGGGTTAGGGGTGAAGGGGGTGCAGGAGAGGGGCAGTGGCTGGGGTCACAGGAGGGGGCACAGGGGGTTGGGGTGAAGGGGGTGCAGGAGAGGGGCAGTGGCTGGTGGCACAGGAGGAGGCGCAGGGGTTAGGGGTGAAGGTGGTGCAGGAGAGGGGCAGTGGCTGGGGGCACACGAGGGGGCGCAGGGGTTAGGGGTGAAGGGGACACAGCGTAGGGGTTAGGGTGAAGGGGTGCAGGAGAGGGGCAGTAGCTGGGGGCACAGGAGGGGGCGCAGGGGTTAGGGGTGCAGGAGAGGGGCAGAGGCTGGTGGCACAGGAGGGGGCGCAGGGGTTGGGGTTAGGGGAGCAGGAGAGGGGCAGTGGCTGGGGGCACAGGAGGGGGCGCAGGGGTTAGGGGTGAAGGGGGGCAGGAGAGGGGCAATGGCTGGTGGCACAGGAGGGGGCGCAGGAGTTAAGGGCAAAGGGGACACAGTGTAGGGGTTAGGGCACAGGAGGGGGCAGAGTTAGGGGTGGGGGAGGTGCAAGAGTCGGGAGTGCAGGAGCTGGGGGTAAAGGGGGATGGGGATCGTCCAGGGACGATGGGGAAGTGCCAAAGTACAAGGTTTACCCAGGGCACCATTTCCCCTCACGCGGGTCCTTGGTAACATTTCTTGCTGGGAGGGGGAGGGGAGAGAAGATGGCGTTTTCTCTCTGTTTCTTTCCTCTCCGTTTTCTGCTCCTTCCTTCAATTCCAGAAGCCTCCCTTGTGTGTCAGACGGTGCAGTGACGCCCTCCCCACCCCAGGCCTCTGGAGCCTCTGGAGCAGGAAGATCCCAGGAGCTGAGGATGGATCCAGGGGTGAGTAGCTGGCAGGAAGGAGTCCTAGCAGCTCTTCTGGGAGCGCAGGGGAGGAACGACTCCCCCTTCTCTAGCTTCTCCCCGTGGGGCTCTGGGGAGCAGGGAGGGGTGTGTGATAAATTCCATCCAACCCCCCCTTTGATCCAAGCCGAGGGGCGTCTCAGCTCTGCACGATCCCCTTGGCAGGGCCAAACAAGGGATGATTTCCACTGCCCAGGAGACCCAGCCAGGGACTGATGTCCTGGAGATATGTTGGGAAAAGGGACTGTCTGAATTGCCAAGGCAGGAAACGAACCATCTACAGCAACGTCATTAACCACAAACACACACTAGCCATGCTCCAGCCAGTGGGGAAATGGGCAGGAACTCTGGCTGTTCAGCCATGGCCACACGTACAGAGCTGCACAGCAGTGAGTGTGCTGGGGAAGCTGGTCTGAGGAAACAATTGGAAATGACCCTTCAGTGAGAACAGAACCAGAGTGTAGAAAGGCCCCTGTGTTAAGTGGTTGTGGCTGAGGCCTTAGGGAGCTGGGTTAGAAGCCGCAGGGTGTTTCTGTGGAGGTTTGATTCTTGCCAGCTAGGCAAGGCTGGTGTGTGGTGTCTCCATGGCTGCATGTAGCGGGCTGACTACCCGCTCCTGCCCTTTGGGGCTTTAAAACAGCCCTGGGAAGGGGCTTTTGGCTGGGCTGATTGGGGAAATGGTGGCAGCTGGGGGCCCTGCCCCAAACTGAGCCCAGGGCCTTATAAAAGGCCAGAGCAGCCAGGAAGCCAGAGAGTCTCTCTCTGCCTGCAGAGAGGGATGGGCCTGGCTGCTTAGCTGGAGGCTAGATACCTGAGGGAAGCAGAGCTGGGGGACAGCCTGAGGAGCCAGGAAAGCTCTAGCCAGGACAGCCCCAGGCTGCGGCCTAGCGAAGGTCCATAGGTACTGTGGGTTGCAGAGGGCAGCCCAGGGGTAGGACGAAGCAGCAGGTCCAAACCCCCTTTGCCTGTGATGAGTGGGCTGATACTGCAGTCTGCCCCAGGGTGTGGGGCTAGACCATGACTGTCAGTAGCCACTACTGAGGCAAGGTGGGGATAGTAGCGCGGGGTTCCCCTGGGAGGGGGAGACCCAATTATAGATAGCGGGCACCGGGTCCAGGGAGGGACGCTGGGGCCAGGGAACAGGCGGGTCACTGGCCTGCCGGGGGCGCTCCAGGGCCGGACCGAGGGACATTCCGGGACCGACCAGCAGGAGGCGCGGCAGGGGTGAGTACCACCCTGTTACACTGCACTTTCAGTGATGCAGGTTTCTCTCTCCCATTGTTCCATGGGCATCCTACTAGATTGCCAGCTGCTTTTCAACTGCAGTGTGGAGACTGTGTGTGTGTGTGTGGGGAGAGACAGTGTGTGTGTTGGGGAAGAGTGAGTGTGCTGAGCTATGTAGGAGCAGATCATTATTATCCCTACTTGAAAGAGGGAGAAGCTAAGGCTGAGAAAGGAGACTTGACTTGTCTTACGTGACACAGCCAGTCAGTGGCAGAGTTGGGAATAGGACCCAAGAGCCCTGATTTTCAAACTAACCATCAGATCTTGAATTTCAGACATTGAATAACCTGAATAAAGTGCTCTCAGATGAGCTCCAGACCAACAGTGACAGTAATTATTCAGCAAGTATCTCAGGAGAACTGCAAGGTTAGAGAGAATCATGAACTGCTCAGAGACCATTAATGCAGAGAAGCAGCAAAATTCATCAAACACAGAACTGGTTCTGACTTATTTCCTTGGTCTTAAAAGAGAACAACAAGGACCTGAGTCTCCTCCCTGTCAATAACCCCCTGCTCAGCCAATCAGGGTAGAGTCTGAGGGCGGGAGGCTGAGGGTTCTCACCAGAGAGCCCAAAGGATGGCTCAGGTCACTGGTGGGATCACTGCCCGAGCACTATTTCAGCCCCACATTTTTGGGTGGACCTCCCACACTGGGAGCTGCAGAGCACTCCCCTGCAACACACAAACCTCTCCTAATGTTGGGAGGGGCACAGGAGAAAGGACAAAAGAAGCAAGAGACGAAGAGAAAAGAGGGAGAGATGGAGGAAAAGGTGAAAGAAAAACAACAAACCCTAATGTCCCCAGTGATTCTAAGGGACAAAATCTCAAGTGCGCAATAAACTTCTGCCTCCTTAAGCTCGTGTTTTCCATGCCTAGAATTCAACTGTCACCAGATGGATCAGACTGAACTGGTTTCAAACCTCGAGGAGGCTCTTACCTTCTAAACAGGGACGGCTGTTTTCTAGTAAAATCACAAAAAGGGAAGGAGAAAACTCTAAAGAGGTTCCTCCTGGCGCTCACGTCCGTGAACCCGAATACTCTCTCAGTCCTCAAAGAGAGACCTGGAGAAGGAGACTTGCTGCAGCAAAGCCACAGGGGTCTCTGAGGTTTCCCTGGCCCCTCGCCCCGGTCCTGCCTGGCTGATGTCAGCATCTCTCTGTGAGGTCACCACCTCCCCACCACCTTGGACCAATAGGCTGAGGTCCTGCAAAAGGCCTTTGTGATGTCACTGCCGCACCCCTCCCTTGCTGGGCTAATGTCCTGCCCCTGGCCAGGCACTTTGGAGGTTTGAGCTACTCCCTGTGGATCACCCCACTCAAGGAGCGTTCGTTTGAGGCAGCAAGCCGGCTAGACAGGGAAACATCAGACGCTGCTCCCAATGCTACACTCAGATTTTCAGAAATTAGTCGACTTTATGGCCAGAAGAGACCATTAGAGCATCTAATCTGACCGCCTGTGCCTCCTGTATGATACATTAGCAGGTGAGGGAGGGAGGCTGAGGAGGCGAGTGGGAGGGGCTGGTGAGCCGGCAGCAGGGGACTGAGGAGATGAGCTATGAGTCAGTGGCTGACCTGTTTTGCTGATCTGGTCTGGCTCCCAGCCCCTTTCCAAGGGTTGTAGCTGTCTGGAGGTGCTGCCTTCCACGCCTTCCTCAGTCCCACCTCATTCACTCCACAGAGCAACTGATTACAAAGTGGGGGGAAGATTTTATTCTACTTCTACCTTAATTCTACTACCTTAGAGGCCCGCTGAAACATATTACGAAGGTTCAATGCCACCGTTTGGGCGGGGAGGTGCTGGGGAAGGAGGGTTTGTTTCCATGGGGCGGGTGGCGCTTGGGGGGGGATTGTTTCGGGGAGGGGCTCGACGGCGCTGGGGGGTGGTGTTCGGTGAGGCCGGGGGGGTTTCATCCCTCCGCTGTTTTCTTTGGAGTAATATTGCCCTCGCCGCTTTACGAGTTGTGCAGGCCTGGACTAAACCACAGACTCTGGACTCAGCATTCAAGTATCCTGCAGTCTGAACTTCACATCTGATACATTCCCTCATTGGCTACCATTGTTTGCCCAGCAGGGAAGTGCTTCTTGTCCAACAAGGCAGCCAGATGGGGACCCGTAGGCACGGAATGGCTCTGAAGGAATCAGCTGTTTCTCTCTGCGCTTCATGAAACTTTGGATCCAAATGGTAAAAGACAGTTGTGCCCAATTTAATCATGGCGTCCTTCAGGAGTGTGATCAATGCCACTTAACTAGGGAGCAGGGTTCTAAAAATAGTTTACCTGGGCCACAGGTCACCATAGGTTCCATCTCGGGGGTGAAAATCAACCACTAGTACCTGCAATTTCTACCTGAGCTCTTGTCAAATCTTTGACCTTCCTTGGAGTAATTTTACACTTCTCTGGTGTAGAATTCTTCTCCAACCGCACAACAGATCAGTAGCGACAGTGAGGTACAACTCCCCCAACTATGCCCTTTTATTTCTTTAATGTGCTGGCACAGATTTAAATTAGGGACTAAATTCAGGTGCGACTTAGAATCCCTGTAAGACAACAAATGTCATGTCTCTATTAAAAAGAGGTATCTTTCGGCAGCTACAGCACATTCAACACAGATTTCATTTTCTACACATTTGCAGCATCTACCAGGGGTGAGCTGAAGAGAAAAGTCACTTCCATGTTTCCCATCTCTACCTAGATAGGGATTGTATTTCCTAAATAATAGGCAACATGCAGCTAATGAGGAAGGAGATCTCTTCAGGAGCCACTTCCTGCAGGGCCTGGGCCACAACGGCTTTGGGAGCCCAATGCATGAGTACTTTGTTTAGTTACAAGTTATTTACGAGGGAATCCTCTTCCCAGCCCTTTAGAAAAAATACTGACCTAACCAACTGCACAACAGGGGGATTGGGATGGTGATGGGGAATAAGGGAATCCCTCTCATTTACAACATCTTCTTCTGTTGTTACAGAGGGTGAAATGACATTTTCCCCTATCCCTGCCCTGTTCCTGCTCTTTGTTATAGTTCAATATATTTTAAGTGAGAAAAATGGTAGTAAAAATATCTGCTCTGCAGCACAACCTGAACCAACATCAGAGCAACTGGGAGTGAAACAACTTCTTCTCCAAGAGTGAACTCGATGACTAACAATGGCTTTGAAATGGGAGAACAGTATAACCGGGATGCTCAGGGTTTGTTTAGACTAGGAACAGTGATGGAGTTTAGGTCAGGTCAAGGGGGAAGCTAATGCCAACCACTGCACCTGGGCTGCATCTGCACTACAACTATAATTGTCTTGTTACACCAAGATCACTAACTTGAGCAGCCAACGCCATGTACAGCGCTAGTGGATGTCAGGCACGGGTAGTTTTAGCCTCAGTGTAGCTTGTTGGAATCAAACCTCTCCCCCATCAGGAGCTGATGAACATTCCTGGCAGGAGGGACACACACACTCCTTCGACTCAAAGGAAAGGAGTTGATAGAAAAGATCACAGGACTGACCCCAAAGAAGGGAATTAGCAAATGTGATTTTTTTTTTTAAATCACTTCTCCAGCCCTAGTCAAGGGATTTATAACAGTTCTCTCTCATGTGGATTCTCTGATGTGTGATAAGGTTTGAGCTCTGATTGAAGCTTTTCCCACACTCAGGGCATGTGTAGGGCGTCTCCCCTGTGTGGATTCTGTGATGTGTAATAAGGTTTGAGCGTTGATTGAAGCTTTTCCCGCACTCAGAGCACGTGTAGGGCGTCTCCCCTGTGTGGATTCTCTCATGTCTGATAAGGTGAGAGCGCCGCCCGAAGCTTTTCCCGCACTCAAAGCACGTGTAGGGCGTCTCCCCAGTGTGGATTCTCTGATGTGCAATAAGGTTTGAACGTCGATTGAAGCTTTTCCTGCACTCAGGGCACATGTAGTGTGTCTCTTCCAAGTTGATTCTGTTGCGTGGAATAAGGGCTGAGTGGCTACTGTAGTTTTCCTCTGGCCTCTGCTGAGTCTCACAGGCTTTTGTGTTTTCTGGGAGTGCACAACTCCTGGAAACATTCCCTTTGGATCTTCCTGATAACAGCCAATGTGGATCTACTTGCACAGTGTCTTCCTGCTGGGGTTTCTCCTCCTCGTTCTCACTCACCAGCCCATCGCCGGATGGGAGACAGAGAGAATCCAGACATAGGTCACTCCCTGTGCCTGAGAAAAAGGAAATGTCAGAGAGAGGAATGGAAAAATGGATGAACAAACCAAAATATATGTGGGAGAGATCAAACCTATCAGGTGCTGATTTTCCCCAACCCCTTCACAGAGAAGAGAGGAAGGGATCAGTTCTGGGTCCTCATTGCACCATAACTCTCGGGGGAAAGTGAGATCAGGGAGGGACCTGCTGCCATTTGTCAGTCAGAATAGGAGGGAAGCCATGAGTGACATCTGTCATAATGATTCCACATCTGCAGGGAACAATCCTGAACTTGGAGAGCTCACAGGGTCTTTGTAGGGCATCCCAAATGTTTCCTGCATTCCTAAGTAGTTGTTGAACCAATTCCTCACCTGCAAAGGCAGCTCTCGGGACCACTTCTTTCTCAGAGCCCTGGAGGTCCGGGACCCACGGTTCTTCCCCTTGTTCCAGCTGTGAGATCACATCAGGTTTGGAAACTGGAAACCCTACTGCAGGCAAAGAAAACACGGGAGGTCAGTGGAATTTGTGGGATACTTGTCACAAAGAATATTCCATAGTTTTAACCCCATCTCATTTTTAGACAGTAACATCTGTAGCTCTCAGGATTCATCTGCTTGCCTGCATAAATCTCTCTTTTCTTATAAGTACGGTATTGTGATAGGTTTATTAATTCATATTAAAAATACATTTGGCTGTAATGCAAGAAACCTACAGGCGAAAAACCTGCATTTTAAGCTAAAGCAAAGTTAGCATAGCTACATCCTGTGCCCTTTTACCCAGAAAAGCAACTGTTTTTCCTATACCCAAATAAAGTGCCTATGCTTAGGTCTAAGACCCTTTACCTAGACCAACAGACAATGAAGAATAACAAAGGAGATTTTTCAAAGTTGCACTCACAGACTGAACAAGTACCCCACAAGTGCGCAGATACCTGTCATCCATACGCACACACATACTAGCCTATGGAGTAAGCGTACCCTAACATTTCTATGGGGGAAGACTGAAATTTGGGCATAAGAGGAAGGATTTCCGGTATTTATTTCTATAAAAAGAGGTCCTCACTATGGTATCCTCACCCCCACCTTGACCTCCTCCTTCTTCTCTACACTTCACCATCTTCAGCTACGTATTCATGCTATCCATCTACAACAGCTATTAACCAGTAATACGCTGCACTTATTTTCTTTTCAAACTTTAAGTTGAAAAGGGACTCGGCTAAGCTTGGTCTCTCTAAACTTTATTTTAATTTGTGTATTAGATTATTTAGTTGAGCTAAAAAGTAAATTCCAAAGTAGCTTTGACAGCTCTTTGCATTAGTTTCCCTTGCAAGAGCTGTGAAACCAGAACCGCCATAGGCGAGGCCAACAGCAGTTTATCAAAACAGGGTGTGAATATTAACCAAAGTTTGCAGCACATAATATTGTATCATCATACGTATCTCCTGAATAACAGTAATACAATTGTAACTCTGTAATTCTACCTGTTTTACAATTTACTTACTATTTCATTGAGTTTAATAAAAAGTCGTTATGACTATATCTGTCTCCGTGTGAGCTTCCTGTCATACCCCCGAAGGTCCCTTTATCAATTCTGTGGAACCTGATTCGAAACACGAACTTTTATCTTCTGATCAAACAAATTGGCGAGCCTAAACCCATATTAATTAATATAAATGATTAAGTATTATTATTAATTAATTAAAATAACTACAAAACAAATTAAATTCAGTTGATAAATCAAATCAACATTACTAACACACCCCAAATAAGGCTACGCATCCCAAGGCCACCTTCCTTGGCTCAAAGTGGCAGGAGAGTTACTATTATAACAAATCATATTCACTACCTTAGTGCCTAAGGACCAACTAACAGTGGGTCCCCATTGTGCTAGGCAAAGTGCAAACAGAGAATAGTAGATGGCCCATGCCCTGAAGAATTTACAATCTAAATCAGGGGTAGGCAACCTGCGGCAGCGAGCTGATTTTCAGTGGCACTCACACTGCCTGGGTCCTGGCCCCTCGTCCGGGGGGGGGGGTTCTGCATTTTAATTTAATTTTAAATTAAACTTCTTAGACATTTTAAAAACCTTATTTACTTTACACACAACAATAGTTTAGTTCTATATTATAGACTTATAGAAAGAGACCTTCTAAAAACATTAAAATGTGTTACTGGCACACGGAACCTTAAATTAGAGTCAATAAATGAAGACTCGGCACAGCACTGCCCTGATCTAAATAGACAGGACAGACACAGAATGGGGGAAGGGCTAGAACCCACTGTTAGAATAGACATATTCAGGCCTGCCTGTAAAGCCTAGACTTTAAGAACTTAGGGGTATTTTTATCACTTTGTCTTTATACCCCTGTAACTAGCAAAGAATCAAAATCTCAGTCTGCCTGTGTCTGGGCCTTCTCTCACTAGGCTAGGCTGAGGCCTTGTTCTTAGGCTAAGGCCTTTGGCTAAGCAGCAGGGGCAGCCATACACTGGGAAGCGAAGGGTCAGATCCTCACATCCCAAACCAGTCACACTGAAATAAGGTGCTATTGGGCTGTTAGGAAGTCGATCCTGTCCTGATAGTGCCCATCACCACCAGATAAAGAAACAGATCTTAAGATGGATAAAGAAAACTTAGTCTGACAGCAGCCTGTCTGGAAAGAAATCCCTTATCAATGGTTGTGGTTGTGAAACCCTCATTTCTGTATTGTTTTATCTTTATGGCCACCACTTTTACCTTGTTAATCAGTCTGGTTCTCTAATTGTTTCTGTCTGCTGCATAATTATTTTTTCTAGGTGTAAGTTCATTAGGGCAGTGGAATATGCTTGCTTGGAAATAACCCCAATAAACATCGCATTATCTGTGCATCGGACTTCTGGTCATTTGCTGCTTGCTGTCTGCGTGACAAGAACCAGGGAAGTGGGAGGGTGAAGGGAAAACCCTCTAACAAAACGGACATGACCTGATAACCAAGAGGTGAGCCTTAGAGGAAGGTTTTAATACACTTTGGAACGGATCAGGGATTCCCATGAGGACTGAGAGGGAGCGATGGTAAACACGCATTTAGATCCTTTTCTTGTTTTATATCTTTTCCCCATAAGGCTGAACCTCTGGCACTGTCATGGATCCATAGGATCTGTGCAATGCCCTGGCTTTTAAACAGTCCTTGGGAGGTGCCCCTTGAGTGCACTAGACCCCCCAAGGACTCCCACTCTTCCACAAGGCCAGTCCACTTAGCTTCAACACCTGAGACTGAGCCACTTGCTCGGTGCCCTTCCTCCACACTCCTCTCCACTTCTTCCCATTACTCTCAGCCAGCACCAGCTCCCGGCACCTTGGAATATTCTTGTGTTCCCTCTTCATCTCACTACTTCATCCCTCCCTGCTGCTGTTAGCTCTAACCCTGCACACACCCTCCCCATGTCCTGGCACCCCAGAATTATCTACTCCCCCCTTCTCCTCCCCTCCCACAGCTCTGTTCTCCCTTCACTGGTGGGGTCCTGAATGGCAACATTATACGCTCTCCTATCAAAAGAGGAGCTCATCTGACTGTCACACAAGCCATGCATGAGTCATACACCTATTTACTCAATTTAGAATTCTACAGGTGGCGTATTTTCCTCTTAAAATGAGGAAAAGGCATGAAAGCTACAGTTATTAATATATCCAATAAGGATACATTAAATGCAATTTTAAAATGATTGATCGCACCAAAAAGGCACATGTCCAAAAATGATACTAGTGGGTGGGAGATAAGGCAAAAAAAAGGGAGGGGGGGCAAGGAAACTTGTCAAAACTTGTATGACAAATAAAGGTATAAAGTTATTACTACTCAGGTTCTTCAGAGATCCCACAGCTTCTAATAACCCAGGGGACAGGACTCCTTACCCAGCGAGGTCACCGTCTCATAGTTCTCCTGCATGACATCCCTGTAGAGGGCTCTCTGAGTGGGGTCCAGCAGAGCCCCCTCTCCCCTGGTGAAATACACAGCCACCTCCTCGAAGGTCACCGGCCCCTGAAAGAGCAAGAGTCCAACACACACCTACTAGCCACCGACTGATACAGGAGATGGAGCCTCTAGCAGGGTCCAGGTAGAGTTCTGTGGTAGGAAGCCCAACACCTCCTCATTGTGAGGAGCTGGATATGAAGGGAAGGGAATCTCCCCTAAGTCTGACAGGTGGGTGCCCCCTTCATATCTCTCAGCAGCCAGTGATTAGTCAGGCTCCAGCACCGGGAGTCTGGGGTCAGTTTTTGCCAGCCCCATGTAGGTGGGTTATTTTCTGTTCCAGAATTGAGGGCATTTCAACCTCCTCATCTCATGGGTCTGCTCCTAGAGTCTAGGCCATTTATTAAACAACTCCCAGCAGGTTTGCCACAATCTGTCCATCCTTCCTTTCCCATCCTGTGCATTTTCTGCCCCGCTCCAACCTCCAAACCAGACTGTGCAAACCTTCCCATCTCCGGTGTATTTGCTGTCCCGTTCCCTCCTGTAGGAACCCACCAGCAACCCCCCGATAATCCCTACCTGGACTGACTCCTTTGCAGCCATCTCTCTCCTATGTCCCATGGGAGGATGGGATGAGCTTGACTGAAACTTGGATGTCATTCTGCAGCCTGGCAGGGTGAGAAGGGCAGTTGTGGGGGTTTCAGAACAGGCTTCAGTTAATTTCACATCACGATTCCCCCAGGCTCTTTCCCTGCACACAGACACCCTAGATTCTGCCATCCTGGGAAAATGCTCAGTCTCTTTATTACAGTGTAGACCTGGCCCCTCTGGCCAGGCTAAGCCCACAGGCACATTTTTAACCTCCCTTCTCCCTCCCCCTGGTCTACACTGGAGGTGGAGGTTGATCTAAGATACACAACTTCAGCTATGAGAACAGCGTAGCTGAAGTCGGCTTACTTAGATCGACTTACTGCAGCATCCGACTGCTGCTGCTAACCCATCGACTCCGCATTCGCCCCTTGAGGCAGTGGCGTTGATGGGAGAGTGCTACCTGCCAATCCAGTGGTAGCACAGACCTGCCCTTTGTTTCCAAACACAAGGCTAGAAAAGAGCAGAACCAAAGGAGTCACTGTGGGGATTCCCTCGGACACTGACCCCAGGGCATCCACACCCCAGCAGGGGGAATATGGAGTCAGGAACTGGCTTTTTCTCTGTCTAATCCTTTGCTTGTTCACTGGAAAGTGATTCTGCCCAGGGATGCTGCAATACATGTGTCTGGGTGGACTAGAGAGCTGGAAATCTCTCCCCCCACTCATTTCTCCCACTGCCCCTTTCAATCTCTCCTTCCTTCCCCTATCCTCTCTCCTGTCTGTGGCTTAGAGTTTGTATTAACAGAGCCCAGGTCTGAGTTTCCAGGACAGAGCACATGGTAGGAAGGGGATGAAAAACCCCATACAGAAGGAACTGATTATCTGTATGTTGCTTGGACTCTGGAGGGCAAAGTTTCTAGGCATAAGCACGAGATCCCCAGCTGCTTAGCTGGGGTTAGTCCTAAAGAATATGCAGAGCTTGCTTATTATAGAAGCTTCTATTACCTTTGAAATTTAAGACTGCAACTCGTCTGCATCTATAGGATTACCTGCTTTAACTTCGTAAACAACTCTCCTTTCCTTTTAAATAAGTCTTAATACAGGTTATGACAGGACTGGCTACAAGTGTTGTCTTTGTTGGAAGATCTAAGATTCAGCTGACCTAAGGAAGTGACTGGTCCTTTGAGACTGGCAGTAACTTGAACATTGCTGTGATTCGTGGGGTAAGGCAGTGGTTCTCAACCAGGGGTTTGGGGTCTCCTGGGGGGCCGTGAGCAGCTTTCAGGGGGTTGCCAAGCAAGGCCGGCATTAGACTCGCTGAGGCCCAGGGCAGAAAGCTGAAGTCCCAGCGCATGGGGCTGAAGTCCAGGGCCCTCAGCCCCACCACCAGGGCTGAAGCCAAAGCCTGAGCAATGTAGCTTTGTGGGGGCCCCTGTGGCGTGGGGCCGCAGGCAGTTGCCCTGCTTGCTGCCCCCTAACGCCAGCCCTGGATTTTATATGCAGAAAACCAGCTATTGTGGCCCACGTGGGCCGTGGAGTTTTTATAGCATGTGTGGGGGGAGGGCTCAGAAAGAAAAAGATTGAAAACCCCTGGAGGAAGGGACCATCTGTCACGAAGACGAGCTCACCTGCGTGGTGAGATATATGGGATCACCCAAGGGGACTGTCTGTGATTCCATGTTAATGCTGTTACAGAGCCTGAAGCGTTCACACTGGATACTTGGTTGGTGAAATCTCCATACAGGCCTCACACCCAATTTGGGGTTTGTTCCCTGCTTCTTACCAGTCTGCCCGAGGCTGGTGCTCATGCTCTCGAGTCACTGGGGACAGCGTTACAGAGAGAGGGACTGTGACTTCCCCACGGTCACTAAACAGGTCCGTGACAGAGCCAGGAACAGACCCTGTTAACTCCAGAGTCCCGTCACCCGCAGGTTGGGAAGGCCCCTGAGCACACTGTATTAGGCTGCAGGAAGAGGTGTGCAGGGACTGCAGCTGAGCTGCCCTGCCAAGACGGCCTGTGCATCCATGGACAAACCACCTCGCTGGGGGGTGTCCCCTGGGTCAGGAGAAGTCAGTGTCCAGCCCTGTGGGGCTGTGCTCCTGGCTCATACCTCCAGCACTCACTGCTGCCCCTCCCTTCCCAGGTGCACTGTTCAGCCAGCCCCAGGCCTCTGTGAGGTCACTTCCCCGCACCCCCACCACTTCAAACCTTCAAACTGGGACATGGTGCACCAGTACCAGAGTGCACTAGTGTAAACTCTGTCTGTACTAAGGGTTTGCACCAGTGCCTAACACACCAGTGTGGCAGAGACTTTCAGAAACAGCAGTACGGTGGCACTAGAACCTATTTCGAGCTCGGTCACGGACAGCCTGGGTGACCTTGGACACGTCAATGTTTCTCCTCCCAACTTCAGTCTCTTTACCCAGCTGCCCACTCACTGGGGTCTCCTCACTCTCCAGAGCTGCTCACCACTACACTCTGTGTGGGTGTCCCCAGAGCTAAGGCAGGTCAGCTCGGGAATAGTCTTACAAGGGGGGCTGGGGAGTCTCTTTCCCTGGAAGTTTTTAAGAACAGGTAGGACAAAGCTCTGTCAGAGATAATCTACAGATACTTGGTCCTGCCTCGGCAGAGAGATCTTGATGACATCTTGAGGTCCTATCTAGCCCTACATGTCTAGGATGCCATGCGATATATACTGTGATGGGGCAAGGCCGGATGGCTACAGTAAAGTACTGAGGAACAGGTATGTTAGCCCCAGGCTAAGCAAATCCCTAGGACCATGGTAACCAAAATGGCAGTTGCTCCAGGTTAATCAAGGCACCTGGGGCCAATTAAGATCTTTCTAGAAGGCACTGGAGAGAGCTACATTGATTGGAGCACCTGCAGCCAATCAGGGCAGGCTAATCAGGGCACCTGGTTTAAAAAGGAGCTCACTCCAGTCAGGGGAGGAGGAGCCAGAGGAGAGAAGTGTGTGTGAGGAGCTGGGAGCAAGAGGCGCAAGGAGCTGAAACTGAGTGGGTGCTGCTGCTGGAGCACTGAGGAGTACAAGTGTTATCAGACACCAGAAGGAAGGTCCTGTGGTGAGGATAAAGAAGGTGTTTGGAGGAGGTCATGGGGAAGTAGCCCAGGGAGTTGTAGCTGTCATGCAGCTGTTACAGGAGGCACTATAGACAGCTGTGATCCACAGGGCCCTGGGCTGGAACCTGGAGTAGAGGGCAGGCCCGGGTTCCCCCCAAACCTTGCTACTCCTGATCAGACATAAGAAGAGTTGACCCAGACTGTGGGTTCCACCAGAGGGGATGATCACTGAGGTGAGGAGGAGCTTTGTCGCAATACATATAAAAACACAATATACAGACTAAAACCCACCACAACATAATGTCAGGCAATTCAGGGGGAAAAAAACACAACCTACACTCCACAGCATAAAATGACAATACAAAGGAAAAGAAAGTAACACCATGCAAACGATGACATCCTAGGACAAAAGTACACAATGGAAAATAGCTCAACTCAAACCAACACAGCACAGGCACCAAACAAGCTGAAGCAAAACAATGCACCACAAAACAGCTACACAACATGGTGCGATCACAGTTCCAAATGGCCCCACGCAAAACAGCTCAGTGTAGAACAGGACACAGCACAAGAGAATTATTTCAGTGTAGGCCTGGAAGGGATCTTGAGAGGGCGTCTACTCCAGCTCCCTGTGATGAGGCAGGACCAAGTATCCATAGACATTCCCAGACTGGTGTATCTCTAACCTGGTTTTAAAAATCTCCAATGAAGGAAATTCCACAGCCTCCCTTGGAAGCCAATGCAAGGCAAACACAGACCAAAACAACGCTGTACACACACACGCTGGGCTTGGGGTTAAGGGGAGAGGCAAGAATTCAAACAATCTGGGTTCAGTTCCCAGTTTTGCCCCAAATTCTCCAGGCAAACTTGTTCGACACCGGCGGCTGGCCCATGCCCGCTTACTTGGGCTCACACGGCTCAGGCTGTGGGACTGTTTAATTGTGGTGTCCATGTTCTGGCTGGAGCTGCAGCCCAAGGTCTGGCACCCTCCCACCTCGCAGGGTCCTACAGCCTGGCCCCAGCCCAAGCCCAGACACCTACACTGCAATTAAACAGCCCCTTCGCCTGAGCCCGTGAGCCTGAGTCACCTGGCATGGGCCAGCTGGGGAGTTTTAATGGCAGGGTAGAGATACCCTTGATGTCTGTGCAGCACCTGTCACAATGGGGACCCTGATCTTGGTCAGTGTCTGTGCAGAGCCCTGCACAACAGGGGCCTGACCTCAGTCGGTGTCTCTGCAACTCCCAGTATTACAGGATCCCGGATTTTGTTTAGGGCTCCTGCAGCAACTGGTAAAATGTGGGGGCAGGATCTCTGTCAGGGTCTGTGCAGTGCCCAGTACAGTGGTGGGGTGTGATCTTTTTTAGAGTCAATGCAATGCCAGACCCAACAGGGACACAGATCTCAGCTGAGGTCTCTGTAGTGCCCAGCACAATGGACGCAGCGGTTTGGGTCAGAGTCGTTCGCTGCCTGGCACAAGGAAGGGGGCGTGATCTTGGTCCAGGTCTCACTTTTACCTGGCACAACAGTGGGGTCTGATCTCACTTGGGGTCTCTTCAGCGCCTGGCAGAACAGGGCCCAGATCTCAGTTGGGGTCTCTGCAGCACCTGGCAGAACAGGGCCACGCTCAGTACGATAAGAGCCCTGATCTCAGTCACGCACCTGGAGAGAAAAGTGGGAAGATTTTTGAGAATTTGATATCAGTATTTCAGAACTGAGGAGAAAATGGGGCACAAACTAAATATTTGTCAATATAAGGGACAAGCATCATGTGGGGAGATTTTATGTCACCATTCAAGAGAAAAGATGGGAAATTGGAGGGGATTATACAAGGATATTGAATCAACAAGAGAATGGGACGGATCCTTCTTGCCTCACACTCACAGGGAAAAGGAGTGGGGCTGGAGTCAGAAAGTCGCTGGCTGTGGGGAGGGGCTGGCAATGGGGTCTGGGGAGTAGCTGGACTGGGAAACCTGGGGCTGGGCCGTCTCCATGGGGGACACTTGCTCCTCCCTCCCCTTCCTGGCCCTTCCCAGGCCCCGTTGCCAGCAGAGAGTGGCCCCCCCAGCCCAGCCCAGAGGTGTCCCTGTCTCAGGCCCCCCCCAGCCTCTGCCCATTCACCCTCTGCCCAGCTCAGGAATCACTGGGGGGAACCATTTCCCACCCGCACAAGGACAAATCCCTGCAGGTGGAAATGGGGGAAACCCCCAAACCTGAGACCTGAACTGGCCATTGGCGAAGGGGAGAGAAAATGGGGCACAATCGGGGGGGGGGGCAGGGAACTTCTCAGGGGTTGGGGAGGGGGGGGGTCACCCTGGGCGCTGCTCGTGGCTCTCTAGGGAGAAAGGGGGCAGGACGGGGGAGGAGGGGGGTCCCCACGGGAGGGGGCAGCGGTAAATCCGAGGGGATCTCAGCCCCCCCCTTTCTCTCCCCGCTCCTCGGGGGGGGGTCACCTGCTCCCCCCGGCCACGGTTAAGGAAGGGCTCTCCCGCCGCGATCTGCGCATGCCCAGAGCCCCAACGGCACCAACCCTTCTCCGGCCCGGGAGAGGCTCCAACGGCCCCGCGCGAGCCAGGCAGAGCCGCAGCGCCCAACGCTCCTTCGCAGCCCGGCCCCGGATCCGGTTCCCCCGCCAACGTCACTTCCGTTCCAGGGAGAGTCAGGAACTACAGCTCCCAGCCTGCCCCGGGGCCGCTTCCACCCTCTCCCGCCCAGGTAAGGGAGGTCCCCGGGGCCAGCCTGCCCCTCCCCCCACCGCTCATCATTTCCCCCGGCCCCGCCCCCTCTCCCAGCCGGTGCCTCTCAGACCCCCCCCCCCCGCCTTTTCCCGGGGAGCGGCAGAGCTGGGGGGGCTTGTGATCTCCACGTAATAACCGGCCCCCCCGCAGCCCAACCCCCAGCCCTGACCCCGCCCCCGGCAGGAGCGTGTCCGCCCCGCGCTGCCCCTGCCCCCGCGCGCTGTCCCCGCGCTGCAGGGCTGGAGCAGCCCCCGCGCTGCGCTCCCGGCCCCGGCCATGGCCCCGCTGCCGCACAAAAGGGCGGGGGCCGGGCCGGCGGCTCCTCCCCGGGCCCCACGCAGCAGCTCCCCCAGCCCGTGCAGTGCTCGGCTCAGCAGAGGGTCTCAGCTGGGTCCCAGCCGCTGCAGCCCAGGGGGGGTTTGCGGGGCACGGGAAGGGGCTGGAGCAGCTGGGAGTGGGGGAGGCGCCGGGAGGGAGAACAAAGAACCGGGACCATCAGCCCCGGGCAACTCCGGAGAGACCAGACGCTGCTGCCTCCATCGGGAGCTGAGCAGCTGCTGCTTCCTCCACGGGGTCTGTGCGGGGGGAGCCCGGCATTAACCCCGGTGGGGGGCTTCTCCGGCTGCAGTGGCGCCAGCTCAGGTGGGGGTTATTGGGGGGTTGCTGGTGGGTTCCTGCTGGAGGGGGAGGGGCAGGAAATACTGAAGAGGTGGCAACTTCTGGGGAGTTAGGGCTGGAGGGGGGCAGGGAATACCCTGGGTGACGACAGGGAGGGGGACAGAGTGTGACAAACCTGCTGGGACTTGTTTAACGTGGGCCTAGATCCTCAGAACAAACACTTGGGTGTTGGGGGAGAAAATTCCCTAATTTGTGAAACAGGAAATAGAGAAACCAACCTCCTGGGCAGGGCTGGGAAAACTGACCAGACTCCCAGTGCTGAATCCAGGGGCTGGTGTGACATGGAAAGGGGGCACCCAGCAGGGAGGTGTAGGGAAGATGTCCCGGCCCCTCACATCCAGCTCCTGGCAGTGGGGAGGGTGTTGGGTTCCCTACCATGGGGCTGTATCAGCCTCTGGCTAGTAGGGGTGTGATGGGTCTGCAGGCAGAGACAAGGGGTCACTCTTTGTTCTCTCACCGTGGTGCCCCCTGGCTGCTCTCAGTGTGGGGATAGGACCCTGCAGACTGTCCTAGAGCGTTCGTTCTAGGCAGCAAGCTGGCTAGACAGGAAAACATCAGACGCTGCTCCCAATGCTACCCTCAGTTTTTCAGAAATTAGTCGACTTTATTGCCAGAAGAGACCATCAGAGCATCTAATCTGACCCCCTGCATATCACAGGCCTCCTGTATGACACAAGAGCTACTTTTGGGGCAAACACATTCCAGAAAGGCATCTTGTCTTCATTAAATGACATCAGGAGATGGAGAATCCACCACTTTCCTTGGTAGCTTGTTCTTGTGGTGAATCATCCTCGCTGTTGAATCTTTGTGCCTTAGTTGTAATACGAATTTATCTGTCTTCACCTTCTAGCCATTAGGTCTTCTTATGCCTTTCTCTGCTAGATTAAAGAGCCCTTAAATACCCAATCTTTTCTCTCCATTAAGACACTTCAATGAAGTCACCTTTCAATCTTCTTTTGATAAGCTAATCAGGTTGAGCTCTTTCAATAGCTCACCAGAAGGTATTTTTTCCAGTCCTCAGAACATTAGGTGGCTCTTTGCTGCCCCAGCTCCAATTTCACAATATCTTTTGCCAATGAGGACACCAAAACTGGAGGCAGTATTCCAGTATCAGTCTCACGGATGCCGTGTCACCTCCTGTGATGTTATTGACATAATCTGTAACTGTATAGATCACCGTTGCGACCAATGTTCTATATTTGCAGCCAATATTACAGAGAAGTGCTCGTGTAAGGGGTCTATGGAGAGGTTCTGTTTGGCTGATTATAATGATGCTATCTCTAGATGTGTATCGTTTTTTGTAGTTGACATTATGAATATTGGCTCTATGCTGCCTGTACTTCAAACTTGTGCTCTGCTTCAGGGAATGATATCTTTGTTTAATTGATGAAAACATAAACTAGACACTTAGAGGATTGGAACTGATTTCAGCTGATGGACAGGTTTGCTAGGTTTTTATGCATTTGGACAGTGAAATATTGAGTGTTCATTCATTTCAAGCATCCTCGTATGGTGGAGCTCCTGAACATAATGGAGAATGGAAATGAAAATGTTTTTCTTTGTTCAAAGCCAGGTGCCCTCCTAAAAAAAAAAAAAAAAAGGACCACTTGATCTGCAATCAAACACTCTACCACTGAGCTATACCCCCATTACAACAGGAGTATGGAATCGTGATCTCCAGGATTTTGAAGGACAGACCCTGCTTCATCGAGCTCCTTTGCCATTCCCAGACCACAGGTGGTTTTAAAAATGGGGTTTGATTAAACTTCTTAAATGTGGTAAACACCACAGCTTGCACCCCCACTGATATAGCTTCTCCCCATGACAGACCTGCCACCTCCTGGGGAAGTGGATTGACTACACCAACAGGAAAACTCTCCCCCCTCCCTCAGCATAGAGCAGTGGTTCTCAAGCTGTGGGTCAGGACTGTAAAGTGGGTCGTGACCCTGTTTTAATGGGGTCACCAGGGCTGGCATTAGACTTGTTGGGTCCTGGGGCTGAAGCCAAAAGTCTGAGCCCCCCCACCCAGGGCTGAATCCCTCAGGCTTTGGTTTTGCCCTCCCCCCACTGGGGCTCAGTCTTTGGCTCTCTCCCCCAACCCCCGAAGTGGGGGGGCTTGGTCCCTCTTTCCAGGGCTACGTATTAAGTTATTTTGGCAGAAGGAGGTTGCAGTGAAAGGACGTTTGAGAAACCCTGGCACAGAGCATCTCCATTACTGAGCTGCAGCAGCATAGACTCACTGTTTGAAACATTGACCTGGCCTTAGCCTCTGAATATGTCTAGGCTTGGCTCCCTGTGGCACTGTTGTGATCAGACCCTGGAAGTACAGCCATGGAGACACCACACACCAGCCTTGCCTAGCTGGCAAGGCTCAAACCTTCACAGAAAGACACCCATGGTTTTCTAGCCCAGCTACCTAAGGCCTCAGCCACAACCACTTAACACAGGGGCCTTTCTACACTCTGGTTCTGTTCTCACTGAAGGGTCATTTCCAATTGTTTGCTCAGACCAGCTTCCCCAGCGCACTCACTGCTGTGCAGCTCTGTAAGTGTGGCCATGGCTGAACAGCCAGAATTCCTGCCCATTTCCCTACTGGCTGGAGCATGGCTACAGTGTGTTTGTGGTTAATGATGTTGCTGTAGATTGTTCATTCCCTGCCTTGGCAATTCAGACAGTCCCTTTTCCAATTGTATCGCCAGCACCTCTGTGATTCCAATAACAGAGGCAGGTTTTCTCTGGGCATTGAGATTTTTGAGGGCGTTGGTGGCTCCGTTCTTTCCTCACCCTGGAGTAAACTCAGCTTTTTATTCCATCCTTGATTACTCATGGAATAACAACAGCAGCATGAAGAGGAGAGTGAATATCTCACTGCCAGGGGGGAAGGTGGACGCATTCCCTCTGTCTGGCCATTGCCATTGCAGGAGAGAAGGTTTCAGTGGAATCGAATGCCCTGGCTCAGACAATAGACACAGGGAGGTTTTGCTGTTCATGGATCTGTGCAAAGGAAATTGTGTCTGTGTGAAAATGAGGAGGGATATGAAATGCCCAGGTGGTGGGGCCTAAGGCAAAAGGGAACCCTAGAGGATTAGAATAGGATAAGTTCTCAAGCAACATGTTTCTTACTTTGTCCATCTGTTAGTTTTGTTTATTATCGATGGAAAGATTCTGCCATTGGGTTGTGTTTACATAGAAATTGACATTTACCAACAAATACGTAATTCTTCCAAGCCTGCCTAGTCTGCTGGTGGTCAGTTTAGAGGGACACACACTCTTCCCACCTGCCATGTCAACTTCCCACAGAGCTGGAATCCTTCCCTCATCTCCCCACAGACCACTGCCCCACCCGCACTTCTGGGGTCCCCTCCCAACACTGTCCAACTCCCCTGCTGGCAGGATCCCTTCCCATTCCTTTCATTTCCTGCCTCCCCTCTGAGCAAAAGCTCTGCATTGTTCCCACAATGGGAATTGAACCCAGGCCACCTGGGTGAAAACCAGGAATCCCAATCATGAGACCATATGGGACTTGTATAGTCAATAGCACATTTACACATTCACAGCCAACAATTCAAAGTAGCCATTCAAAAAAACTTCAAAAACAGACTTCAAAGAGAAATTGCAGAGTTGCAATTGATTTGCAAACTTAACACCATTAATTTGAGCTTGAATAAGGACTGGGAGTAGCTGGCTCACTACAAAAGCAATTTTCCCTCTCTTGGTATTGACACCTCCCCATCAATTATGGGGAGAGGACCACATCCACCCTGACTGAATTAACCTTCAACACTGGTTCTCCCCTTGTACGGTAACTCCCGTCACTTCATGTTCCAATCTATATTTATGCCTCTATCTGCAATTTTCACTCCATGCATCTGAAGAAGTGGGCTTTTTACCCATGAACGCTTATGCCCAAATAAATCTGTTAGTCCTTAAGGTGCCACCGGACTCCTCATTGCTTTTAATTCTAAGCTGATCTTAACCCTTTCAGTACCCTTACAAACTCAGATGCTTCTCACCACAGGCTGGCTGGTGGCTTTTCAGCCAGGCTCTCCCCTTTCATCAGCTCTTCGGTTGCTTGGTGTGGGGGTGTCTGTAGATGTAGGTGGCAGAGAGAGATAAAGCCTGGCAAATGTCTCTCCTTTTATCATGTCCTTTCTTCCCTCATGGCTTTGCCCCCCCCCCCCCACCTCTTCAGAGTCAGGTGAGCATCACTGCGTCTCTCCAAGCAAGTCTGAGCAATTCCCCTGGGGTGTCCTCATGCAGGTGAGTCATTGCATTGTAGCTCCCTTGCTGGACAATGGCTGTCGATGGGTTGTTTGACACCCTGTCCGGGTGTTGGTTACTTTTCTTGCTGTTGCCACTGGGGAGCTAATATTTGTCTGGCTCCCCCACCTTGCAGCACAGTGACAACCACACTGCACAATTCTCATAACTTCATATGCATGAATGATCTACATCTATGGGTAGAGAAGTGACTTTCAGCCGATCATATCCTTTCCCTGATACCTTACAAGTCATGCTCTATATGTAAGATCACAATGATTATGGGGGTTACAGCCGCTCCCCCAAAGGTATAGAATGTCACACTGAGATTCTGTGTTCATTTGTTCTGTAACAGCATTACAGAGATCCAGTGACTGACCAATGGCATTTCCAAGTGCTAAAATAGCAAGTGATGTTGGTCTCTCATTGGCCATCAGCGACTGAAGATGTGGTTTAATGAGCCGGAGCTTCAAGGCGAGGGTGGCTCTGTCCACTGCCTTCCGTTGCGCTGCTGGGCCCCAAGTCCCTGGTGGCCAATATGTGACGCTGGGAGAAGAGAGTGGGGTGGCAAGTGGCGGCAGGACTTTTGCCACCAGGGTCTAGCTGCCCAACTTCCTCCTGGTACTGCTGGCCCCCCGTCGCCTTCAGGTAACCCAGGAACTAAGGCAGGAATAGGGTGAGGAAGTGAGTAAAGCCAAGCAAGGAAGGCAAAAGTGAATCTTGTCTTCATGGGCCGCTCGCAATGACGTCCTTTTTCTGTGCCACAGCTGACAACAACATCCCAGACAGAAAAGCAGGAGGCCAAAAAGAAACCGAGCAGCTGCTGAAGTAGTTCAGTTGGGAGCGTGCTAGACTAACAGGCTCTTCTGTCCCCCTTTGTGCACGGGTGGGATGTTTTCTGAAAGTGCAGCAGTTCCTTTAACTGCCACGAGTCCCTCATTTCAGGCTATGCAGCAGGAAAAGGCAGCATGGGCTTCTGCACCGAGTTGGCCCACCTGACCTTTCATTCTTCTCTTGCTCTTTGTCAGCAAGGGGAAGAAAAAGAAGCTCTCCCTCCAGCTGGAGTCACAAGGGCGACGTAAGGACGACTTCCTGAGTGCCCGCTCCAGTCCTCTGCTCTGCCAGCTGACCCATTGAAGGGCTGCCACCACTTTCTCCAGGTTTGTCCATCAGTCTGTGCTAGGGTGAGCAACAGCCAAGTTAATGGAGTTTCTGTAGCATAGTGGTTATCACGTTTGCCTAACACGCAAAAGGTCCCTGGTTCAAAAGCAGGCAGAAATATGCTGGCTTCCTTTTCCCAGATCCCCTTGCTGTTCAGGAAGGCCTCCTCCTTCTCCTATTGGCCTGTCCCTGGGATAACGCCAACCCCCGCATGACAGAGGGTGCTGACAGCAGTGGAGAAAGCACCTTGGCGTCAGGCTGGAGAACCTAGAGGAGTGCGGCGTATCACCTTTTGGAGGCTTGTGGCTTGGCCTCCTCTGCTGTTGGAGGTTGGCCGGTGGAGGCCGGCTCTTCCTGCTGGCCTCCTCTGCGTGACTTCCCAAAGGAGGAAGTGAGGCAGGAATGGGGCAAAAGAGGAAAGTCGAGCTGAGGAAGGCAGGGCAGAAAGTAAGCACATCATTGCTGCTAAATGGGGTTAGTAGAGCATCACCATTCGTTCTGCAAAGCCGGGGGAGGTGTGGTTGGCTGCTGGGAGATAGACCCCTGTGCCTGCCTCTTGGCTTCCCAGGGATGGCTCCTTGCAGCCCAGGAGAAGCGGGGTTCTGGGGGGACGGAAAAGCAGCAATGGCGAGGCTGAGTGGGCTCCTTTCTGGCCGACATGGTGGGCTGTGGTGGGTTGGGAGTTGCCTGTAAGCCGTAAGTGGACTTGGTGCAGTGAAAACCGCTGCTCCATTCTGGCTGACCTGGGGGCGCCATTAATGACTTGGGAGTGGGGGCAGGGCGCTGGCTGTGAGCAAATGGGATCCAGGAAGCCCCAGCCTGCCCCTCCAGGGGCCGAGTCATCTTCTTCTCTCCTGCCATGGGGAGCCCGGCCTAGAGCCTGCCCAGCATGCACTGCAGCTCGAGCATTAAGCCTTCCTGTGGCATAACCGAACTACGGCCTAGTGTAATAAGGTGTAAAGTTTAGATTGTGAATTTATCTTTAATTTCCATGGTAACTTACTTTGATCTTTTATGCCTACCACTTATAATCCTTAAAACTCCATCTTTCCGTAGTTAATAAATCTGTTTTATGAAACTGGTGTATTTTGCTTGAAGTTCTTGGGAAATCTCAGCTCCATTACAAGGCTGGGTCATGTACTATTCACAGTGAGGGAGGGGTGGACCCTGTGTAATAAACTCACACTGATCAGGCTTCTGATTAAGGCAAGATGGTATGATCCAGGGGCGCAAGGCTGCAGAGCTGGGGGGAATTGGCGGGAGGCTCTCTATCATTAGTGTTATGAGTGGCTGGGAGAAGCATTCATGCAACTCAGTTGGATGTGTCCCTACCTGTGGATGTCTGTGTAAGTGCAATATCTGCCAGAGATTCACAGCTCCTCACAGCATCACAGTGTGAGAGGGAGCCCAGGCAGTGGGACACAGGGCTCAGGGGTCCCACTGTTCAGGTTGCATCCCATAGATCCCATCACAGACTTTCAGCAACCACAGCAGATGTTCACTGGAACAGTGAAAGAGATGCCAAAATAGTGATCTCCAGTGCCTGCAGACATCAAACTATCAGGAATTCTGCGCACAGAGAGGACTCTGCTAGTGGAAAATGCCTGTGGAAAAGACCCTTCTGTCCCCAGCTGTGGTCGTACAGTGCTTAGTGCTCTGCATTGTGGCCTCAAGAGCCATGGATGCAAGTTGAGTTACGGTGACCTTTTCTCCACATTTCTTAGGTGCCTCCTTCCAACACTTGTCAGAAATGTCTGTTACAGCTCCATTTTGTTTCTTAAAGCTGTCCCCTTACTCCATTTTGTTCTTGTTCTCCTCTGTGGCCGCCCTTCCCTGGCTGTTAAGTTGTTACCAGGACCTCTGCCCTTCTCAAAGGGAGGGCCCCTTAAGTTGTTTAACAAAAGCCATTGCCCTTCTCAAAGGAATGGCCACTTATGCTAAGTGGGACCACTGCCCTGTTCAAAGGGTTAGTCCTGTTATCACCTTGTTAAAACCTGGGCTGGATGTAGGGTAGGCTCTATCCAGAGCTGCAAGACTATTGTGTTTTTAAGATCCTGGGCATGAGTCATACCTCTGGGCTCAGGACTAGTCCTAACATGCCTCTGTGGCTACCTGCAGTTTTCCCTGCTTGCTCTCCTCCCTGTGAGAAGGGGAACCAATCAGAGTTACTGGCGGGAAGCTGCCAGGGTTTGCCTTTAAAAACAGACATTTTGAACAGACTTCAGAAAGGTTCTTGCATTGCTGCCTGGTCTGATCAGCCAGGAGTTCTGGGGGTCCTTTCTCCGCTCTCGTTTTATTTTTGAGCGTACCCCCGTTTGTTGAACCCCCTCCCACGAAGAACGAATTGCTGCCTGAGAGATCTCCTGATTATCAAGACTGTACCGAGCCTTCTGATGTTCTTGCTGCTTCTGCCTCTGTTGCTGCCTTGGGGGATGGTAAGAATCCCTCTGTGAAACTTTCTGTACTTTTATTTTATTATTTTAGCTGCTGGCTCTGTCTCCCCAGCACACAGACTCAAGCTAAACCTTGGTCTGTGTTTTAAAACCTCTCTCTTAAACCCCGTGACACTCTGCCACTGAAAATAAGTTTGTGCTGCTGCTAAGTTCTGCTCCTGTGGGCTTTGCCTTGGACTGTTTTCAGCTGTATCCACTGCTGCAGTCACCCCCCCCCCTTCTTTGGAGCTGTGTCCTGGACACACACCACTCAGCCCTCTGGAACTATCCTTAGCATAAGGTGCACCCATTAAGTTAAGTTTAGCATTATACTTTTGTAAGTTAGGCTTAGAGAATTGTTGCATTGTGTTTTAATTTGTGTAGTCTTGGTTAAGTTAGCTCATAAATAAGATTTTGCTGTGTTCTTTATAATTGTAATTGTCTGTCTTCCCACTGCAAACACCCCCCCCCCCCAGCTTCTCTGTGTCTTTCTACCTTGTTACACTCTCTCTGCTGCTTAAGCTTGCAACCTGTTTGCTCTGTCTCACTAAGTTTAAATCTCTAGCATAAAACCCCATTGGTTACTTTCTTCCTTTCTGGTACCCCTCACATTCTACATTTACACCACTGTGACACATTTTTACCTGGAATTGTTTGTTATTTAACACATTTTATCCATAACTGTTAGTTGGTTATATGCTGCTGTGACACACCTTTTAACATAGAAATCGCTAGCTACCTGTTACATTTATACCTCAGTGTTAACTGATTACCCACTGTATTGCATCCTACTGTGTTGTACCCCACTATTGAAACTCCCTTACTGTTCACCAAAAAGGAACCCCTCCCCAATTGTCTACCTTAACAACCCCATACCCCTCACTATTGAATTTTCCCTGTTTTTGTATTTTCTTAATAAAGTTTATTTTGCACCCCACCCGTGTGGTAATTGCTCCCCAAGATCCCATATACCTGCTGGCAGGGACATGGCGTCACGAACAGGATCTTGGGGTAACGATTACTGCCATCCCTGTCCCTGGAAAGAGGCCAAGACCTCTGGGACAGAGGAAGACCAGACCAACCACCTACAATACCACTTGCTGCAAAGTAAACAGCAGCCTGAGGCCCTAGAATGGGTCTGTACTATTGGCAATGGCCAGAGCTCCAGGGTGTATACCACCCACCTGGGGCTCACTGATGTGGGGTGCCTCCTAACCTGCCACCCCACATTCAGGGCCAGCCCTGCTGATTCCAGCCTCAGGCCAGTCTGCACTAAGGCAGGAGAGCCAGCCGCAGATTCAGACCCCACCCGCCTCTGGAGAGAGGTGGGAAGGGTCATGAAAGCCTGCGGGGGGGCCCCATCTAAGCTCACCCCTGAACCTCGAATTTTGCAGGGGTCCCCCACCCACCAGATATTAACAGAACTGGTGCAGAAGCTGGATGAAATTCGAAAGCCCAAGAAACTGTGGCATGACATATATAAGCCCCAAAAGGTAGCCACAGTTACCTATGAGATCCTGGCTCAGGCCCTTGATAAACTAACTGTTTTCCATGGGGCCATAATGACCTCGGCCAAGGAGGCCACTAGCCAGCCTAGCCAGGAGGGACCACCACTGATCCCTAGCCTGCCCAGTCCCAATAAATCCCCTGAAAAACCACCCCCATATATCCGCCCAGAGGCCTCATCTCCCCTCAAGAAAACCCCACTATACCCAGCCCTACCTTCAGCCCCTCTAGAGGCCCAAGCCCATGAACCTGCACCCACTGTCACCTCTGGTGAAGCCCTGCCAGTATCCATCAGTCGTATAAAGATTGATGACCAGGGCAACACCACACAGGTGACAGAACTCCGACCCCGCTCCAAAGCAGAGATGAAGGAGTTCATCTCAGACACCGCTAGGGGGGCCAATGAGCCGCCACTACTGTGGCTAGGCCGCCTGGCTCTGGAAAATGGACAGGAGCTAGTGAATAGAGAAGAGGGCATAGTACTAGCCAGGACCAGTAGCTGGTCCCGGGGTCTCTCAGGGAGCCCGGTGATATCTAACACCGCATGGCCCCTGACTGCCCCAGCCCTGGCTTTCCTCCATTTACAGCACTCCCTTCAAGGGGTCCAAGTCCCCAGAGGAAGCGTCAAGGACATCCCTTCCCTGAGATGTGCCATCGCAGGGGGGTCCATCATGCTATGGTCCCCTGCCCTACACCCTCTCGGACTTACTCAGGCCCAGATTAACCAGGTCAATGCCTTCAGGCATGTTATTGACCCCACCGAGATACCCATAGCCGAAGCTGCCATTGACTTAGCCATGGATAGCAGTACCACCCCTGACACTGGGGCAGTTCTGTGGCTAAGGGGGTATGCTAGGCGCCCCATTGGGCGACTCTATGAAGCCCTCGAGAAAATAAGATGGCCCTCAGCCCAAGCTCTACCCATCAGTCCACCCCCACCGCACGCCAGTCCACCCCCACCACACGCCAGTCCACAACCCAGGTCCCAGTACTCACAGCATTCATATACAGAACGCAAAATCTTTGGGTTCTTATTGTACAAGGGCCTCACTAAGGAGGTTGTACGTAAGCTCAATAGTGAGCAGCAAAGAGCCTTGGCCATAGCTCTGGGATGGGAAGAGCGCCCAAAACCTTCCCAGCCAAAAAACGAATAACGGCCGGGTGCTTGGCGGCGGCCAGCACCCGGCCAGGGGACCCCCGTCCCTATTATCCGCTAGTTTTTGACAAGGGTCTTGTCATCCCCTTTTTACTGGACACGGGGGCACAGGTGTCCATTGTACCCCCTCACGTCCCTCACACTCCCACAGGACACACCATTTATGTGCAAGGCCTCAATAGCACAGAGCCCTGCTCAGAGGTAAAGGTACATGCACACATAAACCACACACCAGTAACATTTCGGGCCCTAGTGGGACCCACGCCCCTCGTTGGGGTTCAGGAACTACGGCGTTTTAAACTGGCCAAAGCCATGCTCGATGCACTACCAGTCACCCTATCAGGTGCCAGTGCCCCCCACGAGCCTGAACTGCTCAACCCCACACCCTGGAAATACAGACCCATACCCACAGCTGGGTCTGTGGGCATTGCCATGCTTGCTGTCCAGTGTGCTCTCCCATGGGGTAAATCTGCCACAGGCCCCCTAAAGGGGCCTCATGTGGAGCTTCTCCCATACCTCACCTTCACCCCGGCCCCCCAGTTCCAGGGAGCCCCTGCTACTTGGGAGCGACTTGTTTACCAGGCCCAAGAGGTATTTGGACATTGGGCCCTCAAGTCCTCCTCCACCACAGCTCCCACTGAGCCGGGGGCTATTGGCCAACTAAGTGCCTATGCCCCTTGGATTGTATCTGATGGGGGCACATCGCCTTCTCCCCGAGCAGGAATGCTATGTGCTACCTGTAACACCCTCAAAGTTAAACCCTTAGATTTTTCCAGCTCAGCTCAGAAGACCGAAGCAGAAGGCGTCCTGTTGGCAGCCTCTCACATTGTGGCAGCCCGCCCGAAAACATGTGTGGTCCTGGGAGTGAACTCAAGATACTGCGCGTCCATCCTGGTGGGAGAAGGACGGCCCACCGCTCATGAAGAAATATGGGCACAGGTTACTCAACTGGCAGCACAGTCCAAGCTGCCATGGTTTGTTACCCATTGTCCTTCACACAGGTCTGACAGTAACCCTCTTCATTCCAGCCTGGATCCACAACTCCGAGAATATAAATGTAACACATTCCAGGTTAACAATATCTCTTGCAGCGATCCCTTCATCACCTGGCTCCATAAAGAGTGGGGGCACCAGCCTGCCCGTGCCCTACATCAGCTGTTGACTGACCGAGGGAGACGAACATCGAGTGTGTCTAGGCAGCAGTGCACCCAAGCTGTCCAAGGGTGTCTGAGCCGCCAACAGGCACGAGTCACTAACAAGCCTGTCTATGCTCATGGTGCTTATAGCCCTGAGCACTTTAGCCCGGGTAAAACCTGGCAGATGGACCTCATTGGCCCCCTCCCGGGGGCAAAACAGTATCTAATGTGTTCTCCCCTCAGGCGATCTACTGCACCAGCTGTTTCTGTAGCCCTTCTCCAGGTAATTGCTGCCTGGGGGGCACCCGAAGAGATCCAGACCAATGGAGGGCCACCGTTCAAGAGTAGAGCTATAGACCAGACGGTGTCCCAGTGGGGGGAATCAGTCGCCATGATTGCCGCCCTGCCTCGAGAAAACCCCCTGGTTGCCTGGTTGAGAGCCTACGCCCTACAGGAGGTCCTCATCGGGAACCTGTCAGATGTCCCCCCATCGCACGATTGCGTTGCCTGTACAAGACCAGAGGCCTCAGAGGGAGGGTCCCCCTCCCTCTGGGAGTTCCTCCCCCTCACGAACCTGACTCCACAGCATCCAGCTTCACCCTGCAATGACACAGACTGGGTTCATCGGCCTCTGTTTACGTGCCACACCACCAGTGACGCCCTCACTATCCTAGCCAGCTACGCCGAGCAGAACCGTCTTCTGATCCAGACCAACCTACAGAAGGACTTTTGTGTTGCCTTAGAGGACCCTGATCCTCGCTTTAAGGGACAATGTTGCCTGCACCTTCAGCTTGGGTGGAACAACATCTCAGCCGTGGCTGACCAACTGTCCTCCTTCGCCATGCAGATTCGTAAGGAGCGTAAGCAGTGGGATCCTGGGCCCAGTCCATTGAGCAGTGGCTTATTACTGTTGCTTTTATTCTTGTAGCCTTTTTGTTGGGGATGGCAGTGGTCAAGCAGCTAATTCGTAAGGTTGTGTCAGCCCTGACTTTGCGGGTGAGGTATTCCTCCATCCCCTTGGACAGCAGCAAACCACCACCTCCATACTACGAAGACGACGACTTGTAAAACACCTATTTTTTTTTTTCTTTTCTCTTTTACCTTTTTTTTTGGTCTTTGCATGGGATATCCCCCTCACAGCCCGTTCAGGTCGGCCAGGGGGGCATGTCTGTTACAGCTCCATTTTGTTTCTTAAAGCTGTCCCCTTACTCCATTTTGTTCTTGTTCTCCTCTGTGGCCGCCCTTCCCTGGCTGTTAAGTTGTTACCAGGACCTCTGCCCTTCTCAAAGGGAGGGCCCCTTAAGTTGTTTAACAAAAGCCATTGCCCTTCTCAAAGGAATGGCCACTTATGCTAAGTGGGACCACTGCCCTGTTCAAAGGGTTAGTCCTGTTATCACCTTGTTAAAACCTGGGCTGGATGTAGGGTAGGCTCTATCCAGAGCTGCAAGACTATTGTGTTTTTAAGATCCTGGGCATGAGTCATACCTCTGGGCTCAGGACTAGTCCTAACATGCCTCTGTGGCTACCTGCAGTTTTCCCTGCTTGCTCTCCTCCCTGTGAGAAGGGGAACCAATCAGAGTTACTGGCGGGAAGCTGCCAGGGTTTGCCTTTAAAAACAGACATTTTGAACAGACTTCAGAAAGGTTCTTGCATTGCTGCCTGGTCTGATCAGCCAGGAGTTCTGGGGGTCCTTTCTCCGCTCTCGTTTTATTTTTGAGCGTACCCCCGTTTGTTGAACCCCCTCCCACGAAGAACGAATTGCTGCCTGAGAGATCTCCTGATTATCAAGACTGTACCGAGCCTTCTGATGTTCTTGCTGCTTCTGCCTCTGTTGCTGCCTTGGGGGATGGTAAGAATCCCTCTGTGAAACTTTCTGTACTTTTATTTTATTATTTTAGCTGCTGGCTCTGTCTCCCCAGCACACAGACTCAAGCTAAACCTTGGTCTGTGTTTTAAAACCTCTCTCTTAAACCCCGTGACACTCTGCCACTGAAAATAAGTTTGTGCTGCTGCTAAGTTCTGCTCCTGTGGGCTTTGCCTTGGACTGTTTTCAGCTGTATCCACTGCTGCAGTCACCCCCCCCCCTTCTTTGGAGCTGTGTCCTGGACACACACCACTCAGCCCTCTGGAACTATCCTTAGCATAAGGTGCACCCATTAAGTTAAGTTTAGCATTATACTTTTGTAAGTTAGGCTTAGAGAATTGTTGCATTGTGTTTTAATTTGTGTAGTCTTGGTTAAGTTAGCTCATAAATAAGATTTTGCTGTGTTCTTTATAATTGTAATTGTCTGTCTTCCCACTGCAAACACCCCCCCCCCAGCTTCTCTGTGTCTTTCTACCTTGTTACACTCTCTCTGCTGCTTAAGCTTGCAACCTGTTTGCTCTGTCTCACTAAGTTTAAATCTCTAGCATAAAACCCCATTGGTTACTTTCTTCCTTTCTGGTACCCCTCACATTCTACATTTACACCACTGTGACACATTTTTACCTGGAATTGTTTGTTATTTAACACATTTTATCCATAACTGTTAGTTGGTTATATGCTGCTGTGACACACCTTTTAACATAGAAATCGCTAGCTACCTGTTACATTTATACCTCAGTGTTAACTGATTACCCACTGTATTGCATCCTACTGTGTTGTACCCCACTATTGAAACTCCCTTACTGTTCACCAAAAAGAAACCCCTCCCCAATTGTCTACCTTAACAACCCCATACCCCTCACTATTGAATTTTCCCTGTTTTTGTATTTTCTCAATAAAGTTTATTTTGCACCCCACCCGTGTGGTAATTGCTCCCCAAGATCCCATATACCAGAATTGTTGCATTGTGTTTTAATTTGTGTAGTCTTGGTTAAGTTAGCTCATAAATAAGATTTTGCTGTGTTCTTTATAATTGTAATTGTCTGTCTTCCCACTGCAAACACCCCCCCCCCCAGCTTCTCTGTGTCTTTCTACCTTGTTACACTCTCTCTGCTGCTTAAGCTTGCAGCCTGTTTGCTCTGTCTCACTAAGTTTAAATCTCTAGCATAAAACCCCATTGGTTACTTTCTTCCTTTCTGGTACCCCTCACATTCTACATTTACACCACTGTGACACATTTTTACCTGGAATTGTTTGTTATTTAACACATTTTATCCATAACTGTTAGTTGGTTATATGCTGCTGTGACACACCTTTTAACATAGAAATCGCTAGCTACCTGTTACATTTATACCTCAGTGTTAACTGATTACCCACTGTATTGCATCCTACTGTGTTGTACCCCACTATTGAAACTCCCTTACTGTTCACCAAAAAGGAACCCCTCCCCAATTGTCTACCTTAACAACCCCATACCCCTCACTATTGAATTTTCCCTGTTTTTGTATTTTCTTAATAAAGTTTATTTTGCACCCCACCCGTGTGGTAATTGCTCCCCAAGATCCCATATACCTGCTGGCAGGGACAAGAAAAAACTACCGGTTTCTTTTGGAAGCATTTGCATTGCAAGGCAGAGGCAGTCCTCTCTGTTTCCTCAAAAATTGACCAAAAGGTGGGAGGAGTGGACACATTTGGCAAGGCACTACTGGGTGCTGCATCTCTAACCTCCACTTTACCTGGCAGGTGCCTCTGGGACTTTTCTCCCAGCAGCTCCATTTCTCATCAGTGACAATCAAAAGGAAGATGACATGACATCTGTGTGCAGACATCCCCAGCGAATCACAAGGACGTGTGGCGCAGGCTCTTGTGTTGCAGCAATTGCAGTTGAAGCAACCACCATGCTAATGCCAGTCACAGCAGCCTTTTCATCAACTCCAGGCTTGTGATTTGATTCTTTCCAATGTTTCTCTCCAAAGAAACCTTTTCCTTAGCAAGCAATTACTTGGATAACAAGGGAGGTTTCTTCTGTTTCCCGGAAAGACACAGGAAAATGTGAGCAGAGGAGACAAAAGCCATACAACAAGGCACCACTGGGAGCTGAACCCAGGATCTCCTGTTTATTAGACAGGTATTTTAGCCAACTAAGCCATGGTGCCTGCCTCAAGAAAGTACTTGCAACTGTTCCGTTTGATGGTCCAGGACAACATCTGCACATTCCAAACTACAGACGTTCCCCATTTCCCTCAAGACTTGCAAGGAAGAACTGGCAGGCCAAGCCAGGATCTCCTGGTTACTAGGAAGACACTTCAGCCAGCTCTTCCCAAAGATCACTATCCAGAGACCTTTAAACAGCCACTGCAGATGTTCACTGACAAAGAGATGCCAAAATGGAGTTCTCCACTGCCTGCAGCCATCACACTACCAGGAGTTCTGTGCACAGAGAGGTCCCTGCTGGTGGTAAGAGGCTTTGGTAGCGACTCTTCTGACACCAGCTGTTCTCATAGAGTGTTTAGCACTTTGTGTTGTGGCTTCAGCATCCATGGATGCCAGTTTAGTTGGAGGACATTTTTCCTGTCTCCACATTTGTCTAATGGCTCCTTTCAACACTTGTCACCAAAAAGACCTGTTTGTTTTGCAAGCGATGTACAGCTAGGCAAAGGCAGTCTTCTCCATTTCCTCAAAAATCACCAAGCTGTGGGGAGAGGAGACACATTCAACCAAGCTGGATGCTGAATCTCCTCTTTCTTCAGCAGGTGTCTGTGAAGGACACAAATCTCCAATGTGTAGAGGTCAAGAATAGGAGTTTATTACACACAGTGATGGCGGAGTGGGCTTATTAGGCTCAGAGACACTATTAATTAATTAATTACAATAGAATATATAGATTTTCCATGGGTGGGGGAAAGTGACGGCGTAGGCAGTTCCAAACCCTGGGATAGGTTTTGCAGCAAGACAAGATAGCACAGTAGCCAATGGTTAATAGGTCACATAATGTCTCCACCCATGGTCTCAAGTTAGCAAGTTAACATTTAATTAATACTTTGATAATATGTTATTAGTATAAAATATATATGTTGAATTCTGATTTGAGGTCCATAGGAATGGAGCAACTCCTTTGATTGTCCAACAGGTACATTCCTAGGGGTTAAAGCAAAGAAACAGTGAAAGTATATGGCAATAAAGATTGTTTTTGTGTGTCTAACGGCAGGTATTGGTCCCTGCGAAGGGAGGTGGAAGGATGCCATATCTTATATTGACGTGCCAACTTTTCATAAACTCAAGGTTGGCTCTGTGGGAAAAACGTCTCCCTACAGAAGAGACTAACACAATAGGAACAGGGATTCTTTGCTCAATCTGCAACTCTGAATAAGACACAATTATTTAGTTCTTAGCTCCAACACCTGGCAATTTGCTGACCAGGCCTATCTTAGCAAGCAAGGCTTTCTGTTTACCCCAGCTTTCTCTTAGCTGGTCACTATTTGCTAGGCTTCTGGTCCCTTGACCATACTCTGGACTTCGGGTCTGGAAAAGAGGTGGCACAATCCATAGACCAGGTTGTTATATAAAATGCACATGGATTTTAACCTTTCACATCCAGTAATGGCAAAGTTCTTGGTTCAGGCTTGTAGCAGTGATGGAATAAACTGCAGGTTCAAATCAAGTCTCTGGAGTACATCCCCAACTGGGATGGGTCATTCAGTCCTTTGTACAGAGCTTCAGTTTGTAGCAAAGTCCCTCCAGAGGTAAGAAGCAGGATTGAAGACAAGATGGAGACGAGGCATCAGCCTTTTATAGTCTCTTGCCATGTGGTCTTTGCTTTCTTTGTCCCAAGGACACTCTATCCAGCACATGGCACAGAAAAACCTTAGAGTTCTGTCCATAGGCAGGTCCCTGCAGACCTTGCTGAGTCACAAGGCGTATCTGCCTTCTCTCAATGGGGCGATTGTAGAGCTGATGGTCCTTAATGAGCCATCAAGCAGGCTAGGCAGAACTGACACCAACTTGTCCGGGGTGTTCCCCAGAAGCATATCACAAGTTTGAAATACAGACAGCATAGAGCCAATATTAATAACGTCAACTACAAAAATGATACGCATCTAGAGATAGCATCATTATAATCAACCAATCAGAACCTCTCCATAGATCCCTTACACGACAACCTTTCTACAATATTGGCTGCAAATATAGAACAGTGGTTGCAATGGTGATCTATACAGTTACAGATTATGTCAATAACGTCACAGGAGCTGACACGGAATCAGTGAGACTGATACTGGAATAGCCTCCAGTTTTGGTGTCCTCATTTGAAAAAGATGTTGTGAAATTGGAGCTGGGGCAGCAAAAAGCCACCAAAGGTTCTGAGGGCTGGAGAAAAATGCCTTCTAGTGAGCTATTGAAAGAGCTCAACCTGTTTAGCTGATCAAAAGAAGATTGAAAGGTGATTTCACTGAAGTACTGAAGTGCCTTAATGGAGAGAAAAGATTGGGTATTAAAGGGCTCTTGAATGGAGCAGAGAAAGGCATAACAAGACCCAATGGCTGAAAGGTGTAATAATTCATATTACAACTATGGCACAAATATTCAACAGTAAGGATGATTCACCATTGGAACAAGCTACCAAGAAAAGTGGTGGATTCTCCATCTCCTGATGTCAGTCAATGAAGATTAGATGCCTTTCTGGAATGTGTTTGCCCCCAAAATAGCTATTGTGTCATACAGGAGGCCTGTGATATGCAGGGGGTCAGATTAGATGCTCTAATGGTCTCTTCTGGCCATAAAGTCGACTAATTTCTGAAAAACTGAGTGTAGCATTGGGAGCAGCGTCTGATGTTTCCCTGTCTAGCCGGCTTGCCGCCTAGAACAAACGCTCCTTGAGTGGGGTGATCCACAGGGAGTAGCTCAAACCTCCAAAGTGCCTGGCCAGGGGCAGGACATTAGCCCAGCAAGGGAGGGGTGTGGCAGTGACATCACAAAGGCCTTTGGCAGGACCTCAGACTATTGGTCCAAGGTGGTGGGGAGGTGGTGACCTCACAGAGAGATGCTGACATCAGCCAGGCAGGACAGGGGCGAGGGGCCAGGGAAACCTCAGAGACCCCTGTGGCTTTGCTCCAGCAAGTCTCCTTCTCCAAGTCTCTCTTTGAGGACTGAGAGAGTATTCGGGTTCACGGACGTGAGCGCCAGGAGGAACCTCTTTCGAGTTTTCTCCTTCCCGTTTAGTGTTTTTACTAGAAAACAGCCGTCCCTGTTTAGAAGGTCTGTGATAGAAGTTCTGTGCCTCCTGGAGGTTTGAAACCTGTTCAGTCTGATTCTAAGCTCATGTGAGCGCAGTTTATTCAGGTCATTCAATGTCTGAAATTCAAGATCCGATGGTTAGTTTGAAAATCAGGGCTCTTGGTTCCTATTCCCAACTCTGCCACTGACTGGCTGTGTGACCTGAGACAAGTCAATTCTCCTTTCTCACATGTAGCTTCTCCCTCTTTCAAGTAGAGATAATAATGATCTGCTCCTACCTAGCTCAACACACTCACTCTTCCCCAACACACACACTGTCTCTCCCCACATACACACAGTCTCCACACCACTGTGGGAGGTCCGCCCAAAACTGTGGGGCTGAAATAGTGCTCGGGCAGTGATCCCCACCGGTGACCTGGGCCATCCTTTGGGCTCTCTGGTGAGAACCCTCAGCCTCCCGCCCTCAGTCTCTACCCTGATTGGCTGAGCAGGGGGTTATTGACAGGGAGGAGACTCAGGTCCTTGTTCTCTTTAAGACCAAGGAAATAAGTCAGAACCAGTTCTATGTTTGATGGATTTTGCTGCTTCTCTACATTAATGGTCTCTGAGCAGTTCATGATTCTCTCTAACCTTGCAGTTCTCAAATACTTGCTGAATAATTCCTGTGCACTGTTGTTGGTCTGGAGCTCATCTGAGAGCACTTTATTCAGGTCATTCAATGTCTGAAATTCAAGATCCGATGATTAGTTTGAAAATCAGGGCTCTTGGGTCCTATTCCCAACTCTGCCACTGACTGGCTGTGTGACCTCAGACAAGTCAATTCTCCTTTCTCAGCCTGAGCTTCTCCCTCTTTCAAGTAGGGATAATAATGATCCGCTCTTACCTAGCTCAACACACTCACTCTTCCCCAACACACACACTGTCTCTCCCCACACACACACAGTCTTCACACTGCAGTTGAAAAGCAGCTGGCAATCTAGTAGGATGCCCATGGAACAATGGGAGAGAGAAAACTGCATCACTGAAAGTGCAGCCATGGAGACACCACACAGCAGCCTTGCCTAGCAGGGGCAGGGGGGCGAGAAGGGACATCATCCGAGCTCCCTGCATCCAGGTCACTTTCCTCAGCCGGGCTGCGTCAGGGGAGGGCAGAGAGCAGCAGCTTCTGATGCTCCCCTCACAGCCCAGCCCAGGTGGGGAAAGTGACCAGGACGCAGGGAGCACATCGTGCTGCTCCTCGCTCCCCCCACCCTCTGTGGGGCCACGGAGGAGCATTGGGGCAGGGGAGAGCAGTGAGCACCTTTGCACGGCCACAAGGTGCCCTTTGACCGCCTGGAGCCCTGGGCGGCTGCCGGGGGCCCCACCCCTAAGGCCGGCCGGGCTCCCCAGCACGAACAGCAGAGACACAGGGAGACTGGCCACCCACTGAGCAGAGGTAGCCTGGGCGGCTCGTAATGGAGGCTCGGGGGGGCTCAGCCTCCCCAAACCTTGCGTTGCCAAGGGGACAGTGGAGCCCATGTCTAGGGGCCCTGGCCAAATTAGGCCCCCCTGGGAAAGTCTCCCCCATGGGAGCCCCAGGGCTGGAGGAGCTCCCACTCCCTGCTACGGCCCGGGGGCTGCAGCAGGGCACAGAGCTTCTCTGGTCTCGGGGCCGCAGCGGGGCCGGGGTAAAGGAGTGACAGGGTGGGGCCAGTGGGGGAAGGGGTGGAACAGAGGTGACAGTGGGTGGGGCCGTGGGTGGAAGGTGTGGAAGGGGGCGGAGCCACACACAGAAGCGCGGGGGGGCGGGTTCCGGTGCTGGGGCCCCCGCACTTGTTCTCCCTTTCCCTGGGCTTTGGCATCACTAGCCCCTGCTTAGCGAGTAGGGGTCAGTGGTCCCCACAATGTGGGGCGTGACTCCTAGGGGGACACAGAGGAAGATTGATGGGGGCACCTCAGGGCCTGAGCCAGCCCCCATGGAGGGCAGGGAGGGAGCCCCACTCAGCCCCACTCTGCTCCAGCTCTTCCCCAATCCCACCCTCAGCCTGGGCCCCTGGCTCCCAGCCCGGCCTCGACCCCCTTACCCCTGTCCGCACCCCTCTCCCCAGCAAGCAACGGCCCCACTCCCAGCCCCGCTTCTCGACCGCGGCTTCCGAGGGGCCACAGCCATGGGTACGAGGGCGCAGTGTGAAATGTTTGGGGACCACTGGGTTAGGGTGACGTCCTCAATCACTTCTCTGCAGTCCAATGAAAGCGATTCCTCACCCACCCACCCCTCCGTCAGGACGGCCTAGGAACATTCTGCTGCCCTTCACTCGTACAGGGAGGAGAATAACATTTCATTGCACTCAATCCTAAAGTGATTTGTTACCCACCACCATCCCAAACTGGTCATTTTGGGGAAGCGGCCCCCTCATGCTGCGTAGCTAGGCAGAGTAGGGGTGTCTATGCAAACACGGCCTGTTCCTGAAGTCTTCCCGCAGCTCATCACTAGATGTGAGGGGGGAGCTCATTCAGCCCCTGCTTCCGCTTAGTATTTAAAAACTCATTAGTGGCCCTATCTCTGCCGGCCTTAGATTTCTCCTCCTGTCCTTGTTTTAGCAGCTCAGATGAGGTGACTGAGTGGTTAAGGTGATGCTGCTAATCCATTGTGCTCTGCACGCATGGGTTCAAATCCGATTCTCATTGGCTACATTTAGTCTTCACCCTCCTTCATAGACAGCCATCTTTCCCCTCTGGTACAATGACAGATCCAGCAATGTTGCTTCTGTTACTCAAAATTGGGCCAGCTAGTCAGCGTAGGGAGGACTAATGACCCCCCAGAGTTTGGCAGAAAGCAGCACGTTTATTATACTGACAGCTAAGCTCAAAAGAAGGGATGGGGGAGGGTGTCATACTCACGCTCCCAGGACTGGCTCAGCACTCGAGATGTCAGGATCCTTTAAGGTAAGTGTCCCCCAGCGCCGCGATGGACAGTGCGATGAAGGTAAGTCTTCCCGAGGCGCGATGGAATGTAACGCAGCGAACCACTGGTCAGGCGGTCGGGGCGAAGGGCATTCACTGGAGGTACAAGCTTGTGAGTGCACAGCTGAGCAAAAGGCCCCTTCCCCTTTTACGGACCTGCTCCTCATGGCCTGTGACTGGAGATGACTTGGCTGCATCTGGTGGGTCACACTCCACCTTGGGCAGTGTCCATGCTCTGGGTGTGTGATCGCTGCCTAATGAGAGTCCCAGACACCTTGTCTATCTAGGAGCTCTTCTGATCTTCCCGCTGTTCAACCAGCCCCTTCATCCCACAAGCATTGCAGGAGGGGCGGAGGGGGAAAGCCACTTCACAGGCATTCAGAGAGGGAGAGGAGACAAGCGTGGGATGGGGGGGAGTGTAACAGACCTTTTGGGCATACAGGTGATACGGAGCACACAGATCACTGCTGCTCCTACAACAGGGTAAGTTCTCAAGCAGCATGTTTCTTACTTTGCCCATCTGTCAGTTTTGATAATTATCGATGGAAATATTTTGCCATTGGGTTCTGTGTTTACACAGAAATTGACATTTACCAACAAATAGGTAATTCTTCCAAACCTGCCTAGTCTGCAGTTGGTGGGTTTAGAGGGACACATTCACTCTCCCCAGTCCCCATGCCAGGCCTGTGCTCTCAACTTCCCACAATGCTGGGATCCTTCCCTGGTCTCCCCTCAGACCTCTGCCCCCCACCCCCACTTCTGGGATCCCCTCCCCACACTGTCTAACTCCCCTGCTGGCAGGATCCCTTCCTGTTCCTTTCATTTCCTGTCTCCACTCTGGGCGAAAGCTCTGTACGGTTCCCACAGCAGAAGTTGAACCCAGGCCCCGTAGATGAAAACCAGGAATCCTGACCACTAGACCATATGGGACTATTGGTGCATCTGACGAAGTGGGGATTCACCCACGAAAGCTCCTGCTCCAATACGTCTGTTAGTCTATAAGGTGCCACAGGACTTTTTGCTGCTGTTATTACTACAACTCTCTAAACCAACCCCTCATGAGCGCAGCAGGGACTAGCGTGACCGGATGTCCCGATTTTTGGGCCTTTTTCTTATATAGGCTCCTATTACCCCGACTCCCTGTCCTGATTTTTCTCATTTGCTGTCTGGTCACCCTAGCAGGGGCTGCACACAGGGCTGCATTAACCCTTCAGGTGCTGAGGTTTCCCTCTCTCCATCCCCAGTGCCTGTGATCAGGAAACAGACATCAGGGCTCCCAGGTGCTGCACAGACCATGACTGAGATCGATACCCCATATTGCGCTAGGTGCTGTATAATCCCTGGCCAACACTGGGATACCCAGGGGGTTCCCCTCAATTTCCCTGAGCCTCTGCTGCCCAACTTCTTCTGACTCCATCTGCATCACCCAGGAGCGGCGACAGGGTTTCTGGCACCCTAGGCAAAATTTGGGGGGCGGCATTTTGTGCACTACCCATGGAGCGCACAGGAGCTTCCGGTTCCACTCCCGTCGCGCTGCCGAAGAAGGACTCTCCGCCGAAATGCCGCAGGCGACAGCGGCAGTCATTGAGCTGCTCAATTGCCTGCTGCTGTTTTCCGCGGCATGTTGGCGGAGGGTCCATCTTTGGTGGTGCAACGGGAGCGGAACCGGAAGCTCCCGGGCGCCCCATGGGGAGCGCACAAAATGCCACCCCCCGAATCCTAGCACCCTAGGCGACCGCTAGCGACAGCTCCTGGGGGCGGGACTATGGCACAGGCCGGGGGCGAGGCAGCTCCTGGGGGTGGGGCTCTGGCACAGCCCGGGGGCGGGGCAGCTCCTGGGGGCGGGGCTCTGGCACATTGTGATGCGGAGCTCAGGCTCAGCAGCTGCTCCCTGGTGACCACGTGCTGCCAGCAGCACTGGAGCCGCCTAAGGAGCCGCTGTTCTCAGCTGCAGCCAGGATCTGCCACAGGTGTGACGACACATTGTGCAACCCTCCCGTTTTGCAACTAGGTGCACTTTATGCCATGCAACGTGACCATCTGGGCCCCTGCTCAGGACTTGCTGCCGCCTGGTCCATGGGGTTGTGAATCAGGAGGGACAGGGTTTGTGGTCGAAAACACTCACGATCTGCTTCCTCCTGGCTAATGTGCTGGCCTTCTACCTGTACCGAACCAGGCTGTTCAGGAAGTCCTTGCAACTATTCGTTGCGTCGGCCAAGCGGATTAGGGGGCAACCAGTTTCCATCCAGCGCATTTCCTGCTGGATCACCTTGTGCATACGCACGTGTTACGACTTGGCTGGGGTTACCCCACTGCCTATAGTGAAGGCGCATTCTATGAGAGCGCAAGCCTCGTCGGCCGCCTATGTCACCCACATCCCTATCCAGGACATATGTAGGGCTGCCACGTGGTCATCTGTCCACACTTTTTCCTCGCACTATGCGATCGTCTCCCAAGCACAGGATGATGCCGGGTTTGGTAGGGTGGTACTCCGTCCTGATAACCCTTAAACTCCTACCCACCTCCATCAGATATAGCTTGGAGTCACCTACTGTGGAATACACAGGAGCAGTCACTCGAAGAAGAAAGGTCAGTTACCTGTTCCGTAACTGGCGTCCTTCGAGATGTGTTGCTCTTGTCTAGTCCACATCCCAGCCTCCTTCCCCTCTGTCGGAGTTGTCTGCCAAGAAGGAACTGAGGGTGGGGGGAGTGCGCAGCTCCCCTTATAGCGCTATAGAGGCGCCACTCCAGGGGTCACAGCAGTGCTCCAAAAATTTCCGGCACCGGTGCACGTGCAACTACTGTGGAATAGACCGGAGCAACACATCTCAAAGAACACCAGTTACGGAACAGGTAACTGTCCTTTTTAAAGGATGTCTACATTTCATTCCTGTAGTAACAGAACTGGTGATAGGAAAGCAGGAAGAGAGAGGAGGGGGTTGTGTGTGTGTACAGCTTAAATTGGTTAAATAGTCTAACTTTCAGTACTCAGTGTTTCAAAAATGTTAGCCTGCCAACCTGTGTCATAGAGATGTCTTCTGTTTTTTTTAAAAAAACCCATGAATAAAGCTACTTTAAGGGAAATTACTGCTTTGTCCAATCCTGAAGAGCTATGAGATCTTTGCTCACCAATTCTCATAAAACTTGTATTTGTTATGCCTTTTTGGTGACTTTAGTATTATGATCTATTATAAATAAAGTGCATTTCATTGATTGATTTTAAAATGAAATTAGTAACTGGAAAAATGGCCAGTATTTTTTTAAAACCTGTGACAATTATAAGCTACTGTATTCTGTCGTTTAGTTTCTAGAATCAAAAGTATATCTAAGTATAATCTAAAGTTCTCCTGCAAAATGCCGGCTGTGCAAATCCTCCTGTGGCTGGATCATTCTTGGGTTTTTATTTTAAGTACAAAATAAATATGTATAACAAATTTAAACGTATCCAATTAGTAATTCGATATGTTGGGTGGTGCCTCTTTTTATGTGTTTGCTCCCCTGATGTTAGAGCCTGGCTATGCCACTGCTGTACAGGGCTCATCACCCAGCAGCTGGGGGCCACCATGCGGGCTCTGCAAGGCTGCTGGCCACAGGGCCAATGGGTGTGGGTGGGCTGGGTGGGATCTCGGGCGTCACGTCTCAGGGATCTGCCCCGCTCCCCAGCACTGCTCCAGCTCTGAGCTGTCTCCACTGCCTGGGACCTGTGTAGCCCCACCTGCCTCCCCAGGGGAAGAGCCACCTGGGACCGGTGCAGAGGCTGGGCCAGTCTCAGCCAGTCACAGGGAACAATCGGGGCGGGGGGAGGCTCAGCTGGGTCCTGAGGGAGCCTGGCCCGGGTAGGCTCTGCTCCTGCTCCAGCCTGGCTGCTTCCACCACTCCCAAGGGGCCGGAGTTCTCCTGCCCCAGGACCAGCTCTGGCTGCGCTGCCAGCTCAGCCTGGCAGACACAGTCACCTCCCATCAGGGCCGGCTACTGTGGCTGGGGGTTAGGGTGTGGGAGAGTAGGTCTCTAGTGGGTCTGGGGGTGTGCTGGGCACTGGGGGGTGGGGAGATCTGTGTGTGTTGGGGGGCTGTCAGTGGGGGAGATCTGTGTGTGTCGAGGGCGCTGGGAAGTGTGGGGGGTCTGTGGATGGCACTGTGCAGTTGTGGTGGGGGGGCACTGGGCAGTGAGGGGATCTGTAGGGGGGCTCTGGGTGGGGAGGTGCAGAGCACTGTGCAGTTGTGGGAGGGCTGTCGGGGGTCTCCAGCTAGGGGGGCACTGGTCAGTGAGAGGATCTGTGGGGGGGTTCTGAGTGGGTGGGGGAGTGATCTGGGAGAGCACAGAGCACCGGGCAGGGGGGTTTGTGGGGTCTCTGGGTGGTGCGGCTCTGGGCGTAGGGAGTCGGAGGGGTGCCGGGCAGGGGGTTTGTGGGGGTCTCTGGATGGTGCGGCGCTGGGCGTAGGGAGTCGGAGGGGTGCAGGGCAGGGGGATAGAGGGGGTCTCAGGGTGGTGTGGCACTGGGCGTAGGGAGTCGGAGGGGTGCTGGCCAGGGGGGTTGTGGGGGTCTCTGGGTGGTGCGGCACTCGAGGGCGTAGGGAGTCGGAGGGGTGCCGGGCAGGGGGTTTGTGGGGGTCTCTGGGGGGTGCAGCGCTGGGCGTAGGGAGTCGGAGGGGTGCAGGGCAGGGGGTTTGAGGGGGTCTCTGGGTGGTGCGGCGCTGGGCGTAGGGAGTCGGAGGGGTGCCGGGCAGGGGGTTTGTGGGGGTCTCTGGGTGGAGCGGCGCTGGGCGTAGGGAGTCGGAGGGGTGCTGGGCAGGGGGTTGGTGGGGGTCTCTGGGTGCTGCGGTGCTGGGCGTAGGGAGTCGGAGGGGTGCTGGGCAGGGGGTTTGTGGGGGTCTCTGGGTGCTGCGGCACTGGGCATAGGGAGTCAGAGGGGTGCTGGGCAGGGGTTTTGTGGGGGTCTCTGGGTGGTGTGGCACTGCGCGTAGGGAGCCAGAGGGGTGCTGGGCAGGGGGTAGCATGGTGCAGCATGGGCCCGCTCCCAAGGGGAAGACACACGATGGCAGTGCAGGGCTGGGCTGGACAGCTTGGGTCTGGCAGCTCCCGGTTTGTAAACAGGGCCCTTGTACTGGGCTGGGTGGAGTGGGGCTGTCCCTGCCGTGCCATGACCCATCTCCCATTGCCCCCAGCCAGCCCCTCGCTCTGAGGACTCTGCCCTCTGCCCCCATTTCCCCCATGGGGGCCCACAAATATGTTTAGCACCGGGCCCACAAAAGGTTAATCCGGCCCTGTTTGGGGTGCAGGCTCGGGGAGGGAGTTGGGGGGCGGGAGGGTTGCAGGCTATGGGGAGGTTGAATGAGGGGTGCAGGCTCTGAGCTGGGGATGGGGGTGCAGGGGGGGTGCGGACACGCGGGCTCTGGGAGGGAGTTGGGGGGCGGGAGGGTTGCAGGCTATGGGGAGGTTGAGTGAGGGGTGCAGGCTCTGAGCTGGGGCAGGGGATTGGGGTGCAGGGGAGGTGCAGACACGCAGGCTCTGGGATGGAGTTGGGGGGTGGGAGGGTTGCAGGCTATGGGGAGGTTGAGTGAGGGGTGCAGGCTCTGAGCTGGGGCAGGGGATGGGGGTGCAGGGGGGGTGCAGACACGCGGGCTCTGGGAGGGAGTTGGGGGGCAGGAGGGTTGCAGGCTATGGGGAGGTTGAGTGAGGGGTGTAGGCTCTGAGCTGGGGCAGGGGATGGGGTTGCAGGGGGGGTGCGCACATGCGGGCTCGGGAGGGGAGTTGGGGGGTGGGAGGGGAGCAGGCTATGGGGAGGTTGAGTGAGGGGTTCAGGCTCTGGGCTGGGGCAGGGGATGGGAGTGCAGGGGGGTGCGGACATGCGGGCTCGGGAGAGCAGTTGGGGGGCGGGAGGGGTGCAGGCTATGGGGCGGTTGAGTGAGGGGGGCAGGCTCTGAGCTGGGGCAGGGGACGGGGTGCAGACACCTGGGCTCGGGGGGGGGGGGGAGTTGGCAGCTCGGCGCTGTACCAGGGGAAGGGGCTGTGGGGGTTTCACACAGACACTTTCCCACAGTCCCAGGGCGGGAGGCAGAGTCGGGGGGGGGGGCGGGGGGGTCTGGCCGGTGTGTCCCGCACTCGGGCTCCCGGCCGGAGCAGGGGCCGCCCCGCAGCGCTGGGACAGACCAAGCGGCGCTGTGGGGTCGGAGCTCAGACAGGCGGGGGGGGGGGGGAGGCCGGTGCCTGGAGCCCCGGGAACCCGACCCCCTCCACCCCCCGGGCTGACGCTGCAGAACTGAGACAGCCGGTGCCCCCCACAACCCCAACCCCCCCCAGATTTGGGAGACCAGCAGGTAGCTCGTCCTGAGGGGCCCGTTTCCCCCTACCCCCTCCCTAAACAGGGGTTTTGTCCCCGCACAGGGTCTGGCAGCGTCTCCCCCCTCCCAGCTTAACCCCCACCCCCGATTTTTCCCCTTCAGCCCCCCTCCTGCCGCTACCTGCAGCAGCTTGATCCCCCCCTGGCCAGTAAATTTCTGCCCCGCTTGGACCTTGGAAGCCGCCCCCCCCACTGTGATTTGCCCCCTTGGTGTTTTTAACCCCCCCTCCGAAGAGGAGGCAGCAAATCGTAAGTAGAAGTGAGGGCAGTGGCAACAGCAGAGATTACTGGGCATGCTCCGTTCGGGTGCGCATGCTCAGTGCAGCCCAAGTAGCAAATCTGGAGCAGGAGCTGTTTCTGTTGTTACACCGGCTCGCTGCCTAGAACTAAGAGGGAAGGAGAAAACTCGAAAGAGGTTCCTCCTGGCGCTCACGTCTGTGAACCCGAATACTCTCTCAGTCCTCAAAGAGAGACCTGGAGAAGGAGACTTGCTGCAGCAAAGCCACAGGGGTCTCTGAGGTTTCCCTGGCCCCTCGCCCCTGTCCTGCCTGGCTGATGTCAGCATCTCTCTGTGAGGTCACCACCTCCCCACCACCTTGGACCAATAGGCTGAGGTCCTGCCAAAAATCTTTGTGATGTCACTGCCACACCCCTCCCTTGCTGTGCTAATGTCCTGCCCCTGGCCAGGCACTTTTGAGGACTGAGAGAGTATTCATTTGAATTTTCTCCATGTCATGATGCAGGGATAAGGGGAAAAACAAACCTGAAGTTAAAAAAAAAAATGGTAATTTGTCTGAAATTTCCCAAAAAATCTGAGCTACATTTTGTCAAACAAAACTAATATGCAGTTATTAGATAGAAAACCCATATCACAGAGAGGTAGAAGACACCTTCAATTTAATTTAAAGTGAAATTCCAGACTAGGTTACATCTGATGTCTCAGAATCAGGATGAGAGATTCTCCCATGATCCACTGAAACCTGCTTCACCCAGCGCTTTCTCATGCATCCGACGAAGCAGGTATTCACCCACGAAAGCTCATGCTCCAAAAGTCTGATAGTCTATAAGGTGCCACAGGATTCTTTGCTGCTTTTACAGATCCAGACTAACACGGCTACCCCTCTGATACCTCTCTCATTAGTGTTATTTACAGGAGTTTTAGCACCTTCATAACGGGAGAAAAAACAGCCGACCTTCCCAGAAGCGGCTTTGCCATTGAGGGAAAAGGGGATTTGAACGGTGCTTGGGATCCATTTGAAATCCCCTTCCAAGTCTGACACTTTCATCTCCTGCCAGACTGATTCTGATTTAGGATCAAAGACGTGTACAAGCACCATTCCCAAGCATGGACAGCCAAGAACATGACCCCACCAGACACGTTGGGAAGCGAAGGAATACGAAGGGGTGAACTGTGCATGGCTCAGGCACAAGGTAACAGTTTTGGGGTGATGGGGAAGGATGGAATGTCTGAGTCGCCCCATCTCCTTCCAGTGTCACAGAACCTAAAATGACCCTTATTTCCCTGACACTGCTCCAGCTCTTCTTCATATTTAAATATATTTTAAATGAGAAAAAAAAGTCAACAAAATAACTGCTGTTCTGCACAATCCAGGGTAATGTGAGAACAACTGGGAATGAGGAAATCTCTCCTCAAAGAGGAACTTGACGTCTCTAACAGTAACTTTGCACTGGGAGGAGGAGTATAAATGTGAATCTCCAGGTTTGTTTAGAAAAGGAAATGTGATGATGGTTAGCTCAGACAGGAGGAAATGTGCAAGATAACTCCACCGACTATCCATGGCCCATGTCTTTAGTGCAAGAATAGTTCTCTTTTTACATCAGGAAAGTGAACTCAAGCTAGCTAACTCCATGGCAACCACAGTGATGAGACCCAGGTAGATTTTATCTCAACGTAGCTGGTTGAAGACACCCCCCATCTCCCCCACCTGGGGTGATGACATTCCTGGTAGAAAGGACACACACTCCAATGACTCGCAGGACAATGGAGTTGATACAAAGGACCACAGGATCCACCCCAAAGACAGGCGAGCTTCAAAAGTGGGCAACTCATGTGTGGGAGCTGAGGGACTACAGTGTGCAAAAGATGCAAACAGCCTTAACACTCACTGCCTGGGAACTGTCAAAAGAATTAAAGGAAAATCTTCTGACAGCTCTAGAGAAGGTTTTTATGAAGTTTATCTCCTTTACGGATTCTCTGATGTTTAGAAAGGCCTGAACTATGAGTGAAGCTTTTCCCACACTCGCAGCATTCATATGGTCTCTCTCTGGTGTGGACTCTGTAATGTGTAACAAGGGTTGAGCTCCGAGAGAAGCTTTTCCCGCACTCACTGCATTCATAGGGTTTCTCTCCTGTGTGGATCCTCTGATGCACAGTAAGGTTTGAGCTCCGAGAGAAGCTTTTTCCACACTCGCAACATTCGTAGGGTTTATCTCCCGTGTGCGTTGTCTGATGAGAGATAAGGGCTGATCTCTGAGTGAAGCTTTTCCTGCACTTGCAGCATTCGTAGAGTCGCTCTTCTGTGTGGATTCTCTGATGAGAGTTAAGGGTATATCTCTGAGTGAAGCTTTTCCCGCACTCACAGCATTCATAGGGTCTTTCTCCTCTGTGTATTCGCTGATGCCTACTAAGGGCTGAGGTATGATTGAAGCTTTTCCCACACTCACAGCATTCGTAGGGTCTCTCTTTCGTGTGGATTATCTCATGTCGAATAAGGGCTGAGCGGTAATGGAAGTTTTTCCCACACTCACTACACGTAGTCTCTCGCTTTTCTGTGAGGATTTTCTCCTGGGACGTAGTTTCCTTGAGGTCCCTGTGAGTTCCCTGACAATCAATGGGTTCATCCACTCTCTCCTCTGAGTGGTTTCCCTGCTCTCTCTCTGGTCTGGGGTAACTTTCACCAGCTTTTCCCTGCTCACGGGGGCTGGACACACTCCCTTTGGCTCTTCGCAGTAATTCCCCATGCGCTTCGGCGAGCTCAGCATCTTCCTGGTGAGGATTCTGCTCCTCGCTCTCCCTCACCACCCCATCACCTGCTAGAAGAGAGGAGAAATCTCAGAATTGGGAATGGAAAGGCAGAGAGCAAACCCAAGTAAGTGCTGGAGAGAGAAAATAAAAATCAGGGACTCAACTCCCCCTAACTCTTCCCTACAGGGGACAGTGGAGGGAATCAATTCTGCTCCCCACCCAGGACCGGCCTTTAGGGGGGGCCGTACGGGTGCCCCACCCAAGGGGGTGCCGGGCGCAGGGTTTGGATTCCCACCTGACCTGCTGCCGAGAGGCTCGCTGGGCTGATGAAAGCGGCACAGGGAGGCAGATAAGCAGCTGCGTGGGGGAGTGGGATAGACCTGAGCTGCAGGGGGCAGCTGGACGACCAGCTGTCAGAGCCAAGTGACTGCTCCGGAGCAGAGGGGCCCCTCCCCGCCCTGCTCCATGTGTGCAGCTGCTGATGTTCCTGTCCCCCCAACCCCCCACCCTCCGTTCACCCCGGGAGTCGCCCCGTCCACCCCCGACTGGGAGCATCCTCCTGACTGCTCTGCAGGGGGGAGGTGCTGATTGATGGCGGGGTGATCCCCTCCCCCACACCCGGATACCCGATTTCCACTGAGCTGGGGTGACGGGACAGGGGGAATCTGCGTGTGCTGCTGCCTCTCTGGGGCCGGAGCTGCCGGCAGCTGCTTGTGTCTGAACAAGCCTAGTTCAGGCTCCTGACCCTGGGAACTTTCTTAAAGAGACAGCACACTCACTCACTCAGGCACATACTACCTTCACACACACACACACCCACCCCAGGGCTCCCTGCATCCAGGTCATTTCCCCACCTGGGCTGTGCTAAGACATCAGGAGCAGCTGCTCTCCTGCCCTCCCCTTACACAGCCTGCAGGGAAAGTGACCTGGGTGCAGGAAGCCCTGACGTCGCTCCTTGCTCCCCTCTCCCAGCCCCCCAGGGCTGTGTGGGGCGGGGGAGCAGCAGTCCAGTGGGGGAGCGAGCAGCAATGCCAGCTGCTTTGTGCATCCAGGTCAGGTTCCCCACGTGGGTGCAGGAGGGGGATGCCGGGGTTAGAGGCAAAGGGGGCACAGTGCAGGGGTTGAGGGCACAGGAGAGTGGTGCAGGGGGTAGCAGGGAAGGGCTGCATAGAACCATAAAATATCAGGGTTGGAAGGGACCTCAGGATGTATCTAGTCCACCCTCCTGCTCAAAGTAGGACCAATTCCCAACTAAACCATCCCAGCCAGGGCTTCGTCAAGCCGGGCCTTAAAAACCTCTAAGGAAGGAGACTCCACCTCCCTAGGGAACCCATTCCAGTGCTTCACCACCCTCCTAGTGAAATAGTTTTTCCTAGTATCCAACCTAGTCCTCCCCCACTGCAACTTGAGGTCATTACTCCTTGTTCTGTCATCTGCTACCACTGAGAACAGTCTAGATCTATCCTCTTTGGAACCCCCCTTCAGCAGTTGAAAGCAGCGATCAAATCCCCCCTCAGTCTTCTCTTCTGCAGATTAAACAATCCCAGTTCCCTCAGCCTCTCCTCATAAGTCATGTGCTCCAGCCCACTAATCATTTTTCGTTGCCTTCTGCTGGACTCTTTCCAATTTTTCCACATCCTTCTTGTAGTGTGGGGCCCAAAACTGGACACAGTACTCCAGATGAGGCCTCACCAATGTCGAATAGAGGGGAACGATCATGTCCCTCGATCTGCTGGCAATGCCCGTATTTGTACAGCCCAAAATGCCGTTAGCCTTCTTGGCAACAAGGGCACACTGTTGACTCATAGCCAGCTTCTCATCCACTGTAACCCCTAGGTCCTTTTCTGCAGAACTGCTTCCTAGCCATTCGGTCCCTAGTCTGTAACAGTGAATGGGATTCTTCTGCCCTAAGTGCTGGACTCTGAACTTGTCCTTGTTGAACCTCATCAGGTTTCTTTTGGCCCAATCCTCTAATTTGTCTAGGTCCCTCTGTATCCTATCCCTACCATCCAGCGTATCAACCACTCCTCCCAGTTTAGTGTCATCTGCAAACTTGCTGAGAGTGCAGTCCACACCATCCTCCAGATCATTAATGATTGCGGCACAGGAGTGGAGTGCAAGGGCTGGGGTGAAGGGGGCACAGTGCAGGGGTTAGGGGCTCAGGAGGGGGCAGGTGTTGGGGTGCACGAGGGGGGCAGAGGTTAGGAATGAAGGGGTGTAGGGATTAGGGGTGCAGGAGGGGGAGCAGGCATTTGGGGCAAAGGGACACAGTGCAGAGGTTGGGGGGAGGGGAACGTGGGTTGCCTAGGGAGCCCATGGGAACCAGGGGCACCAAAATGCAAGTTTGCCCCCGGTGCCATTTCCCCAAGGCCGGCCCTGCCCACATCCCATCCAAACACTCAGTAGGAAGGGAGGGAGCTCCAGCCAAGGTGTCTGTCATCATCTGTAGGAAGCCAGGAGTGAGATCTGCTGGGGACTGTCCTGAGCTCACAGAGTCTGTGTGGGGAATCCCAGCGGGTTCTGTCAGGCTCTTACAGTTTCTGGGTTGGTTTAATGTTTCCTCACCTGTGCAGGGACTTCCCAGGATCTCGCTTTCCACTGAACCAGGGAGATCCAGGACCCACGGCTCTTCCCCTCCTTCCAGCTGGAAGATCACGGAGGGTTGGGAAACTGGAAACCCTGCTCAAGGGAAAGAAAACAAAGGAGATCAGGGGAATTCATAGGTCATTTATCATCATAAAAAACATTCTATTAGTTTAACCCCAGTCCATTTTAAACAATAAAATGGCAGGGCCAGCTCCCCAGGTGCTCAAAGGTGCAGAACACTCTGCTTAGGAGGGATTTAACTATCCCCATCTTTGCTGGGAACACACACAGCCAGACACTCATTATCAAAGTGGCTCCTAAAAAACAGAGACTGGAACTGCATTTCCCAGAAAGTGAAGACTCCAGACAGAGGGCATGTGTCCCTGGCACTGCTTCTTGCTGACAGACAGGTCCAGAGCCAAAGAGAGAGTCCAGGGGAAGCTGGGAACAGGAAGCATGGGCTGGGGAGGTTCAGTGGAGTACGGACAAGGAAAAAAAAAATAATTGGAGATATACCAATCTCCTAGAACTGGAAGGGACCTTGAAAGGTCATTGAGTCCAGACCCCTTCTTTCACTAGCAGGACCAATTTTTGCCCCAGATCCCTAAATGGCCCCCTCAAGGATTAAACTCACAACCCTGGGTTTAGCAGGCCAATGCTCAAACCACGGAGCTATCCCTCCCCCAGGAAGGGCAGGGATATCACTGAAGGCAGGATCTCAGCAGCATTAGATGTCAGGAAAGCACATCCTGCGGCATTAGAGAACCTAGTGAGTCTGGTATAAAGGGAGGGAGCATAAAAAACACTGTGTGTGGAGAAAGCTGGCAAATTAGATGGTGTAATTCAAGAGCCACAGACCAATTATTCTGCCAAAGGAGAATGTGAAAAATAAGAATCAGGCCATGTGCTATAGACCGCCGGGATCTAGCCTGGAGATGGATAGAGAGCTCTTTAATGTTTTTAAGGAGGTAAATACTAATAGGAACTGTATGATCATGGGAGATTTTAACTTCCCGGATATAGATTGGGGAACAAATGCTAGTAATAATAATAGCTCAGCTTTTCCTAGACGTGATAGCTGATGAATTCCTTCATCAAGTAGTAGCTGAACCGACGAGGGGGGATGCCATTTTAGATTTGGTTTTGGTGAGTAGTGAGGACCTTGTTGAGGAAATGGTTGTAGGGGACAACCTTGGCTCGAGTGATCAAGAGCTAATTCGGTTCAAAATAAATGGAAGGATAAACAAAATTGCATCTAAGACTAAGGTTTACGATTTCAAAAGGGCTAACTTTACTAAATTGAGGCGACTAGTTAGGGAAGTGGATTGGACTAACATATTTAGGGATCTAAAGGCGGAAGACGCCTGGGATTATTTCAGGTTGAAGTTGCAGGAGCTGTCAGAGGCCTGTATCCCGAGAAAGGGAAAACGGTCCTTAGGTAGCAGTTTTAGACCGAGCTGGATGAGCAAGCGTCTCAGAGGGGTGATTAAGAAAAAACAGAAAGCGTACAAGGAGTGGAAAATGGGAGGGATCAGCGAAGAAACCTACTTTATTGAGGTCAGAGGTTGTAGGGAAGCAGTGAGAAAGGCCAAAAGCCGGGTAGAGATGGACCTTGCGAAGGGAATTAAAACCAATAGTAAAAGGTTTTTTAGCCATATAAATAGGAAGAAAACCAAGAAAGAAGAAGTGGGACCGCTTAAAACTGTAAACGGAGTGGAGATTAAGGATAAACTAGGCATGGCACAATATCTAAACGAGTATTTTGCCTCGGTCTTTAATGAGGCTAATGAAGGGCTTAGGAATAGTGGCAGAGTGACTGATGGGAAGAAGGTGCGGGGTTGGAAATTACAGTATCCGAGGTAGAAGCCAAACTTGAACAGCTTAACGGTAGTAAATCCGGCGGCCCGGATAATCTTCATCGTAGAATATTAAAGGAATTGGTGAGTGAAATTGCAAGCCCATTAGCGATAATTTTTAACGAATCTCTAAACTCGGGGGTTGTACCGTTTGACTGGAGATTAGCTAATATAGTTCCTATTTTCAAGAAGGGGAAAAAAAGTGACCTGGGTAACTACAAGCCTGTTAGTTTAACATCTGTAGTATGTAAAGTCATGGAAAAAATATTAAAGGAGAGAGTAGTTACGGACCTTGAGGTCAATGGCAATTGGGACAAATTACAACATGGTTTTACGAAAGGTAGATCATGCCAAACCAACCTGATCTCCTTCTTTGAGAAAGTAACAGATTTTTTAGACAAGGGAAATGCGGTGGATCTAATATATCTTGATTTCAGTAAGGCGTTTGATACGGTACCGCATGAAGAATTACTGGTTAAATTGGAAAAGATGGGGATCGAAATGAAAATCCAGAGGTGGATAAGGAACTGGTTAAAGGGGAGACTGCAGTGGGTCGTATTGAAAGGTGATCTGTCGGGTTGGAGGGAGGTTACCAGTGGAGTTCCTCAAGGTTCGGTTTTGGGTCCGATCTTATTCAATCTATTTATCACTGACCTCGGAACCAAAAGTAGGAGTGGGCTGATAAAGTTTGCGGGTGACACGAAGTTGGGAGGTATTGCCAATTCGGAGAAGGATCGGGATATCCTCCAGGGAGATTTGGATGACCTTGTAAACTGGAGTATTAGTAACAGGATGAAATTCAATAGTGAGAAGTGTAAGGTTATGCATTTAGGGATGACTAACAGGAATTTTAGTTATAAGCTGGGGACGCACCAGTTGGAAGTAACAGAAGAGGAGAAGGACCTCGGAGTCCTGGTTGATCGCAGGATGACTATGAGTCGGCAATGTGATGTGGCTGTTAAAAAAGCTAATGCGGTCTTGGGATGCATTAGGCGAGGTATTTCTAGTAGAGATAAGGAGGTGCTAGTCCTGTTATACAAGGCGTTGGTGAGACCTCATTTGGAGTACTGTGTGCAGTTTTGGTCTCCCATGTTTAAGAAGGATGAATTCAAACTGGAACTGGTACAAAGAAGGGCCACTAGAATGATCCGAGGAATGGAAAGCCTGTCGTATGAAAGGAGACTTGAGGAGCTCGGTTTGTTTTCCTTAACCAAAAGAAGGTTAAGAGGAGATATGATTGCTGTCTTTAAATATATCAGAGGGATAAATACCAGGGAGGGAGAGGAATTATTTCAGCTCAGTACTAATGTGGACACGAAAACAAATGGATATAAATTGGCAGTCGGGAAGTTTAGGCTTGAAATTAGACGAAGGTTTCTAACCATCAGGGGAGTGAAATTCTGGAACAGCCTACCAAGGGAAACAGTGGGGATGAAGGACCTCTCTGGCTTTAAGATTAAGCTTGATAAGTTTATGGAGGGAATGGTTTGATAGGATAACATGATTTAGCCAATAGGTCAATAACGTGCGGTCACTGGTAATTAGTACCGAGGGTCAATGTTGGGATATTGAAAGTCTTTTTCCTGAGTGTCTGGCTGGAGAGTCTTGCCCCCATGCTCGGGGTTCAGCTGATCGCCATATTTGGGATCGGGAAGGAATTTTCCTCCAGGGTAGATTGGCAGTGGCCCTGGAGGTTTTTCGCCTTCCTCCACAGCATGGGGCAGGGGTCGCTTGCTGGAGGATTATCTGCTACTTGAAGTCTTTAAATCAGGATTTGGGGACTTCAACAGCTGAGTCAAGGGAGAGAATTATTTCAGGAGTGGGTGGGTCAGCTTTTGTGGCCTGCATCTTGCGGGAGGTCAGACTAGATGATCATAATGGTCCCTTCTGACCTTAAGTTCTATGATTCTATGACTTCAGGAGGGAAAATTCGAAGATCCAAAGAACATGCAGAGAAGAGAGACGGCGGCTCTTGCAGGTGGGGATGGAAAAGGAAAAGTCTCCGTGGTTCATGGAGCCAATTAGTTCGTTTTATCATTCATTGATCATTGTTATGGTGATCTCATATGTTATTTCAGATGTAGTCACTGTGTACGAAATAGATTTAAGTTGTAGGTATAGACAGAAGTAAGACAGGTAGAGCCCTGCACGGATACAAAATTTATATCCGCATCCGATCTGCGATCCGCAAAAAGGGTCCATGGATATCTGCAGATTTTCAGGGCTCTAGGAACAAAATTTGTACCCGCAGCCAATCCACAAAAATGGTCCGAATTCTCCACCAGGAGACGTGATCAAAGCGAAGGGCTAAGGCAATGAATCCTAAAATCTTCTAATATAGGCTGGAAGGGACCTCAAGAAGTCATCTTCTCCATTCCCATCGCCCTGTGGCAGGATCAGGTGCCAGAAGTTTGTCTGACCTGTTCTTAAAACCATCCTGGGACAAGAATTCCACAACCTCTCTTTGTAATCCATTCCAGCACTCCCCTATCCTTATCGCTGGAAAGGTTTTTGTATTACCCACCCTCAACCTCCCTTGCAGCAGATCAAGCCAATTACTTCTCCTCCTACCTTCAGTGGACGTGACGAACAATTAATCACTGCTCCCTTATAACAACCCTTGACATATTTGAAGACTGTTCTCAGTTCCCCACTCACTCTTTTCTCAAAATTAAAAACATGCCCAGTTCTTTCAAGCTTCCCTCATAAGTCATGTTCGAGGACCAGGAGGGCGCTTTTTCCTTCTGAATGGAGACGCGCAAGGTGAGGTCAGAGAAAAGGCTGTTGGAGTAACTGAGACAGGAGACAGGAGAGGATGACTAAGAGCTCTAGCTGCGCGGATGGACAGGAAAGGCCAATTGTTAAGGATGTTACGCAAAAAGAAAATGCCAGGTGTAGGCACAGCCTGGATAGGAGGCCCCAGAGGGAGCTCCGTGACAAAGGTATTGCACAGTTATGGGCCTGAGTGACAGGCAGCACAATGGTGCTGTCTGCGGCGGTAGAGAAAGAAGGTGGGGGGAGGGCTTGGGGGAAATATTAAGAGCTTTGCTTCAGCTGTTGATCTTTAGCTGATGGCTGGACATCAGTGAGGAGATGAGAGAGGGGCCGAGATTTCAGTTGCGACAGAAGGAGGCAGGCCAGGAGCAGAGAGGCAGAACTGGGAGTTAGGAGCACAGAGATGGTAGTTGAATGTGTGTGTGCGGCTGAGATTCCCCAGAAATAAGGTGCAGAGGAAGAAAAGAAGAGGCCCAAGGACAGAGCCCCGTGGAACCCAAACAGAAGGCTGGAACGGGGGTCAGCCGGCTCATTCTAAAGACACTCTAATGCAGCGACTGGAGGAGGAGAAGGATGTGACTCATCATGGACCTCTTGATGCCACCTGGCAGAGGGCACAGGGCGCCTAATGTTTTACTGGGATCCCACAGACCAGGTACACGCATATTCGTTCACCCAAAGGTGGCGTGTCAGGTGTCTGTCGAGGAACTAGTTAGGTAGGTCTTAGGTAGCTCTTAAAAGCTTTGCCAGTCCAGCTCTATTGTTTAAGGCTGGGAAAAAGTGCACACACGCATGCACACACACGCACATCATCCAACATGGCTCTGCTGGCCAAAGCTCAATTACAGACACAGCTATAGCGGCAAAAGCATCCATTTTTTAAAACAGGAAACTAAATGCTCATAAGCTACATTAATGCAGCGTTAAGGTTGCCCAATGCTGTCTCCTGCCTTGCACCATATGGACGGTGAGTAAACTTAAACCTCTGCAGACCAGGAAATGAAAAGTTAATGTAAACTTTCCCCCAACCCTTAACCCTGTAGCTGGCCAGAACCAGGGAGAATGGTTCTGTGTGGGCCGTGCAAAGGTTAACCAACTGCCACAGGGACTCAGGTATTCAGCTCAATGCAGCAGTAACGGGATGAATTCTATGGTCTGTGGTATAAAGGACGTCAGAGTAGATGACCTAATAGTCACATCTGGCCTTAAAATCTATGAACCTATAATTGACCCGAGGAAAGACTAAGATTAAGACATTGTCTGTGCTGTGCTCACAGGTGGGAATCCCAGCATTTATCCGCATGCCTCCAGCTGTGTGCACTGGGCCAGCTGTAGCTGTGACTGGCTGATGGAGGGATGGGTTGCAGCAGCTGGGCACAGCCGTGCCTGTGCTATGCAGAGAGGTGCATGTGAAACTTGGGGGGTAATTCTGCCTCATTTCTGTGCTGAGTGTTGTAGGCTTGGTCAGCAAAGGTGCCCAAGGGTGTGTTCTTGCCATGGGGGTTGTCAGCACCCTGGTGGCGTATGTTCAAGTGATCTGTGGGGCTTAGTGAGGGGTAAGTGAAGGCAGTGACTCACAAGGGAAACTCAGGTTGAGGGCGAGGGGGTAGTTACACTGTGCAGTCTCAGATGGCCTGTGTGCAGGAGGTTCAGTACTGGAGAGCAGGCCAGGGGGAGGAAGCTTCTGTTTGCTATGATGGAGTTGAACCCGAATATTATCTTAGCAAAGAGAAGAACATGTTAGACATTCTGCTGTACTGCTCTGTTCCCAGAGCGCTCTGTAACAGGGGAGGGGAGAGGGCTAGTGTGGGTGTCTCTGGCATGTCGGGGTGATGCTGAAACAGGGCAGAGCAGAGGTGGCATTGGGGGAGTGGCATGAACCTTAACTGCATTTCTCCTTCTAAAAACCGAGGGAACAGGAATCCTTACCCAGCGAGGTCACATTCTCACAGTTCTCCTGCACGACGGCTCTGCAGAGGGCTCTCTGAGTGGGGTCCAGCAGAGCCCACTCTTCCCTGGTGAAATACACAGCCACCTCCTCGAAGGTCACCGGCCCCTGAAAGAGCAAGAGTCCAACACTCAGTACCTGCTGCCCCACTCACATTCCCACTATTCATGGAGGAAAGGAGCCAATCAAATGGAAGCTCTGAGAGAGTCAGCAGAGTCCTATCCCCACACTGCTGAGAGCAGCCAGGAGACATCTGGGTGAGGGGACGAAGTGAGAGCCCCTTGTCTCTCCCAGCAGATCCACCACAGACCTACTAGCCAGAGGCTATTACAGGAGATGGAGCCCCCAGTAGGGTCCAGGCACAACCCCATGGGAGGGAACCCAACACCCTCCCCACTGCCAGCAGCTGGATGTGAGGGGTCAGGACATCTTCCCTACACCTCCCTGCTGGGTGCCCCCTTTCCATGTCACACCAGCCCCTGGCTAGCAAGCTGAGGGTTCAGCCCTGGAAATCTGGTCAGTTTTCCCAGTCCCACCCAGGGAGTTGCTTTGTCTGTTTCCTGTTTCACAAATTAGGGAATTTTCTCCCCCAACACCCAAGTGTTTGTTCTGAGGATCTAGGCCCATGTTAACATAAGAACGGTCGTACCGGGTCAGACCAAAGGTCCATCTATCCCAGTATCTGTCTACCGACAGTGGCCAATGCCAGGTGCCCCAGAGGGAGTGAACCTAACAGGCAATGATCAAGTGATCTCTCTCCTGCCATCCATCTCCATCCTCTGACAAACAGAGGCTAGGGACACCATTCTTACCCATCCTAGCTAATAGCCATTTATGGACTTAGCCACCATGAATTTATCCAGTCCCCTTTTAAACATTGTTAGAGTCCTAGCCTTCACAACCTCCTCAGGTAAGGAGTTCCACAAGTTGACCGTGCGCTGCGTGAAGAAGAACTTCTTTTTATTTGCTTTAAACCTGCTGCCTATTAATTTCATTTGGTGACCCCTAGTTCTTGTATTATGGAAATAAGTAAATAACTTTTCCTTATCCACTTTCTCAACAGCACTCATAATTTTATATACCTCTATCATATCCCCCCTTAGTCTTCTCTTTTCCAAGCTGAAGAGTCCTAGCCTCTTTACTCTTTCCTCATATGGGACCCTCTCCAACCCCCTAATCATTTTAGTTGCCCTTTTCTGAACCTTTTCTAGTGCTAGAATATCTTTTTTGAGGTGAGGAGACCACATCTGTATACAGTATTCGAGATGTGGGTGTACCATGGATTTATATAAGGGTAATAATATATTCTGTCTTATTTTCTATCCCCTTTTTAATGATTCCTAACATCCTGTTTGCTTTTTTGACCGCCTCTGCACACTGCGTGGACGTCTTCAGAGAACTATCCACGATGACTCCAAGATCTTTTTCCTGACTCGTTGTAGCTAAATTAGCCCCCATCATGTTGTATGTATAGTTGGGGTTATTTTTTCCAATGTGCATTACTTTACATTTATCCACATTAAATTTCATTTGCCATTTTGTTGCCCAATCACTTAATTTTGTGAGATCTTTTTGAAGTTCTTCACAATATGCTTTGGTCTTAACTATCTTGAGCAGTTTAGTATCATCTGCAAACTTTGCCACCTCACTGTTTACCCCTTTCTCCAGATCATTTATGAATAAATTGAATAGGATTGGTCCTAGGACAAGTCCCAGCAGGTTTGTTACACTCTGTCCCCACTCCCTATCCTCACCCAGACCTAACTCCCCAGAAGTTGCCACCTCTTCAGTATTTCCTGCCCCTCCCCCTCCAGCAGGAACCCACCAGCAACCCCCCAATAACCCCTATCTGAGCTGGCTCCACTACATCCATTTCTCCTGTCCCATGGGAGGTTGGGACGAGCTGGAGCGAGAGGTGGGCGTCATTCTGCAGCCTGGCAGGGCGAGAAGGGCAGTTGTGGAGGTTTCAGAACAGGCTTCAGTTTATTTCACATCACGATTCCCCCAGGCCCTTTCCCTGCAGACAGAGATTGTAGATTCTGCCAGGCTGGGAACATGCTCAGTCCCCACAGTGCAGCACAGACCTGGCCCCTGGCCCCTCCTGTCCCCCTTGTGCTCCCCCCAGCAGCAGTAACCAACCAAGACATTTTGAAGCCCTCCCAGCCACAGGGTGTGAACCAAACCCTGGACCAGGCCAGACCCAAAGGAGCCTCCTTGGGGGGGGGGGTCCCCCTGCCCCTGCCCCCAGGGCAGCGCACTCCTGCCGCAGGGGGAACAGGGAGAGTCCGGGGCTGGTTCTTCCTCTCTCTGCTCCTCACCTCGGTCACAGGGAAGTGACCCTGGGCAGGGAGGCTGCAGTGAGGGTGCCGGGGGGGGGGGGGCAGAGATCTGGGAACCTGCCTCCCCCTCTAATTTCTCCTCCCCCCCTCTCCCGTCCCCTCCCCCTTCCCCTAGCGCCCTGCCCCGGGCTGGGAGCCGGGGTCACCGCCCCGTTCCCGGGGGGTCTCTCCCCGCGGCTGCCCCGCTCCGCCCGTGCGGGGAAGGGGGCACCAGGCGGGGGGACCCGCTTCACCCCCCCCCGTTACCGGGCACAGCAGAGCCGGGGGGGGGGGCGGCTCAGACTCGCTGCGGGAAGGATCCGCCCGGCCTCAGCGCTGCAGCAGCTCCGGGCCCCCGGGGGGGGCAGCGATGGGGGGGGGGCACCGCGCAGAGCCCGGGACCTGCCCCGCCCCCCGGGCTCGGTCACCGGGAGCCTCAGCAGAGCCCGGGGCGGGGCCCAGCTGGAGAAAGCTCCGCCCCCCCCGCCAGGCCCCCCCCCATCCCAGCGGGGGGGGGCAGATCCTGCTGCTGCTCCGCTGGGGCCGAGGCGGCTCCGAGGCTTCTCCCGGGTTCCCCGGGGCAGAGTCACGTGCCCGCCCCCCCCAGTGCCCCCCCCCGGGGTCTCTCACCCCCCGGGGGCTCCGGGCGGGGCTGGGGCGGGCAGAGCCCGGGGCTGCCCAGGGGGCGGGGCCCAGCTGGAGAAACTCCCCCCGGCCGGGCCCCCCCCCGCGGGGAGCAGCAGCGGCTCAGCCCAGGTCCGGTTCACGCGGAGGCTGCAGCAGCAGCAGCTTTGTTCTCCCGCCCCCAGCGGGGCTCGCACGGAGCATGCGCAGTAACAGCGGCTGGAACCCTCCCTTCCCTGGGCTGGAGAGAGCGGAAGCGGCCCCGGGGCAGGCTGGGAGCTGTAGTTCCTGACTCTCCCTGGACCGGAAGTGACGTTGGCGGGGGAACCGGATCCGGGGCCGGGCTGTGAAGTAGCTTTGTGCGCGGCGGCTCTGCCTGGCTCGCGCGGGGCCGTTGGAGCCTCTCCCGGGCCGGAGAAGGGTTGGTGCCGTTGGAGCTCTGGGCATGCGCAGATCGCGGCGGGAGAGCCCCTCATTAACCGTGGCCGGGGGGGAGGAGCAGGTGACCCCCCCGAGGAGCGGGGAGAGAAAGGGGGGGGCTGAGATCCCCTCGGATTTACCGCTGCCCCCTCCCGTGGGGACCCCCCTCCTCCCCCGTCCTGCCCCCTTTCTCCCTAGAGAGCCGCGAGCAGCGCCCAGGGTGACCCCCCCTCCCCCAACCCCTGAGAAGTTCCCTGCCCCCCCCCCCCGATTGTGCCCCATTTTCTCTCCCCTTCGCCAGTGGCCAGTTCAGGTCTCAGGTTTGGGGGTTTCCCCCATTTCCACCTGCAGGGATTTGTCCTTGTGCGGGTGGGAAATGGTTCCCCCCAGTGATTCCTGAGCTGGGCAGAGGGTGAATGGGCAGAGGCTGGGGGGGCCCTGAGACAGGGACACCTCTGGGCTGGGCTGGGGGGGCCACTCTCTGCTGGCAACGGGGCCTGGGAAGGGCCAGGAAGGGGAGGGAGGAGCAAGTGTCCCCCATGGAGACGGCCCAGCCCCAGGTTTCCCCTCCCAGCTCCTTCCCCTCCCCCACCCTGCCCAACCCAGCAGCCCCCTCCCCCCCCCACTTGCTAGTCACATTCCCAGACCCCATTGCCAGCCCCTCCCCACTGATAGTGACTTTCTCACTCCAGCCCCCTCCTGTCCCCTGTGAAAAGACATCACCCAGGGCTCCCTGCCGGCCATGTGAGTATGAGGCAAGAAGAATCCATCCCATTCTGTTGTTCATTCAATATCCCTGTATAATCCCCTCCAATTTCCCATCTTTTCTCTTCAACTGTTAAATGCTGACACAAAATCTCCCAGATGTTGGTGCTTCTTTCTTATATTGGCAAATATTGAGTTTGTGCCCCATTTTCTCCTCAGTTCTGAAATACTGATATCGAATGCTCAAAAATCTTCCCGCTTTTCTCCCCAGGTGTGTGACTGAGATCAGGGCTCTTATCGTACTGAGCGTGGCCCTGTTCTGCCAGGCGCTGAAGAGACCCCAGGTGAGATCAGACCCCACTGTTGGCACAGGAGGGGGTGCAGGGGTTAGGGGTGACGGGGGTGCAGGAGAGGGGCAGTGGCTGGAGGCACAGGGGTTAGGGGATGCAGGAGAGGGGCAGTGGCTGGTGGCACAGGAGGGGGTGCAGGGATTGGGGTGGAGGGGGTGCAGGGATTGGGGTGAAGGGGGTGCAGGAGAGGGGCAGTGGCTGAGGGCACAGGAGGGGGCGCAGGGGTTAGGGATGAAGGGGGTGCAGGAGAGGGGCAGTGGCTGGGGGCACAGGAGGGGGCGCAGGGGTTACGGGTGAAGGGGACACAGCGTAGGGGTTAGGGTGAAGGGGGTGCAGGAGAGGGGCAGTGGCTGGTGGCACAGGAGGGGGCACAGCGGTTAGGGGTGAAGGGGGTGCAGGAGAGGGGCAGTGGCTGGTGGCACAGGAGGGGGCGCAGGGGTTAGGGGTGAAAGGGGTGCAGGAGAGGGGCAGTGGCTGGTGGCACAGGAGGGGGTGCAGGGGTTAGGGGTGACGGGGGTGCAGGAGAGGGGCAGTGGCTGGAGGCACAGGGGTTAGGGGATGCAGGAGAGGGGCAGTGGCTGGTGGCACAGCAGGGGGTGCAGGGATTGGGGTGAAGGGGTGCAGGAGAGGGGCAGTGGCTGGGGGCATAGGAGGGGGCGCAGGTGTTAGGGATGAAGGGGGTGCAGGAGAGGGGCAATAGCTGGGGGCACAGGAGAGGGTGCAGGGGTTAGGGGTGACGGGGGTGCAGGAGAGGGGCAGTGGCTGGGGGCACAGGAGGGGTGCAGGGGTTAGTGGTGTGGGGGCAGGAGAGGGGCAGTGGCTGGGGGCACAGGGGTTAGGGGTGAAGGGGGTGCAGGAGAGGGGCAGTGGCTGGGGGCACAGGGGTTAGGGGTGAAGGGGGTACAGGAGAGGGGCAGTGGCTGGTGGCACAGGAGGGGTGCAGGGGTTAGTGATGTAGGGGGCAGGAGAGGGGCAGTAGCTGGGGGCATAGGAGGGGGCACGGGTTAGGGGTGAAGGGGGTGCAGGAGAGGGGCAGTGGCTGGTGGCACAGGAGAGGGCGCCGGGTTTAGTGGTGTAGGGGGCAGGAGAGGGGCAGTGGCTGGGGGCACAGGGGTTAGGGGTGAAGGGGGTGCAGGAGAGGGGCAGTGGCTGGGGGCACAGGAGGGAGTGCAGGGGTTAGGGGTGAAGGGGGTGCAGGAGAGGGGCAGTGGCTGGTGGCACAGCAGGGGGTGCAGGGTTTAGGGGTAAAGGGGGTGCAGGAGAGGGGCAGTGGCTGGTGGCACAGGAGGGGTGCAGGGGTTAGTGGTGTAGGGGGCAGGAGGGGGCAGTGGCTGGTGGCACAGGAGGGGGTGCAGGAGTTAAGGGCAGAGGGGACACAGCGTAGGGGTTAGGGCACAGGAGGGGGCAGGAGTTAGGGGTGGGGGAGGTGCAAGGCTCGGGAGTGCAGGAGCTGGGGGTAAAGGGGGAGGGGGATCATCCAGGGGCGATGGGGAAGGGCCAAAGTACAAGGTTTGCCCAGGGCACGGTTTCCCCTAACGCTGGTCCTTGGTAACATTTCTTGCTGGGAGGGGGAGGGGAGAGACGAGGCGTTTTCTCTCTGTTTCTTTCCTCTCCGTTTTCTGCTCCTTCCTTCAATTCCAGAAACCTCCCTTGTGTGTCAGACGGTGCAGTGACGCCCTCCCCACCCCAGGCCTCTGGAGCCTTTGGAGCAGGAAGATCCCAGGAGCTGAGGATGGATCCAGGGGTGAGCAGCTGGCAGGAAGGAGCCCTAGCAGCTCTTCTGGGAGCGCAGGGGAGGAACGACTCCCCCTTCTCTAGCTTCTCCCCGTGGGGCTCTGGGGAGCAGGGAGGGTTGTGTGATAAATTCCATCCAACTCCCCCTTTGATCCAAGCCGAGGGGCGTCTCAGCTCTGCACGATCCCTTTGGCAGGGCCAAACAAGGGATGTTTTCCACTGCCCAGGAGACCCAGCCAGGGACTGATGTGCTGGAGATATGTCACGAAAAGGGTCCATCTGAATTGCCAAGGCAGGAAACGAACCATCTACAGCAACGTCATTAACCACAAACACACACTAGCCATGCTCCAGCCAGTAGGGAAATGGGCAGGAACTCTGGCTGCTCAGCCATGGCCACACGTACAGAGCTGCACAGCAGTGAGTGTGCTGGGGAAGCTGGTCCGAGCAAACAATTGGAAATGACCCTTCAGTGAGAACAGAACCAGAGTGTAGAAAGGCCCCTGTGTTAACTGGTTGTGGCTGAGGCCTTAGGGAGCTGGGTTAGAAGCCACAGGGTGGTTCTGTGGAGGTTTGATTCTTGCCAGCTAGGCAAGGCTGGTGTGTGGTGTCTCCATGGCTGCACTTTCAGTCATGCAGGTTTCTCTCTCTGATTGTTCCCTGGGCATCCTACTAGATTGCCAGCTGCTTTTCAACTGCAGTGTGGAGAATGTGTGTGTGTGTGTGGGGAGAGACAGTGTGTGTGTTGGGGAAGAGTGAGTGTGTTGAGGTAGGTAGGAGCGGATCATTATTATCCCTACTTGAAAGAGAGAGAAGCTAAGGCTAAGAAAAGAGAAGTCAATTCTCCTAGGTCACATGCCCAGGCAGGGGCAGAGTTGGGAATAGGACCCAAGAGCCCTGATTTTCAAACTAACCATCAGATCTTGAATTTCAGACATTGAATGACCTGAGTAAAGTGATCTCAGATGAACTCCAGACCAACAACAGTGCACAGGAATTATTCAGCAAGTATTTGAGGAGAACTGCAATGTTAGAGAGAATCATGAACTGCTCAGAGACCATTAATGCAGAGAAGCAGCAAAATTCATCAAACACAGAACTGGTTCTGACTTATTTCCTTGGTCTTAAAAGAGAAGAACAAGGACCTGAGTCTCCTATTTGCCAATAACCCCCTGCTCAGCCAATCAGGGTAGAGACCGAGGACGGGAGGCTGAGGGGTCTCACCAGAGAGCCCAAAGGATGGCTCAGGTCACTGGTGGGGATCACTGCCTGAGCACTATTTCAGCCCCACATTTTTGGATGGACCTCCCACAGTGGGAACTGCAGAGCCCTCCCCCCCAACACACACACCCACACACACCCCTCTCCTAATGTTGGGAGGAGAACAGGAGAAAGGACAAAAGAAGCAAAAGACAAAGAGAAAGGAGGGAGGGATGGATGGACGAAAAGATGAAACAAAAAGGACAAACCCCAATGTCCCCAGTGATTCTAAGGGACAAAATCTCAGGTGCGCAATAAACCTCTGCCTCCTTAAGCTCACGTTTTCCATGCCTAGAATTCACCTGTCACCAAATGGATCAGACTGAACAGGTTTCAAACCTCCAGGAGGCTCTTACCTTCTAAACAGGGACGGCTGTTTTCTAGTAATATCACGAAAAGGGAAGGAGAAAACTCGAAAGAGGTTCCTCCTGGCGCTCACGTCCGTGAACCCGAATACTCTCTCAGTCCTCAAAGAGAGACCCGGAGAAGGAGACTTGCTGAAGCAAAGCCACAGGGGTCTCTGAGGTTTCCCTGGCCTCTCGCCCCTGTCCTGCCTGGCTGATGTCAGCATCTCTCTGTGAGGTCACCACCTCCCTATCACCTTGGACCAATAGTCTGAGGTCCTGCCAAAGGCCTTTGTGATGTGACTGCCACACCCCTCCCTTGCTGTGCCAATGTCCTGCCCCTGGCCAGGCACTTTGGAGGTTTGAGCTACTCCCTGGGGATCACCCCACTCCAGGAGCATTCGTTCTAGGCAGCAAGCCGGCTAGACAGGGAAACATCAGACGCTGCTCCCAATGCTACACTCGGTTTTTCAGAAATTAGTCAACTTTACGGCCAGAAGAAACCATTAGACCATCTAATCGGACCCCCTGCGTATTACAGGCCTCCTGTATGACACAATAGCAGGTGAGGGAGGGGGTCTGAGGAGGCGAGTGGCACGCAGTGGCAAGGGGGTGGGTGAGCCGGGCGAATGGGCGGGCAGTGGCAAAGGGGTGGGTGAGCCGGCAGCATGAAGGTGGGTGATGAGGAGGCGAGAGGGATGGGGCTGGTGAGCCGGCAGCAGGGGACTGAGGAGACGAGCTATGAGTCAGTGGCTGACCTGTTCTGCTGATCTGGTCTGGCTCCCAGCCCCTCTCCAAGGGTTGCAGCTGTCTGGAGGTGCTGCCTTCCTCAGTCCCACCTCATTCACTCCACAGAGCAACTGATTACAAAGTGGGGGGAAGATCTTATTCTACTTCTAGCAAAGAGACATTTTCCTTTTACCTTAATTATACTACCTTAGAGGCCCGCTATAACATATTACCAAGGTTCAATGCCACCGTTTTGGCGGGACGGTGCTAGGGAAGGAGGGTTTGTTTCCATGGGGCGGGTGGCCCTTGGGGGGGATTTTTTTGGGGAGGGGCTCGGCAGCGCTGGGGGGTGGTGTTCAGTGAGGCCGGGGGGGTTTCATCCCTCCGCTGTTTTCTTTGGAGTAATATGGCCCTCGCTGCTTTACGAGTTGTGCAGGCCTAGACTAAACCACAGACTCTGGACTCAGTATTCAAGTATCCTGCAGTCTGAACTTTGCATCTGATACATTCCCTCGTTGGCTACCATTGTTTGGCCAGCAGGGAAGTGCTTCTTGTCCAACAAGGCAGCCAGATTGGGACCCGTAGGCATGGAATGGCTCTGAAGGAATCAGCTGTTTCTCTCTGTGCTTCATCTAACTTTGGATCCAAATGGTAAAAGACAGTTGTGCCCAATTTAATCATGGCATCCTTCAGGAGTGTGACCAATGCCACTTAACTAGGGAGCAGCATTCTAAAAATAGTTTACCTGGGCCACAGGTCACCATAGCTTCCATCTCGGGGGTGAAAATCAACCACTAGTACTGGAATTTCTACCTGAGTTCTTGTCAAATCTTTGACCTTACTTGGAGTAATTTCACAATTCTCTGGCGTAGAATTCTTCACCAACTGCACAACAGATCAGTAGCGACAGTGAGGTACAACTCCCACAACTATGCCCTTTTATTTCTTTAATCTGGTGGCACAGATTTAAATTAGGGACTAAATTCAGGTGCGACTTAGAATCCCTGTAAGACACCAAATGTCAGGTCTCTATTAAAAATAGGTATCTTTCTGCAGCTACAGCACATTCAACACGGATTTCATTTTCTACACATTTGCAGCATCTCCCAGGGGTGAGCTGAAGAGAAAAGTCACTTCCATGTTTCCCATCTCTACCTAGCTAGGGATTGTATTTCCCAAATAATAGGCAACATGCAGCTAATGAGGAAGGAGATCTCTTCAGGAGCCACTTCCTGCAGGGCCTGGGCCACAACGGCTTTTGGGAGCCCAATGCATGGGCACTTTGTTTAGTTATAAGTTATTTACGAGGGAATCCTCTTCCCAGCCCTTCAGAAAAAATACTGACCTAACCAACTGCACAACAGGGGGACTGGGATGGTGATGGGGAATAAGGGAATCCCTCTTATTTACCCCATCTTCTTCTGTTGTTCCAGAGGGTGAAATGACATTTTCCCCTATCCCTGCCCTGTTCCTGCTCTTTGTTATCGTTCAATATATTTTAAGTGAGAAAAATGGTAGTAAAAATATCTGCTCTGCAGCACAACCTGAACCAACATCAGAGCAACTGGGAGTGAAACAACTTCTTCCCCAAGAGTGAACTCGATGACTAACAATTGCTGTGAAATGGGGGAACAGTATAACTGTGATGCTCAGGGTTTGTTTAGACTAGGGAAAGTGATGGAGTTTAGGTCAGGTCAAGGGGGAAGCTAATGGCAACCCCTACACCTGGGCTGCATCTGCACAACAACTATAATTGTCTTGTTACACCAAGATCACTAACTTGAGCAGCCAACACCATATACAGTCCTAGTGGATGGAAGGCACAAGTAGCTTTAGCCTCAGTGTAGCTTGTTGGGATCAAACCTCTCTCCCACCTGGAGCTGACGAACATTCCTGGCAGGAGGGAAACACACTCATTTGACTCAAAGGAAAGGAGTTGATAGAAAAGATCACAGGACTGACACCAAAGAAGGATGAGCTGCAAAAGGCAGAAGCAGGCAACTGATCTGGTGGAGCTGAGACACCACGGTGAAGATGGTACAAAAATCACTGTGTGGGAATTAGCAAATGTGATTTAAAAAACAAAACCAAAAAACCTTTCTCCAGCCCTAGTCAAGGGATTTAAAACAGTTATCTCTCATGTGGATTTTCTGATGTGTAATAAGGTGAGAGCTCTGTTTGAAGCTTTTCCCACACTCAGGGCACGTGTAGGGCTTCTCCCCTGTGTGGTTTCTCTGATGTGCGATAAGGGTAGAGCGCTGATTGAAGCTTTTCCCGCACTCAGAGCACGTGTAGGGCGTCTCCCCTTTGTGGATTCTCTCATGTCTGATAAGGTGAGAGCTCTGCCCGAAGCTTTTCCCGCACTCAGAGCACGTGTAGGGCGTCTCCCCAGTGTGGATTCTCTCATGTCTGATAAGGTGAGCGCTCTCCCCGAAGCTTTTCCCGCACTCAGAGCACGTGTAGGGCGTCTCCCCGGTGTGGATTCTCTGATGCGTAATAAGGTTTGAGCTCTGTTTGAAGCTTTTCCCACACTCAGGGCACGTGTAGGGCTTCTCCCCTGTGTGGTTTCTCTGATGTACGATAAGGTGAGAGCTCCGCCCGAAGCTTTTCCCGCACTCAGAGCATGTGTAGGGCGTCTCCCCTGTGTGGATTCTCTGATGTGCGATAAGGATAGAGCGCTGATTGAAGCTTTTCCCGCACTCAGAGCACGTGTAGGGCGTCTCCCCAGTGTGGATTCTCTGATGTGCGATAAGGGTTGAGCTCCGCCCGAAGCTTTTCCCGCACTCAGAGCACGTGTAGGGCATCTCCCCTGTGTGGATTCTCTGATGTCTGATAAGGTGAGAGCTCCGCCCGAAGCTTTTCCCGCACTCATGGCACATGTAGCGTCTCTCTTCCAAGTTGATTCTGTTGCTTGGAATAAGGGCTGAGTGGCTACTGTAGTTTTCCTCTGGCCTCTGCTGAGTCTCACAGGCTTTTGTGTTTTCTGGGAGTGTACAACTCCTGGAAACATTCCCTTTGGATCTTCCTGATAACATCCAATGTGGATCTACTTGCACAGTGTCTTCCTGCTGGGGTTTCTCCTCCTCGTTCTCACTCACCAGCCCATCGCCGGATGGGAGACAGAGAGAATCCAGACATAGGTCACTCCCTGTGCCTGAGAAAAAGGAAATGTCAGAGAGAGGAATGGAAACCAAAATATATCTGGGAGAGATCAAACCTATCAGGTGCTGATTTTCCCCAAACCCTTCCACAGAGAAGAGAGGAAGGGATCAGTTCTGGGTCCTCATTGCACCATAACTCTCAGGGAAAGTGAGATCAGGGAGGGACCTGCTGCCAGTTGTCAGTCAGAATAGGAGGGAAGCCATGAGTGACATCTGCCATAATGATTCCACATCTGCAGGGAACAATCCTGAACTTGAAGAGCTCATGGGGTCTTTGTAGGGCATCCCAAATGTTTCCTGCATTCCTAAGCAGTTGTTGAGTTGTTGAACCAATTCCTCACCTGCAAAGGAAGCTCTCGGGACCACTTCTTTCTCAGAGCCCTGGAGGTCCGGGACCCATGGCTCTTCCCCTCGTTCCAGCTGCGAGATCACATCAGGTTTGGAAACTGGAAACCCTACTGCAGGCAAAGAAAACAAGGGAGGTCAGTGGAATTTGTGGGATACTTGTCACAAAGAATATTCCATAGTTTTAACCCCATCTCATTTTTAGACAGTAACATCTGTAGCTCTCAGGATTCATCTGCTTGCCTGCATCAATATCTTTTTTCTTATAAGTACAGTATTGTGATAGGTTTATTAATTCATATTAAAAAAATATTTGGCTGTAATGCAAGAAACCTACAGGCCAAAAACCTGCATTTTAAGCTAAAGCAAAGTTAGCATAGCTACATCCTGTGCCCTTTAACCCAGAAAAGGAACTGTTTTTCCTATACCCAAACAAAGTGCCTACGCTTAGGTCTAAGACCCTTTACCTAGACCAACAGACAATGAAGAATAGCAAAGAGGATTTTTCAAAGTTGCACTCACAGACTGAACAAGTACCCCACAAGTGCGCAGATACCTGTCATCCATACGCACATACATACTAGCCTATAGAGTAAGCGTACCCTAACATTTCTATGGGGGAAGACTGAAATTTGGGCATAAGAGGAAGGATTTCCGGCATTTATTTCTATAAAAAGAGGTAACCTACCTCACGATGGTATCCCCACCCCCACCTCGACCTCCTCCTTCTTCTCTACACTTCACCATCTTCAACTATGTATTCATGCTATCCATCTACGACAGCTATTAACCAGTAATACGCTGCACTTATTTTCTTTTCAAACCTTAAGTTCAAAAGGGACTCGGCTAAGCTTGGTCTCTCTAAACTTTATTTTAATTTGTGTATCAGATTATTTAGTTGACCTAAAAAGTAAATTCCAAAGTAGATTTGACAGCTCTTTGCATTAGTTTCCCTTGCAAGAGCTGGGAAACCAGAACCGCCAGAGGCGAGGCCAACAGCAGTTTATCAAAACAGGGTGTGAATATTAACCAAAGCTTGCCTCACATAATATTGTATCATCATATGTATCTCCTGAATAACAGTAATACAATTGTAACTCTGTAATTCTACCTGTTTTACAATTTACTTATTATTTCATTGAGTTTAATAAAGTCTTTATGACTATATCTGTCTCCCTGTAAGCTTCCTGTCATACCCCCGAAGGTCCCTTTATCAATTCTGTGGAACCCGATTCGAAACACGAACTTTTATCTTCTGATTAAACAAATTGGCAAGCCTAAACCCATATTAATTAATATAAATGATTAAGTATTATTAATTAATTAAAATAATTACAATACAAATTAAATTAAGTTGATAAATCAAATCAACATTACTAACACACCCCAAATAAGGCTACGCATCCCAAGGCCATCTTCCTTGGCTCAAAGGGGCAGGAGAGTTACTATTATAACAAATCATATTCATTACCTTAGTGCCTAAGGACCAACTAACAGTGGGTCCCCATTGTGCTAGGCAAAGTGCAAACAAAGAATAGTAGATGGCTCATGCCCTGAAGAATTTACAATCTAAATCAGGGGCAGGCAACCTGCGGCAGCGAGCTGATTTTCAGTGGCACTCACACTGCCTGAGTCCTGACCCCTGGTCGGGGGGGCTCTGCATTTTAAATTAAGCTTCTTAAATATTTTAAAAACCTTATTTACTTTACATACAACAATAGTTTAGTTCTATATTATAGACTTATAGAAAGAGACCTTCTAAAAACATTAATATGTGTTACTGGCACACGGAACCTTAAATTAGAGCGAATAAATGAAGACTCAGCACAGCTCTGCTGAAAGGTTGCCGACCCCGATCTAAATAGACAGGACAGACACAGAATGGGGGAAGGGGTAGAACCCACTGTTAGAATAGAGATATTCAGGCCTGCCTGTAAAGCCTAGACTTTAAGAACTTAGGGGTATTTTTATCACTTTGTCTTTATACCCCTGTAACTAGCTAATTATCAAAATCTCAGTCTGCCTGTGTCTGGGCCTTCTCTCACTAGGATAGGCTGAGGCCTTGTTCTTAGGCTAAGGCCTTTGGCTAAGCAGCAGGGGCAGCCATAAGCTGGGAAGCGAAGGGTCACATCCTCACATCCCTAACCAGTCACACGGAAATAAGGTGCTATTGGGCTGTTAGGAAGATGATCCTGTCCTGATAGTGCCCATCGCCACCAGATAAAGATACAGATCTTAAGATGGATAAAGAAAACTTAGTTTGACAGCAGCCTGTCTGGCAAGAAATCCCTTATCAATGGTTGTGAAACCCTCATTTCTGTACTGTTTTATCTTTATGGCCACCACTTTAACCTTGTTAATCAGTCTGGTTCTCTAATTGTTTCTGTCTGCTGCATAATTATTTTTTCTAGGTGTAAGTTCATTAGGGCAGTGGAATATGCTTGCTTGGAAATAACCCCAATAAACATCGCATTATCTGTGCTTCAGACTTCTGGTCATTTGCTGCTTGCTGTCTGCGTGACAAGAACCAGGGAAGTGGGAGGGTGAAGGGAAAACCCTCTAACAAATGGACATGACCTGATAACCAAGAGGTGAGCCTTTAAGGAAGGTTTTAATACACTTTGGAATGGAACAGGGATTCCCATGAGGACTGAGAGGGAGCGATGGTAAACACGCATTTAGATCCTTTTCTTGTTTTATATATTTTTCCAATAAGGCTGAACCTCTGGCACTGTCATGGATCCATAGGATCTCTGCAATGCCCTGGCTTTTAAACAGTCCTTGGGAGGTGCCCCTTGAGTGCACTAGACCCCCAAGGGCTCCCACTCTTCCACAAGGACAGGCCACTTAGCTTCAGCACCTGAGACTGAGCCACTTCCTCGGTGCCCTTCCTGCACACTCCTCTCCACTTCTTCCCATTACTCTCAGCCAGCAACACCTCCCAGCACCTTGGGAGATTCTTGTGTTCCCTCCTCGTCTCTCACAACCTCCTCCCTCCCTGCTGCTTCTTAGCTCTAACCCTGCACACACCCTCCCCATGTCCTGACACCCCAGAATTATCTACTCCCCCCTTCTCCTCCCCTCCCACAGCTCTGTTCTCCCTTCATCCGTGGGGTCCTGAATGGCAACATTATACGCTCTCCTATCAAAATAGGAGCTAATCTGACTGTCACACAAGCCATGCATGAGTCATACACCTCTTTACTCAATTTAGAATTCTACAGGCGATGTATTTTCCTCCTAAAATGAGGAATAGGCATGAAAGCTACAGTTATTAATGTATCCAATAAGGATACATTAAATGCAATTTTAAAATGACTGACGGCACCAAAAAGGCACATGTCCAAAAATGATACTAGTGGGTGGGAGATAAGGCAAAAAAAGGGGGAGCAAGGAAACTTGTATGACAAATAAAGGTATAAAGTTATTACTACTCAGGTTCTTCAGAGACCCCACAGCTTCTAATAAGCCAGGGGACAGGACTCCTTACCCAGCGAGGTCACATTCTCATAGTTCTCCTGCATGACATCCCAGTAGAGGGCTCTCTGAGTGGGGTCCAGCAGAGCCCCCTCTTCCCTGGTGAAATACACAGCCACCTCCTCGAAGGTCACCGGCCCCTGAAAGAGCAAGAGTCCAACACTCAGTACCTGCTGCCCCACTCACAACCCCACTATTCACGGAACAGCAGCACCAAGGAAATGGAAGCTCCGGGAGGCACATGTTAACAGAGTCCCACCCCACCTTGCTTAGAGCAGCCAGGTGGCATCAGACGGTAGAAAGAGAGAACCTCTGTGTCTCCCAGTTGACAGACGGAGGCAGGATCTTCACGTTTATCACATACCTACTAGCCAGAGCTTAATATAGGAGATAGGGCTGTCTCTGGACCCTGCTGGTGGCTCCCTGGTAGGAATCCCACCACTCTCCAAATAAAATATATAGAAGAAAGGGGAAGTCAATAGTAAAGAATAGAAGGTCAGAATTGTAGAAAGTTGGCAAGGGAAGCTATCAGAAATCAATGACCAATTAGTGAAAATAAGAAGGAAGTTTTTAAAAAGTATATTAAATACAAAATTAATCCTAACAATGGAAGTGGCAAATTACTAGATGGAAATGGCAGAATTATCAAAAATAATGTAGAAGAGGTAAAAGTGTTCAATAAATATTTCTCTCCTGGATTTGGAGAAAAACGGATGATGTAAGTCATATAAAACGTTGACGACGACAGTCTTTCCATTCCAACAATAACTCACGAGGATGTTGAACAGCAGCTATTACAGTTAGACATGTTTAAATAAGCAGGTCCAGATAACTTGTATCCCAAGAGTTTTGAAAGACCTGGTGGAGGAGTGTGGAGGACTGTTAATGGTGATTATAATTAGGACTTGGAACACTGGGGAAATTCCAGAAGACTGGACTAAAGCTAATGCTGTGCCAATATTTTAAAAGTGTAAAAGAGATGACCCAGCTAATTATGAGAGTGTTAGTCTGATACTGGGCAAGATAATGGAGCAGCGAATATGGATTTAATTAATAAAGAATGAAAGGAGGGTAATATAATTAGTACCAATTAACAAAGGTTCAAAGACAACAGATCCAATCAAACTAACGGGATATCCTTATTGGATGAGATCAAAAAGTTTGGTTGCAACTAATAGTATTGATGTAATATACCTAAATTTCTGTAAGGCATGTGACTTGGTTCAGCACAACATTTTGACTAGAAAACTAGAAAGATACAAAATAAACACAACATACATTAAATAGATTAAAAACTATGATTGTAAATGGGGAACCATGCTTGAGTAGATTTCTTTCTAGGGGGTTCCCACAGGGATTGGTTCTTGTCCCTGTGCTATTTAACATTCTTATCAATGACCTGGAAGAGAATATAAAATCATCACCGATAACATTTGCAGTTGCCACAAAGACCGGGGTTGGTGGTAACTAATGAAGTGTCAGTAGGTTCAGGTTCCAGCACTGGGAGTCTGGGAAGTTTTCCCAGCCCTGGCTAGAGGGTTATTTCCTGTTCTACAAAGAGGGGAAGTTCCATTCCCAACTTCTGTGCCTTGAAATTAGGCCCTGACACTACACTCCACATTCAGCATAGTGGTATGATTATCAAATGATTAGGACATGATTATGATGCATTTTGTGCAAGACGCATCATATGTTCAGTGTCTTTGGAAAAGTTATGATTTGCTGAATATGATTGTCCTATTTGTGTGCACGTATCATGTTCGTATCTGAAGTTATGGATATTGACTCTGTATCTGTATTTCAAATGTGCTTACTCTGGGTAACATCCACAACGAGCCTTTCAAGTACAACAAAGAAGCCAGAAAGTGTTCATGGCTCATCAACAAAGACAATGGACCGTGGAAGAGCTTAGCCTTCCTGTGAATGTTTCAGCCAGCCTATGAGTCATAGAATCATAGAATCTCAGGGTTGGAAGGGACCTCAGGAGGTCATCTAGTCCAACCCCCTGCTCACAGCAGGACCAAACCCAACTAAATCATCCCAGCCAGGTCTTTGTCAAGCCTGACCTTAAAAACCTCTAAGGAAGGAGATTCCACTCCCTCCCTAGGTAACCCATTCCAGTTCTTCACCACCCTACTAGTTTTTCCTAATGTCCAACCTAAACCTCCCCCTCTGCAACTTGAGACCATTACTCCTTGTTCTGTCATCTTCTACCACTGAGAACAGTCTAGATCCATCCTCTTTGGAACCCCCTTTCAGGTAGTTGAAAGCAGCTATCAAATCCCCCTCATTCTTCTCTTCTGCAGACTAAACAATCCCAGTTCCCTCAGTCTCTCCTCAGAAGTCATGTGCTCCAGCCCCCTAATCATTTTTGTTGCCCTCCGCTGGACTCTCTCCAATTTATCCACATCCTTCTTGTAGTGTGGGGCCCAAAACTGGACACAGTACTCCAAATGAGGCCTCACCAGTGCTGAGTAGAGGGGAATGATCACATCCCTTGATCTGCTGGAAATGCCCCTACTTATACAACCCAAAATGCCATTAGCCTTCTTGGCAACAAGGGCACACTGTTGACTCATATTCAGCTTTTCATCCACCGTAACCCCTAGGTCCTTTTCTGCAGAACTGCTGCCCAGCCATTCGGTCCCTAGTCTGTAACAGTGCATGGGATTCTTCCGTCCTAAGTGCAGGACTCTGCACTTGTCCTTGTTGAACCTCATCATATTTCTTTTGGCCCAATCCTCTAATTTGTCTAGGTCCCTCTGTATCCTATCCCTACCTTCCAGCGTATCAACCACTCCTCCCAGTTTAGTGTCATCTGCAAACTTGCTAAGGGTGCAGTCCACACCATCCTCCAGATTGTTAATGAAGATATTGAATAAAACCGGCCCCAGCACCGACCCTTGGGGCACTCCACTTGATACCGGCTGCCAACTAGACATGGAACCATTGATCACTACCCGTTGAGTCATGGCTACTATGACTCAGCAGGCCATGCTAGGACATGCGACCAGACCATATGCCACTAAACTCCATGTTGGTACCTCTATTTTTCCACAAACTGGACTGGGAACTGAGTTTGGAACAAAGGCTTCCTGCCATATGGAAAAGCTACATAAGGTGGGGTGTGACGGCATCCCTTGGCATCATTCCGCACACAAGAAAACTCCCGGAAACACCTCAGGAACAAAGACTGAACTGGGGGAAAGTGTTGGTGCCAGGGTAAAGGGATTTCTAGCTTGTATATGGAAACTTGGTGGACTGCTTCTATCATCAGTCAGGGTGAGAAATTGCTAATTCAAATTCTATCCATCTAGTATGTTAGGCTTAGTTTGAGTTTTTGGTTATTTAAGTAATCTGCTTTGATCTGTTTGCTATCACTTACGGCTGGGAAATTGGCTGTTGTCGTCTATCTGTCCTTGAGTGGCTCAGGTAAAGCACTCAGATAGCTTAGTTGGCTGTATGGCGCCACCTGCTGTCGTGTTGGGTGATAACAGGCCCTGGAGAGGCTGGCTGAATCTCCAGCAAAGCAGTGAGAGAAGGGCCAGCCCAGCTTGAGGGTTAGAGGGCGCAGCGTTTCCCAGAAGCCCCCCAGACTGCACCCCGGGGTGACAACCCATCACACCCTAGAGTACACAAGTCTCAGCAGGTTTGTCACATCCTGTCCCCTCCCATTCCACACCCTAGATAGTTACTGCCTCCCACCCTCCTATACATTTACTGCTCCTCTCCCTCCAACCAGAACCCACCACCAGCTCCCTGAGAATCCCTTACCTGAGCCAGCTCCATTGCAGCCATTTCCTTTCCCCTGGGAGGAGGGGATGATTTGGGGCGAAACGTGGATGTTATTCTGTAGCCTGCCAGGGTGAGAAGGGCAATGTGAGAGAATTCAGACAGGGTTTCTGTCCTTTCCACATGTCGATTCCCCCCAGCATTGTTCCCTGCTAATGGACATTCCAGGTTCTGCCACACTGTGAAGCACAGAGTGACCTTATCCCAGTACAGGCCTAGCCCCCTCCCACCAGGGTGTGACCCTCTGACATATGGTGAAACCCTCCCAGCAGCAGAGTCTCTCTGCTACACTTATCAAGTTTGTGGATGATACCAAGCTGGGAGGGGTTGCAAGGACTTTGGAGGATAGAGCTGAAATTCAAAATGATCTGGACAAACTGGAGAAATGGTCTGAAGTAAACAGGATGAAATTCAATAAGGACAAACCCAAAGTACTGCACTTAGGAAGGAACAATCAGTTGCACACATACAAGACAGGAAATGACTGCCCAGGAAGGAGCACGGCAGAAACGGATCTGGGAGTCACAGTGGATCACAAGCTAAATATGAGTCAACAATGCTACACTGTTGCAAAAAAAGCAAGTATAATTCTGAGACGTATTAGCAGGAGTATTGTAAGCAAGACCCAAGAAGTAATTCTTCCGCTCTACTCCGGACTGATTAGGCCTCAACTAGAGTATTGTGTCCAGTTCTAGGTGCCACATTTCAGGAAAGATGTGGACAAATTGGAGAAAGTCCAAAGAAGAGCAACAAAAATGATTAAAGGTCTAGAGAACATGACCTATGAGGGAAGACTGAAAAAACTGTGTTTGTTTAGTCTGGAGAAGATATGATCAGCTTTCAAGAACATAAAAGTTCGTTTCAAGGAGGAAGGAGAAACATTGTTCTTCTTAACCTCTGGACAGGACAAAAAGCTATGGGCTTAAATTGCAGCAAGGAAGGTTTAGGCTGGACATTAGGAAAAACTCCCTAACTGGCAGAGTGGTTAAGCACTGGAATAAATTGCCTAGGGAGGTTGTGGAATCTCCATCATTGGGGATTTTTAATACCAGGCTGGACAAACACGTCTCAGGGATGGTCTAGATCAGGGGTGGCCAACATGTGGCTCTTTAGAATTTAATATGCGGCTCCTTGTATAGGCACCAACTCCGGGGTTGGAGCTACAGGCACCAACTTTCCAGTGTGCTGGGTGTGCTCACTACTCAGCTACAGGCCCTGCCCCCAGTCCACCCCTTCCCTGAGCCTGCAGTGCCCTTGCTCCATTCCCGCCCCCCCCCCCCAGTGTCTTGCATAGTGTGAAGAGCTGATCGGGAGGTGCGGGGAGGGAGGGGGAGGTTCTGATTATTGTGGCTTCCCATGGGTGGGAGGCGCTGGGAGCAGGGGGTGGGAGCTGATGGGGGGCTGCTGACGTATTACTGTGATTCTTTGGCAATCTACATTGGTAAACTCTGGCTCCTTCTCAGGCTCAGGTTGGCCACTCCTGGTCTAGATAATACTTCGTCCTCCCTGAGTGCAGGGGACTGGACTAGCTACCTCTCGAGGGCCCTTCCAGTTCTGTGATTCTATGAACCAAAGGCCAGAGACGAGCAGAATCAAAGGAGTCACTCTGGGGATTCTCCCTGTCATTGTCCCCAAAGCAGCTCTCTCAGGTTAACTAAGTTGTTGGATGCTCCAGCCTTTATCCAGTCTCTCCTGGCAGTGCCCCTTTCATGGGCTGGGCCTAGTTTTAGCTTTTGGGAAGCGTGACCCTGGGGGTGCTGAGACTGGGCCTTCTTGCCTCAGCACATCTTGTTCCTTTCTGTGGCTCCCCAGTGAGTCCCAAGAAGTAGATACTCCTCATACAGACTGTGAACATGAGAATGTGTTTAGTGTTTAGACTTCATTGAATGCTTGTGAGTTGCTGCCTGGGTTAACATCTGACTAGTGAGCCTCTGTGGCTCTGTAAATCACCACACAGGAGAGAGACTTTACCTAGGTGAAGTGCTGATTGGCAACAGAATGCATTACACCCTGCCTGGCAGGAAAGGTCCATCAACACCAGATAGACTATTATAGGACGTTAAAGAAGACACAAGACTGTTGTTGTGCTCTTGATTTCCCATTAGCTGAGTTTCCAGCTCAGAGCACATGGCAGGAAGGGGATGAAAAACCCCACACAGAAGGAACTGATGATCTGTATGCTGCTTGGACTCTGGGGGGCAAAGTTCCTAGGCATAAGCAAGAGATCCCCAGCTGCCTAGCCGGGGTTAGTCCTAAAGACTATGTAGAGCTTGCTTATTATAGAAGCTTCTATTACCTTTGAAATTTAAGACTGCAACTCATCTGCATCTATAGGATTACCTGCTTTAACTTTGTAAACAACTCTCCTGTCCTTTTAAATAAGTCTTAATACAGGTTATGACAGGACTGGCTACAAGTGTTGTCTTTGTTGGAAGATCTAAGATTCAGTTGACCTAAGGAAGTGACTGGTCCTTTGGGACTGGCAGTAACTTAAACATTGCTGTGATTCGTGGGGTAAGGCAGTGGTTCTCAACCAGGGGTCTGGGGCCCCCTGGGGGGCCGTGAGCAGCTTTCAGGGGGTTGCCAAGCAAGGCCGGCATTAGACTCGCTGAGGCCCAGGGCAGAAAGCTGAAGCCCAGCGCATGGGGCTGAAGTCCAGGGCCCTGAGCCCCACCACCAGGGCTGAAGCCAAAGCCTGAGCAATGTAGCTTTGTGGGGGCCCCTGTGGCGTGGGGCCCCAGGCAGTTGCCCTGCTTGCTGCCCCCAACGCCAGCCCTGGATTTTATATGCAGAAAACCAGTTATTGTGGCCCACATGGGCAGTGGAGTTTTTATAGCATGTTGGGGGGGTGAGGGGGGCTCAGAAAAAAAAAGGTTGAGAACCCCTGGAGTAAGGGACCATCTGTCACGAAGACGAGCTCACCTGCGTGGTGAGATATATGGGATCACCCAAGGGGACTGTCTGTGATTCCATGTTAATGCTGTTACAGAGCCTGAAGCATTTACACTGGATACTTGATTGGTGAAATCTCCATACAGACCTCACACCCAATTTGGGGTTTGTTCCCTGCTTCTTACCAGTCTGCCCGAGGCTGGTGCTCGTGCTCTCGAGTCACTGAAGACAGCGTTACAGAGAGAGGGGCTGTGACTTCCCCACGGTCACTGAACAGGTCTGTAACAGAGCCAGGAACAGACCCTGTTAGCTCCAGAGCCCCGTCACCCGCAGCTTGGAAAGGCCCCCCGAGCACACTGTATTAGGCTGCAGGAAGAGGTGTGCAGGGACTGCAGCTGGGCTGCCCTGCCAAGACAGCCTGTGCATCCATGGACAAACCACCTCACTAGGGGGTGTCCCCTGGGTCAGGAGAAGTCAGTGTCCAGCCCTGTGGGGCTGTGCACCTGGCTCATACCTCCAGCACTCACTGTTGCCCCTCCCTTCCCAGCTGCACTGTTCAGCCAGCCCCAGGCCTCTGTGAGGTCACTTCCCCCCCATCTCCACCTCAAACCTTCAAACAGGGACATGGTGCACCAGTGCCAATCAGAGTGCACTAGTGTAAATTCTGTCTGTACTAAGGGTTTGCACCAGTGCCTAAAACACCAGGGTGGCAGAGACCTTCAGAAACAGCAGTACGGTGGCACTAGAACCTATTTCTAGCTCGGTCACGGACAGCCTGGGTGACCTTGGACACGTCAATGTTTCTCCTCCCAACTTCAGTCTCTTTACCCAGCTGCCCACTCACTGGGGTCTCCTCTCTCTCCAGAGCTGCTCACCACTACAGTCTGTGTGGGTGTCTCCAGAGCTAAGGCAGGTCAGCTCTGGAATAGTCTTACAAGGGGGGCTGGGGAGCGTCTGTCCCTGGAAGTTTTTAAGAACAGGCAGGACTAAGCTCTGCCAGAGATAATCTACAGATACTTGGTCCTGCCTCAGCAGAGAGAGCTGGACTTGATGACATCTTGAGGTCCTATCTAGCCCTAAATGTCTAGGATGCGATGCGATATATACATATAAAAACCCAACATACAGAATAAAACCCACCACAACATAATGTCAGGCAATTCGGGGGGGGGGGGACCACAACCCACACTCCACAGCATAAAATGACAATACAAAGGAGAAGAAAGCAACACGATGCAAACGATGACATCCTAGGGCAAAAGCAGACAATGGAAAATCGCTCAACTCAAACCAACACAGCACAGGCACCAAACAAGCTGAGGCAAAACAATTCATCATAAAACTGCTACACAACATGGTGTGATCACAGTTCCAAATGGCATCATGCAGAACAGATCAGCGTAGAACAGGACACAGCACAAAAGAGAATTATTTCAGTGTAGGCCTGGAAGGGACCTTGAGAGGGCGTCTACTCCAGCCCTCTGTGCTGAGGCAGAACCAAGTATCCCTAGACATTCCCAGACTGGTGTATCTCTAACCTGGTCTTAAAAACCTCCGATGAAGGAAATTCCACAGTCTCCCTTGGAAGCCAATGCAAGGCAAACACTGACCAAAACAACACTGCACACACACACGCTGGGCCTGGGGTTAAGGGGAGAGGCAAGAATTCAAACAATCTGGGTTCAGTTCCCAGTTTTGCCCCAAATTCTCCATGCAAACTTGAGCAAATTACTTCAGCTCTCTGAGCTTCAGTTTCCCCATCTGTAAAATGGAGAGTCGCCTCCCACCATTGGCCTATTTAGCCTTTGAGCTTTTTGTGGCAAGGCCTCTCTGTCCCTGTGGGCATGTCCACACTGCAGTCAGACACCGGCGGCTGGCCCGTGCATGCTGACTTGGGCTCACATGGCTCAGGCTGTGGGGCTGTTTAATTGTGGTGTCCATGTTCCAGCTGGGGCTGCAGCCCAAGGTCTGGCCCCCTCCCACCTCGCAGGGTCCTACAGCCTGGCCCCAGCCCGAGCCCAGACACCTACACTGCAATTAAACAGCCCCTTCGCCTGAGCCCGTGAGCCTGAGTCACCTGGCATGGGCCAGCTGGGGGGTTTTAATGGCAGGATAGAGATACCCTTGGTGTCTTTGCAGCACCTGTCACAATGGGGACCCTGATCTTGGTCAGTGTCTGTGCAGAGCCCTGCACAACAGGCAGGGGCGGCTCTATAAATTAGAGCGCCCCAAGCAGGGCGGCGCGTTCCGCCGCCCTTTCCTGGCTGTGTCCGAGCCGTGGGACCAGCGCACCCGCCGCAGGCATGCCTGCGGCAGGTCCGCTCTCCCGGGCTCCGGTGGACCTCCCGCAGGCATGACTGCGGGAGGTCCGCCGGAGCCAAATGCCGCCCCCCCGGGAAAGGGCCGCCCCACGCGCCTGCTTGGCGCGCTGGGGTCTGTAGCCGGCCCTGACAACAGGGGCCTGATCTCAGTCAGGGTCTCTGCAACTCCCAGCATTACAGGATCCCGGATTTTGTTTAGGGCCCCTGCAGCATCTGACAAAATATGGGGCCAGGATCTCTGTCAGGGTTTGTGCAGTGCCCAGTACACTGGGGGGTGTGATCTGGGTCAGGGTCAGTGCAGGGCCAGACCCAACGGAAACACAGGTCTCAGTCGAGGTCTCTGTAGTGCCCAGCACAATGGAGGCAGCGCTTTGGGTCACAGTCATGCGCTGCCTGGCACAAGGGAGGGGCCCATGATCTCGGTTCAGGTCTGTTTTACCTGGCACAACTGTGGGGTCTGATCTCACCTGGGGACTCTTCAGTGCCTGGCAGAACAGGGCCCAGATCTCAGTGGGGGTCTCTGCAGCAGCTGTCAGAACAGGGCCATGCTCAGTACGATAAGAGCCTTGATCTCAGTCACACACCTGGAGAGAAAAGCGGGAAGATTTTCGAGAATTTGATATCAGTATTTCAGAACTGAGGAGAAAATGGGGCACAAACTGAATATTTGCTAATGTGAGAGAGAAGAACCAACATCTGGGGAGATTTTATGTCACCATTTAACAGTTGAAGAGAAAAGATGGGAAACTGGAGATGATTTTACAGGGTTATTCAATCAACAACAGACTGGGACAGATTCTTCTTGTCACATAGTCACATGGCCAGCAGAGCCCTCGGTGATGTGGCTTTCACAGGGGACAGGAGTGGGAACGTGACTAGCAGGTGATGGGGTGGGGGTGGGGCTGCTGGGTTGGGCAGGTGGGGGAGGGGAAGGAGCTGGGAGGGGAAACCTGGGGCTGGGCCGGCTCCATGGGGGACACTTGCTCCTCCCTCCCCTTCCTGGCCCTTCCCAGGCCCCGTTGCCAGCAGAGAGTGGCCCCCCCAGCCCAGCCCAGAGGTGTCCCTGTCTCAGGGCGGCAGAGCTGGGGGGGCTTGTGACCCCCACGTAATAACCCCCCCACACACACCCCAACCCCAGCCCTGACCCCGCCCCCGGCAGGAGCGTGTCCGCCCCACGCGTGTCCCCGGCCCCACCGCGCTGCCCCGCGGGCTGCAGGAGCCCCCGTGCTGCGCTTCCGGCCCCAGCCATGGCCCCGCTGCCACACAAGGGGCGGGGGCGGGGGCAGGGCCGGGGGGGGGGGGCGGGAAGGGGCGGCTCCTCCCCAGGCCCGGCCCCGCCCCTGGGCCCCACGCAGGGGGTGGGGCACATGGGGACCCGCCTCAGCCCGGAGGGGGCAGGAGAGGGGCCGGGGCTCCCCAGGAGAAAAGCGGGGGCAGGGGCTAGTGTAGCAGCTCCCCCCGCCCCCCAGCCCCTGCATTGGGTGTCAGCTGGATCCCAGCTGCTGCAGCCCGGGGGGGGGGGGTTGCGGGGCACAGAGAGGGTCTGGAGCAGCTGGGAGCGGGGGTGGGGGAAGGATTGCAGGGCACAGGAAGGCATTAACCCCTCTGTGCCTGGCCGGGGGGGTGGGGGCTTCTCCGGCTGCAGTGGCACCAGCTCAGGTAGGGGTAATTGGATGGTTGCTGGTGGGTTCCTGCTGGAGGGGGAGGGGCAGGAAATACTGAAGAGGTGGCAACTTCTGGGGAGTTAGGGCTGGAGGGGGGCAGGGAATAGCCTGGGTGAGGAAGGGGAGGGGTTTGTCACACTTTTGACAGAGTGTGACAAACCTGCTGGGACTTGTTTAACGTGGGCCTAGATCCTCAGAACAAACACTTGGGTGTTGGGGGAGAAAATTCCCTAATTTGTGAAACAGGAAATAGAGAAACCAACCCCCTGGGCAGGGCAGGGAAAACTGACCAGACTTCCAGTGCTGAATCCAGGGGCTGGTGTGACATGGAAAGGGGGCACCCCCAGGGAGGTGTAGGGAAGATGTCCCGGCCCCTCACATCCAGCTGCTGGCAGTGGGGAGGGTGTTGGGTTCCCCACCATTGGGTTGTATCAGCCTCTGGCTAGTAGGGGTGTGATGGATCTGCTGGGAGAGACAAGGGGTCCCTCTTTGTTCTCTCACCGTGATGCCCCCTAGCTGCTCTCAGGACTGGGGGGCACAAATTTTCTAAACTGAACCAAAAGTTCCTGCAGTTTTCAAAAGAGGAGAAAAGCAAAATCTGTGATTTCACACTCACAGTGACTGATAAGTGGACAGAAAGTTATCACAGTGACAGGGCCGGTGACTGGGGAATGCCCGGCAGTGCTGGGAGCCAGGACTCTGGCACGAGTTGATCAGAAAGAAGCATCATGGTTAGTAGAAGTTCCCACAGCCAGGGGCCCAGCAGCTATTCCCTGGGACGCAGCCCCCAGAGTCCCCAGCCAGGGACCCCAGATACCCCTCAAAGCCCCACTGGCCAGGGAAGCCCCACCAGACCATGACTGTCAGGTTGGGAATCCCAAAGGGTTCCCCCCACCAAGAGCCCCCAGCAGCCAGAGACTTGTCTACTGGGAACTCAGTTCCTCACTGCCTGCCTAGGACCCGCCCCGCACACCAGGACCAGCAGGATCTGCCCTGCCGTTTGTCTGGGACCCCCTCCTCCACCCAGCGGGACCCCCTGATGCTTTTCAGTGGGACCCCTCACTCTGCTTCCCTGGCATCCCCTGACCTAGTGCCAGGGACCCCCTCCCCCAGCTCTGTGCACTGGGCACGGCAGCGATGCCAGGAGCCAGCCAGGGAAGCCCAGACAGAGCCCCTGGCACAGCACCAGGCTCCCTCTAACCCCCTGTCCCGCCTCCCCAAGAGACGCCCACCCCAGCTGTTCTGCAGCCACCAGGCCCCCAGCGATACCCACCTCCAGGACCCACAGCCTCAGGGCTGGGCACATCACAGCCACCCCCTGAAACCACAAATCTCCAGAACCCACCAACCTCACTAGGGTACCCCCTGCCCAGCCACCCAGAGGCCTCCCCCCACCACAATCCCCCTTCAGCTGCTATCTCCCCCCATAGCCCCACCCCCACCCCGCAACACTGTTACCTCACAGTGCCTGAGAAGTGGCTAGAAAGTGACCACCGCCCCCTGCTGGCCAGTCACACAGGCAGAGGGAGCCCCGGGGGATGTCTCTTGAACTGGAGAATGGAAGGCCTGGAGGGACAAACTAGGTAAGAAAAGTCCATGGCCTGTCACTAGCAAATAATGGCCACCATGGATCCACCCCAGAAGTGGCTGCATCTTAGCACAGGGGGAATCAACCCCTCACAGAGGCCATTTGCTATGGGGTTTGGGATACTTCTGGACCCACACTGCACTCACAGAGACCTCCTTCATCCCGTGCCAGCTGGAGAAAAAAAAAAGGGTCCAGGAAACTCTCCCGTTACCAGCTGGGAACCACTGATCCCCAAACAGGGGGAGGCCTCTGGCTTTGATGTGTATTAAAGATGTGGCTGGTCTCTTTCATCAGCAAACATTTTAACACAGATAAAGGGGGGAAGAAATGGTTCTCAAAGGAGAGGGGAAAGATCAACACTGGGAAATTTAACCCCCTGCAACCTCCAGGATGGACAGTGATTCAGGGCAACAGGTTTCCTCCAAGAAAGGAGAAGTTGCTGGGATTGAGAGACATGGGGAACAGCCCCAAACATGAAAGGATTTTTAATTGATATTTGATAATAACGTAGAAGTGAAAGAGAAAGGGGGGAAATCTGAGAGATTTTGGCTCTATTTTTGCAAATAATAGAGAGGAAAGTGGAAAATCAAAGGGATTTTATATCACTTTATATCTGATATGCAGTAAAATGTCAGCGTTTCACATCAGTATTTGTTAAATGAATAGAGAGGAAATGGGCAACATTTGCAAACATTTTATATCTATGTTCAAGAAGCTGAGAAAAGGGGTAAATCTGAGATTTTCTTGTTATTTTATAATTAGAGAGAGGGGGAAATCTCAGGGCAAACGTTTAGGGTATTTTATATCAACCTTTGAGATGTGCAGAGAAAACGTGTCAGACCTGCAACTGGAGGTGGAAAATCAGAACCCTGGAAAGACCAGGGGGAAATGGGGGAGGCGGGAGAGCGGCTCGTTGGAGGGGAAAGGGGCGAATCTCCCCGGATTTTACAGCCCGGGTGAGACACTGAGCGAGAAAAGGGGCAGAACTGGAGAGAATTTGTATCGGGGGCGAGAGGCAAGTGGCACCAACAGGGACAGGATCCAATTAACCCCCCTCCCCCCGCCCAGCTTCAGCTTCTCCCCCCCTCGGGGTCTCTCACTCATCGGGGCTGGGGCGGGCAGAGAGGCTCCAACAGCCCCGCGCGCGTTTGCAACTCGGCTTGGTCTCTCCCCCCAACGTCACTTCCGCTCCGGAGAGAGTCAGGAACTACATCTCCCAGCCTGCCCCGGTGCCGCTTCCGCTCTCTCCAGCCCAGGGAAGGGAGGGTTTCAGCAGGTAAAATCGCGCATGCTCCGTGCGAGCCCCGCTGCGGGCGGGAGAACAAAGCTGCTGCTGCCGCCTCCGCGTGAGCCGGGCCCGGGCTGAGCCGCTGCTGCTCCCCGGGGGGGGGGGGGGGGTGTTCTGTGCGGGGGGGCCCGGCCGGGGGGGGTTTTCTCCAGCTGGGCCCCGCCCCCCGGGCAGCCCCGGGCTCTGCCCGCCCCAGCCCCGCCCGGAGCACCCGGGGGGTGAGAGACCCCGGGGGGCGCTGGGGGGGCGGGCACGTGACTCTGCCCCGGGGAACCCGGGAGAAGCCTCGGAGCCGCCTCGGCCCCAGCGGAGCCGCAGCAGGATCCGGCCCCCACCCCCCCGCTGGGATGGGGAGTCCGGCGGGGGGGTCCCTAGGGGGAGGGGGGTGTCGGGGGGAGAAGCTGGAGCTGGGGGGGAAGGTCAGTGGGATGCGGGGGGAGCAGGCGAAGGGGGGATGGGAGTTCTGGCACTAGAAAAGGGCAACTAAAATGATTAGGGGTTTGGAGAGGGTCCCATATGAGGAAAGATTAAAGAGGCTGGGATTCTTCAGCTTGGAAAAGAGAAGACTAAGGGGGGACATGATAGAGGTATATAAAATCATGAGTGATGTTGAGAAAGTGGATAAGGAAAAGTTATTTACTTATTCCCATAATACAAGAACTAGGGGTCACCAAATGAAATTAATAGGCAGCAGGTTTAAAACAAATAAAAGGAAGTTCTTCTTCACGCAGCGCACGGTCAACTTGTGGAACTCCTTACCTGAGGAGGTTGTGAAGGCTAGGACTATAACAATGTTTAAAAGGGGACTGGATGAATTCATGGTGGCTAAGTCCATAAATGTCTATTAGGCAGGATGGGTAAAGAATGGTGTCCCTAGCCTCTGTTCGTCAGAGAATGGAGATGGATGGCAGGAGAGAGATCACTTGATCATTGCCTGTTAGGTTCACTCCCTCTGGGGCACCTGGCAGTGGCCACTGTCGGTAGACAGATACTGGGCTAGACGGACCTTTGGTCTGACCCGGTACGGCCGTTCTTATGTTCTTAGTCCTCAGAGAGAGACCTGGAGAAGGAGACTTGCTGGAGCAAAGCCACAGGGGTCTCTGAGGTCTCCCTGGCCCCTCGCCCCTGTCCTGCCTGGCTGATGTCAGCATCTCTCTGTGAGGTCACCACCTCCCCACCACCTTGGACCAATAGTCTGAGGTCCTGCAAAAGGCCTTTGTGATGTCACTGCCACACCCCTCCCTTGCTGTGCCAATGTCCTGCCCCTGGCCAGGCACTTTGCAGGTTTGAGCTACTCCCTGTGGATCACCCCACTCAAGGAGCGTTCGTTCTAGGCAGCAAGCCGGCTAGACAGGGAAACATCAGACGCTGCTCCCAATGCTACACTCAGTTTTTCAGAAATTACTTGACTTTATGGCCAGAAGAGACCATTAGAGCATCTAATTTGACCCCCTGCATGTCACAGGCCTCCTGTAGGACACAATAGCTACTTTTGGGGCAAACACATTCCAGAAAGGCATCTAGTCTTCATTAAATGACATCAAGAGATGGCGAATCCACCACTTTCCTTGGTAGCTTGTTCCTGTGGTGAATCATCCTCGCTGTTGAATATTTTTGCCTTAGTTGAAATATGAATTTGTCTCTTTTCACCTTCCAGCCACGGGGTCTTGTTATGCCTTTCTCTGCACGATTCAAGAGCACTTTAATACCCAATCTTGTCTCTCCATTAAGACACTTCAACACTTCAGTGAAGTCACCTTTCAATCTTCTTTTGATAAGCTAAACAGGTTGAGCTCTTTCAATAGCTCACTAGAAGCTAGAATAGTTAGAATAGCTAGAATAGAATAGAATAGCTCATTTTTCTCCAGCCCTCAGAACATTAGGTGGCTCTTTGCTGCCCCAGCTCTAATTTCAAATCTTTTTCAAACGAGGACATCAAAACTGGAGGCTATTCCAGTATCAGTCTCACTGATGCCGTGTCACCTCCTGTGATGTTATTGACATAATCTGTAACTGTATAGATCACCGTTGCGACTGCTGTTCTATATTTGCAGCCAATATTGTAGAAAGATTGTTGTGTAAGGGGTCTATGGAGAGGTTCTGATTGGCTGATTATAATGATGCTATCTCTAGATGTGTATCATTTTTGTAGTTGACATTATGAATATTGGTTCTATGCTGCCCGTATTTCAAAGTTGTGCTCTGCTTAAAGGGAACACCCCAGACAAGTTGGTGTCAGTTCTGCCTAGCCGGCTTGATGCAGGTTAGGCAAATGTGATAACCACTACACTACAGAAACTCCATTACAGTACACTACACTGCCCTGCCCTGCCCTGCCCTCAAATTCCCTGCACTTTGGTGGTGCTCACCCTGGCACACACTGATGGGCAAACCTGGAGAAACTGACAGCAGCTCTTTGATGGGTCAGCTGGAAGAACAGAGGACTGGAGCCAGGGATCAGGAAGTCGTCCTTACATCACCTTTGTGACTCTAGCTTGAAGGGGAGCTGCTTTTTCTTCCCCTTGCTGAGAAACAGCAAGAGAAGAAAGAAAGGTCCGGTGGGCCAACTGGGTGCAGAAGCCAATGCTGCCTTTTCCTGCAGTGAAGCCCAAAATGAGGAACTTGCATTGAGTAAAGGCACTGCTGTGCTTCCAAGAAAGAGCCCACTGCTGCAGGAAGAGAGATGAAACAGCCTGCTGAAGCCTGGGATTGAACCAGGGACCTTTAGATCTTCAGTCTAATGCTCTCCCAACTGAGCTACTTCAACACCTGCAGGAGGCCTTTTTGGGCTGCTGCTTCTCACCTTGAAGTTTATTCTCCATAAACCATCTCTCCAGTCAACAATGGCCAATGCAAGACGGCCCTCCCTTGCTATTTTAGCCCTTGGAAACGTCATCAACTAGTCTCTGGATCTCTTGAATGCTGTGCTTCAGTTCATGGGGGAAAGGCGAGAGAAGCGACCTTTGAACAAAGGGCCTGGGGTTAACATCCTAACGCTGTCTGTCTCCGACTGTAACACTATTTAATACCGGCCCGCCCTGTGCTGGTGAGTGCTCCATTTCTAGATGTTAGTACATTTCAGTTACTGTCAAAATTAAAAGTTTCTATATGCTTAAAAGAAATGATTTTTTAATTTGCTTGTATATGGCATGAATAAATACAGATTTACACATCCTAGCATGAACATTTATTGTCTTATATGATAGAGAAAATCCTGCATCCAAACTGTGCATCAAAATCATGAAATGAGCTACAAATGCAATAAAAATAAGGTATTCAATGGTTTAACATGGAGTGGGGCTGGGGGGGTTCCGAAGACACGTCTTGCCTGGGATGCCACTTGGTCTAGGGGAGGCCCTGTCAGGGAAAGCAGGAGTTAGTCTCATACGCCTATTTCCAGGCTGTAATCTGTGGGCGCCCTGCTCTGGGGGAGGGATCGTGGTAGCCCAGACTCAGGGCTGGAACAGGCCCCGGATTGAGGGGGTGGCTGCAGGGTTTGCAGCGCTCTGATGTCTCAGACAATGTGTCTCCCCAAAGCCTCAGATCTGCGTTCCCAGAAGGCTCCTGCGCTGCCTCCGCTCCTTTCACAGTCTATAGCAAGGAGCAGCCGCAAGGGTCAGGGATGCGCCTTAGGGCACTAGGTGGCGGGCAGAGGCTTCAGGAGGAAACCCAGCCCTCAGAGCAGAGGGGATAGGAGGCTTTTTCTCTCTCCTTAGCCACGGGCTATAGCTCCGAGAGCTCTGTAAAATGCCTCCCCACCCACAGCCTGGGGAAGGGGAAGGAGTCTCAGGTTCTAGCTCGGTTTGGAGGAGGATCACTGGACCCTAGAACCACTCGCTGCCCTTTCCCGGAGCAACCTGTGATGCCCAGAACGGGGCTGAGATAAATGCTGACAGGAGTCAGGAATTGCTCCCCTGGAATAGCAGCAGGACTGGGCAGCTGGAAATCTCCCCAAAGGAGCTGAAGTCTTGGTGGGTCAGACATAGATGCCCCAGGTACTGCATGGGGGGGTTAGGTTTGTTTCTGGACAAGAGCAGTGAGAGTTTTATTGCCTCAACATTTCAGTAGAAAAATTCTGACCCAAAGTGTGTGTGGTGGGGAGGTCGATAGCGGTTTCTTTGGGTTTGATTTAGTTTGTTTTCTCATTCTCATTGTAAAAGCCCTGGATCATTTTGATGGGAACAATGTTTGTGGAAGGCCAAGGACAAGTAAGAAAAGTTAAAAATCTGCATTGGAGTGAGGGGGTCTGTGTGGGCCAGGGCAGGGGTGGAGATTTTCATGGGGAGGGGGTTAGGGGATAAACGAGAGGCTTTTGCGGGAACACAGGGGGATGTTTTGCAGTTTAACCTCCCCACTTCCCTGTGCTGCTGCCCAGCTCCGACCCCACTGACACCCCTGTGACGAAGTGGGAATTTTCTGGATGTTTTGTTTGCATCTTGTGTGTACCTCAGTTTCCCCTATTTGTTGCACGATTATCTAGGTTAAAGGTCCAAAATGTGGGGTGCACCCTGCCAGGGGGGTGGAGTAACATTCAGGGGGATGCAACTGGGCCCGGGCCAGCCCCTATGGGGGTGGGGAGGGGGAGCCACCCAGCTCCACTCTTGGCTCCAGCTCTGGCCCCTGTCTCAGCCCCCTTACCCCTGTCTGTGTCCCTTCCCCCTTAGCTGCGGCCCCACTCCCAGCCACGACTCGGGGGGAGCATGGACAGGGGTGGGGGGCATGACCCTGAAGTGTTTTGGGACCACGGATCTCGGTGGTGGGACAAGGGGGTTAAATCTTGGCAGAGACCCCCAAAGGGCAGGTGTGGCTGCTGTCGAGCTGCCTGGGCCCAGACAAAGGCCACAAATTCTGTCTCCTAGCAACCGATGGCCGGGGCGCACCTGCTGCAAGAGGCCAGCTGGCTGGGAGGAGTCAGAGAATAAAGAACGAGCTGGAGGCCAGGTGAGCAGGTTGCCAGGGAAACAGGACAAAGGACAGACGAGGGGCAAAGGGCCTGGCTGAATCGGGCTGTTGGGAGCAAGGAGTCTGCTGGTTGGGGACTCGAGGGGAGAGCCCAGGCCCTGAGTTCGGGGTCTCCCCAAGATGGAAGTTGCTGAATCTTCCTGCTTCCTGTGCGAACACAGAACTTTCCCAGGCTGGATTCCAGACCCCTAATGAACCTTCTGTTGTACAGCGCTGGCTGAGAGTCACTGGTGACTGTGGAAGTTGGGGTGCAGGACTCCCCTTCGGGGGGGGGGTGAGGCTTTCCGAGGTGTCCGATTCAGGTGGACTCACCGCAGGAAGCTCCTGGTGTGGAACAGGGGGGCTGAAAGGTCCAAGGTCAGTCTCAGGAGGGGCTGAAGCCAGGGAGGCTTCCCGCAGTGAGGGCGTCCCCTGGGGTGGGGGGGTCACACTGACGAGGCTCCTGCCTGGGTTTGACTCAGAGCTGTTCCAGAGCACGGAGCCTGTGTGCCCGTCACAGCCCCCCAGCATGTGACCTACAGGCTCCACTCTGGCAAAGCTCCCTGTAAATCAGAGACAAACTCCCCCCTTCTCCCAGTTACTCTCCCCTGCAGAGAACCCAGAGCAGCTCCTGCCTCACTGGGTCTCCTGCCAGCCACAGCTGGCCAAGGAGCCGCTCCCCTGGGTCCCTGTGCAGGGGCAGTGTCAGTTCCGACCTCACTAGTACAGTGGTGACGCTCCCTGCCTGTCACGGGGGGGGGGGGGGGACGAGGGCTTGATTCCCTGAGGAGAGAGCTGGGATTGTGACACCCGTGTATGTCTGCAGCGCAATTAAACCCCACAGCTGGCCCAGGCCGGCTGACTCGGGCTTGTCAGGCTCGGGATCCAGGGGCTGGAGCCCGACCACGGGGACCCTTCCCCCTCGCTAGATTCAGTGGCCGATATACTGAAGATGAGTTTGTAAATGGGGAATGTGCACTGGGTGCTGCCACTGGACAGACACTTCCCAGCAGGAGCCCCACCCCGTGACTGTGATCTACTCTAAAAACATGTGATGAAGGAAAGTCAGCCTGGGGCTCTGGATTTATCATCTCGCAACGACTCGATTCAACTTGCCCAGGTTAGAAAGAAGGTTTTGTTTTTTTTATTGCAAGCCTGGAAATAGCCTCTGGTGTGAAAGTCAGAGCTGGATTATTTCACGCTCACGCACCCTTATCACTAATGAAGGAGTAAAGGAACGTGCAAACCAATGAAGCCTTAACATGTCATTTGCATCTTCAAGCCTTGTCCCTGTGGCAGGATCTCAAGGACAGACAGAAATGGTACCCGGTGTCAGGAGGAGAGAGGAAAGCACTTTCCCTCGTGTATTTCCCCAGGCTGTTGTGCAAGGCAGCAGAGGCACTTTAGGGCATTTTCTGTCACTGATTTTTTTCATGTTGGTCTGGGAGGAAAGACTTAGACCTGCCCACTTTTTGAACATGTGAATGTGAAATGACCAGATGATGAGTTAACAATGATGCTGTTGCACAGGATTTGATTGGAACTAGAAAACAAAAAGCCCTTAAAGTGGAACTCTTGGGTGAATAGAATGAGCTGATTTATTGTCAACCTTGAGGCAATAGACTGTTACATTGGGCAGAACAGCCTGGTTTGGTTTGTTGGTTTGTTTGTTTGATTGGTTGGTTGTTGTCCCTGATAAATTGCAGAGCGTTCAGAGAAGAGCCACAGGAATGATTAAAGGTGACAACCAGAGTGGCCCCTTTCATTTTTTCCACTGGCTTCCTCCTTGCTTATTTTCAATGACTTGGCCGCCTATGCACCTGTCACTGGTCCAGGGATGGTTGTGCACCTGTCACTGGTCCAGGGATGGTTGCAAATCGGGAGGGATGGGGTTTGTGGTCGAAAACACTCACAATCTGCTTCCTCCTGGCTAATGTGCCAAATTGATCTACTGGATGATTAAGGCGCGCTCTTTCACTTTTTTGTGTGTGAATACGTGTTTGGGTACAGAAGGGTTTCATTGCATCTTCACTCTTGGACCCAGCTACTGTTCTCCCTTCTTGTTGCATTGATAGTGGATGGGTGTGTCTCGCCTTTTTTTTTATTCATATAAGCTAGGGACAGTCTTGTCCTCTTCTCCTGTCCTGATGTTAGAGGCTCTGGGAGGGAGTTGGGGGGCGGGAGGGTTGCAGGCTATGGGGAGTTTGAGTGAGGGGTGCAGGCTCTGAGCTGGGGCGGGGGATTGGGGTACAGGAGGGGGTGCGGACACGCGGGCTCTGGGAGGGAGTTGGGGGGGCGGGAGGGTTGCAGGCTATGGAGGGGTTGAGTGAGGGGTGCAGGCTCTGACCTGGGGCAGGGGATTGGGGTACAGGAGGGGGTGCGGACATGCGGGCTCTGGGAGGGAGTTGGGGGGCGGGAGGGGTGCAGGCTATGGGGAGGTTGAGTGAGGGGTGCAGGCTCTGAGCTGGGGCAGGGGATGGGGGTGCGGACACGTGTGTTCTGGGAGGGAGTTGGGGGGCGGGAGGGGTGCAGGCTATGGGGAGGTTGAGTAAGGGGTGCAGGCTCTGAGCTGGGGCAGGGGATTGGGGTACGGGGGGCTGCGGACACGTGGGCTCTGGGAGGGAGTTGGGGCGGGAGGGGTGCAGGCTATGGGGAGGTTGAGTGAGGTGGTGCAGGCTCTGAGCTGGGGCAGGGGATTGGGGTGCAGGGGGGGGTGCGGACACGCGGGCTCTGGGATGGAGTTGGGGGGCGGGAGGGGTGCAGGCTATGGGGAGGTTGAGTGAGGGGTGCAGGCTCTGAGCTGGGGCAGGGGATTGGGGTGAGGGGGGTGGGGACACGCGGGCTCGGGGGGGGAGTTGGGAGCTTGGCGCTGTAGCAGGGGAAGGGGCTGCAGGTGTTTCACACAGACACTGACAGACACTTTCCCACAGTCCCAGGGTGGGAGGCAGAACCAGGGGGGGGGAGGGGGGTCTGGCCGGTGTGTCCCGCACTCAGGCTCCCGGGCTGATACGCGGCAGAACTGAGACAGCCGGTGCCCCCCCCGCCCGACCCCCCCAATCTGCGCACGCAGCAGGGGGCTCGGCCCGAGGGGCCCCTGTTCCCCCTTCCCCCCCAAACGGGGGTTTTGTCCTGGGCCAGGCCGGGAGCTGGGGGTCCCGGTGCGGCCTCCGTAGCGGGGTGGGGCCGGGAAACCCCCGTGGGGGGGAGGTGTGTCTGTCTCTCGCACCTGCCCCTCCCCCACTGCCCCCCCCTCGCCCCCCCGGGCTCCCTGCGGCCCGTGTGAGGGGGGGGGGAACCATCACTGCCCGCGTGCGCTGGAGCGTCCCGTAAAATCCCCCCCCGGGGCCCCTCACACCACCCCTCCCCCCCCGCGCTGGGGGTGTGTCTCCCCGCTGCCGGGTGCGGAGTCATAAGAACATAAGAACGGCCGTACCGGGTCAGACCAAAGGTCCATCTAGCCCAGTATCTGTCTACCGACAGTGGCCAATGCCAGGTGCCCCTGAGGGAGTGAACCTAACAGGCAATGATCAAGTGATCTCTCTCCTGCCATCCATCTCCATCCTCTGACGAACAGAGGCTAGGGACACCATTCTTACCCATCCTGGCTAATAGCCATTTATGGACTTAGCCACCATGAATTTATCCAGTCCCCTTTTAAACATTGTTATAGTCCTAGCCTTCACAACCTCCTCAGGTAAGGAGTTCCACAAGTTGACTGTGCGCTGCGTGAAGAAGAACTTCCTTTTATTTGTTTTAAGCCTGCTGCCTATTAATATCATTTGGTAACCCCTAGTTCTTGAATTACGGGAATAAGTAAATAACTTTTCCTTATCCTCTTTCTCAACATCACTCATGATTTTATATACCTCTACCATATCCCCCCTTAGTCTTCTCTTTTCCAAGCTGAAGAGTCCTAGCCTCTTTAATCTTTCCTCGTATGGGACCCTCTCCAAACCCCTAATCATTTTAGTTGCCCTTTTCTGAACCTTTTCTAGTGCTAGAATATCTTTTTTCAGGTGAGGAGACCACATCTGTATACAGTATTCGAGATGCGGACGTACCATGGATTTATATAAGGGCAATAATATATTCTCAGTCTTATTTTCTATCCCCTTTTTAATGATTCCTAACATCCTGTTTGCTTTTTTGACCGCCTCTGCACACTGTGTGGACATCTTCAGAGAACTATCCACGATGACTCCAAGATCTTTTTCCTGACTCGTTGTAGATAAATTATCCCCCATCATGTTGTATGTACAGTTGGGGTTATTTTTTCCCAATGTGCATTACTTTACATTTATCCACATTAAATTTCATTTGCCATTTTGTTGCCCAATCACTTAGTTTTGTGAGATCTTTTTGAAGTTCTTCACAATCTGCTTTGGTCTTAACTATCTTGAGCAGTTTAGTATCATCTGCAAACTTTGCAACCTCACTGTTTACCCCTTTCTCCAGATCATTTATGAATAAATTGAATAGGATTGGTCCTAGGACAAGTCCCAGCAGGTTTGTTACACTCTGTCCCCACTCCCTATCCTCACCCAGACCTAACTCCCCAGAAGTTGCCACCTCTTCAGTATTTCCTGCCCCTCCCCCTCCAGCAGGAACCCACCAGCAACCCCCCAATAACCCCTATCTGAGCTGGCTCCACTACATCCATTTCTCCTGTCCCATGGGAGGTTGGGACGAGCTGGAGCGAGAGGTGGGCGTCATTCTGCAGCCTGGCAGGGCGAGAAGGGCAGTTGTGGAGGTTTCAGAACAGGCTTCAGTTCATTTCACATCACGATTCCCTCAGGCCCTTTCCCTGCAGACAGAGATTGTAGATTCTGCCAGGCTGGGAACATGCTCAGTCCCCACAGTGCAGCACAGACCTGGCCCCTGGCCCCTCCTTTCCCCCTTGTGCTCCCCCCAGCAGCAGTAACCAACCAAGATATTTTGAAGCCCTCCCAGCCACAGGGTGTGAACCAAACCCTGGACCAGACCAGACCCAAAGGAGCCTCCTTGGGGGGAGGAGGGTCCCTCTGACCCTGCCCCCAGGGCAGCGCACTCCTGCCGCAGGGGGAACAGGGAGAGTCCGGGGCTGGTTCTTCCTCTCTCTGCTCCTCACCTCGGTCACAGGGAAGTGACCCTGGGCAGGGAGGCTGCAGTGAGGGTGCCGGGGGGGGGGGAAAGATCTGGGAACCTGCCCCCCCCTCTAATTCCCCCTCACACCCTCTCCCGTCCCCTCCCCCCTCCCCTAGCGCCCTGCCCCGGGCTGGGAGCCGGGGTCACCGCCCCGTTCCCGGGGGGTCTCTCCCCGCGGCTGCCCCGCTCCGCCCGTGCGGGGAAGGGGGCACCGGGCGGGGGGACCCGCTTCACACACCCCCCGTTACCGGGCACAGCAGAGCCGGGGGGGGGGGCGGCTCAGACTCGCTGCGGGAAGGATCCGCCCGGCCTCAGCGCTGCAGCAGCTCCGGGCCCCCGGGGGGGGCAGCGACGGGGGGGGGGCACCGCGCAGAGCCCGGGACCTGCCCCGCCCCCCGGGCTCCGTCACCGGGAGCCTCAGCAGAGCCCGGGGCGGGGCCCAGCTGGAGAAAGCTCCGCCCCCCCCGCCGGGCCCCGCCCCCATCCCAGCAGGGGGGGGGGCGGATCCTGCTGCGGCTCCGCTGGGGCCGAGGCGGCTCCGAGGCTTCTCCCGGGTTCCCCGGGGCAGAGTCACGTGCCCGCCCCCCCCAGTGCCCCCCCCCCGGGGTCTCTCATCCCCCGGGGGCTCCGGGCGGGGCTGGGGCGGGCAGAGCCCGGGGCTGCCCGGGGGGCGGGGCCCAGCTGGAGAAACCCCCGCCCGCCCGCCCGCCGGGGAGCAGCAGCGGCTCAGCCCGGGCCCGGCTCACGCGGAGGCGGCAGCAGCAGCTTTGTTCTCTCACCCCCAGCAGGGCTCGCACGGCGCATGCGCAGTAACAGCTGCTGAAACCCGTCCCTTACCTGGGCAGGAGAGGGCGGAAGCGGCCCCGGGGCAGGCTGGGAGATGTAGTTCCTGACTCTCCCCGGAGCGGAAGTGATGTCAGCGGAGGAGCCGGAACCGGGCTGTGAAGGAGCTTTGTGCGCGGCGGCTCTGCCTGGCTCGCGCGGGGCCGTTGGAGCCTCTCCCGGGCCGGAGAAGGGTTGGTGCTGTTGGAGCTCTGGGCATGCGCAGATCGCGGCGGGAGAGCCCTTCATTAACCCGGGGGGGGGCAGGTGACCCCCCCGAGGAGCGGGGAGAGAAAGGGGGGGGCTGAGATCCCCTCGGATTTACCGCTGCCCCCTCCCGTGGGGACCCCCCTCCTCCCCCGTCCTGCCCCCTTTCTCCCTAGAGCCACGAGCAGCGCCCAGGGTGACCCCCCCTCCCCCAACCCCTGAGAAGTTCCCTGCCCCCCCCCCCCCGATTGTGCCCCATTTTCTCTCCCCTTCGCCAGTGCCCAGTTCAGGTCTCAGGTTTGGGGGGTTTCCCCCATTTCCACCTGCAGGGATTTGTCCTTGTGCGGGTGGGAAATGGTTCCCCCCAGTGATTCCTGAGCTGGGCAGAGGGTGAATGGGCAGAGGCTGGGGGGGCCCTGAGACAGGGACACCTCTGGGCTGGGCTGGGGGGGCCACTCTCTGCTGGCAACGGGGCCTGGGAAGGGCCAGGAAGGGGAGGGAGGAGCAAGTGTCCCCCATGGAGACGGCCCAGCCCCAGATTTCCCGGCCCAGCTACTTCCCCTCCCCCACCCTGCCCAACCCAGCAGCCCCCCCTCGCCCCCCCAACTGCTAGTCCAGGGGTAGCCAACCTATGGCACAGGAGCTGATTTTCAGTGGCACTCACACTGCCTGGGTCCTGGCTATGGGTCCGAGGGAGGCTCTGCATTTTAATTTAATTTTAAATGAAGTTTCTTAAACATTTAAAAAACCTTATTTACTTTACATGCAACAGTAATTTAGTTCTATATTATAGACTTACAGAAAGAAACAGTCTAAAAACATTAAAATGTATTTCTGGTATGCAAAACCTTAAATTAGAGTGAATAAATGAAGACTTGGCACAGCACTTCTGAAAGGTTGCTGACCCCTGTACTACTCACATTCCCAGACCCCACTGCCAGCCCCTCCCCATAGCCAGTGACCTCACTCCAGCTCCACTCCTCTCCCTTGTGAAAGCCACATCACCCAGGGATCCCTGCCGGCCATGTGAATGTGAGGCAAGAAGAATCCATCCCCTTCTGTTGTTGATTTAATATCGCTGTATAATCCCCTCAAATTTCCCCTCTTTCCTCTTGAGTGGTTGAATGGTGACATAAAATCTCCCCACATGATGCTTGTCCCTTATATTAGCAAATATTTAGTTTTTGCCCCATTTTCTCCTCAGTTCTGAAATACTGATATCTAATGCTCAAAAATCTTCCCACTTTTCTCTCCAGGTGTGTGACTGAGATCAGGGCTCTTATCGTACTGAGCGTGGGCCTGTGCTGCAGAGACCCCAACTGAGATCTGGGCCCTGTTCTGCCAGGCACTGAAGAGATCCCAGGTGAGATCAGACCTCACTGTTGTGCCAGGTAAAACTGAGACCTGGACCGAGATCATGGCCCCCCTTGTGCCAGGCAGCGCATGACTGTGACCCAAACCGCTGCCTCCATTGTGCTGGGCACTTCAGAGACCTCGACTGAGATCTGTGTCCCTGTTGGGTCTGGCACTGCACTGACCCCGACCCAGATCACGCCCCACCACTGTACTGGGCACTGCACAGACCCTGACAGAGATCCTGCCCCCACATTTTACCAGTTGCTGCAGGGACCCCAAACAAAATCCGGGATCCTGTAATGCCGGGAGTTGCAGAGTCCCTGTCTGAGGTCAGGCCCCTATTGTGCAGGGCTTTGCATAGACACTGACCAAGATCAGGGTCCCCATTGTGACAGGTGCTGAACAGACACCAAGGGTATCTCTACCCTGCCACTAAAACCCCCAGCTGGCCCATGCCAGGTGACTCAGGCTCACAGGGCTCAGGCGAAGGGGCTGTTTAATTGCAGTGTAGTTGTCTGGGCTCGGGCTGGGGCCAGGCTGTAGGACCCTGCGAGGTGGGAGGGTGCCAGACCTTGGGCTGCAGCCCCAGCCGGAACATAGACGCCACATTTGAACAGCCCCACAGCCTGAGCCGTGTGAGCCCAAGTCAGCGGGCACGGGCCAGCCGCCGGTGTCTGACTGCAGTGTAGACATGCCCACAGGGACAGAGGCCTTGCCACAAAAAGCTCAAAGGCTAAATAGGCCAATGGTGGGAGGCGACTCTCCATTTTACAGATGGGGAAACTGAAGCTCAGAGAGCTGAAGTAATTTGCTCAAGTTTGCATGGAGAATTTGGGGCAAAACTGGGAACTGAACCCAGATTGTTTGAGTTCTTGCCTCTCCCTTAACCCCAGGCCCAGCGTGTGTGTGTGCAGCGTTGTTTTGGTCAGTGTTTGCCTTGCATTGGCTTCCAAGGGAGGCTGTGGAATTTCCTTCATTGGAGGTTTTTAAGACCAGGTTAGAGATACACCAGTCTGGGAATGTCTAGGGATACTTGGTCCTGCCTCAGCACAGGGGGCTGGAGTAGACGCCCTCTCAAGATCCCTTCCAGGCCTACACTGAAATAATTCTCTTTTGTGCTGTGTCCTATTCTACGCTGAGCTGTTTTGCATGGTGCCATTTGGAACTGTGATCGCACCATGTTGTGGAGCAGTTTTATGGTGCATTGTTTTGCCTCAGCATGTTTGGTGCCTGTGCTGTGTTGGTTTGAGATGAGCTTTTTTTTTTTTCTTTTTTTCATTGTGTAATATTGTCCTAGGTGTGTTAGTTTGCATCGTGTTTTCTTTTCCTCTGTATTGTCATTTTATGCTGTTGCTTTTGTTGTTTCTTTTTTCTTTTCTTTTTTCTGAGTTTCCTGACATTATGTTGTGGTGGGTTTTACTCTGTGTTGTGTTTTATATGTATATATTTCATGGCATCCTAGAAATGTAGTGCTGGACAGGACCTCAAGATGTCATCAAGTCGAGCTCTCTCTGCTGAGGCAGGACCAAGTATATGTAGATTATCTCTGGCAGAGCTTTGTCCTACTTCTTCTTAAAAACTTCCAGGGACAGAGACTCCCCAGCCCCCTTGTAAGACTATTCCAGAGCTGAACTGCCTTAGCTCTGGGGACACCCACACAGATTGTAGTGGTGAGCAGCTCTGCAGAGAGAGGAGACACCAGTGAGTGGCAGCTGGGTAAAGAGACTGAAGTTGGGAGGAGAAACATTGACGTGTCCAAGGTCACCCAGGCCTACTGTGACCGAGCTAGAAATAGGTTCTAGTGCCACCGTACTGCTGTTTCTGAAGGTCTCTGCCACCCTGGTGTTTTAGGCACTAGTGCAAACCCTTAGTGTAGACAGAATTTACACTAGTGCACTCTGATTGGCACTGGTGCACCATGTCCCAGTTTGAAGGTTTGAGGTGGTGGGGGCGGGGGGCAGTGACCTCACAGAGGCCTGGGGCTGGCTGACCAGTGCAGCTGGTAAGGGAGGGGCAGCAGTGAGTGCTGGAGGTATGAGCCAGGAGCACGGCCCCACAGGGCTGGACACTGACTTCTCCTGACCCAGGGGACACACCCAGAGGCGTTGCCAGCAAAATGCCGCTGAATTTCTGTTCACCGGCCACTACGCGGGCGCACTTAGACGCCCTGGTGGGCGCTGTGGCATCCGCAGGCACCACGTTGGGGACCCCTGTTCTAAGCTGTCAACCCTGCCTGAGGCCGCGGGGCCCTTTCTTCCTCTCTCGGGGCACCAGGTGAAACAGCACCAGAGTCGACTGTCAGCAAACAAGGGTAAATAAAGGAATGAAAGAAAAGAAGTGGGGGGGACTTTGGACAGATCCCAACAGGATATGGGGCCCGGGGAGACTCTCAGTCCCCTTCAGAGTTTACTGGGTCTCCAGCATTGCCTTTGAGGGTGCTGCTCCCACGCCCTCCCCTCCCCCTTTACTGCCACCACAGGGCCTGTCACCGTCACTTCCTGAGGGGTGACCCCAGAGGGTGTATTTTGTTATCCCTCCCCGAACCGGACCCCTTGTGCACCCTCCGTCACTCACCTCTGTCTGAGGAGACAAGGCGGGTGATGGGGCATGGGCGCTGCTGTGCTGGAGATGGGTGGCAGCCTGGACCCTCCTAGAAGGTTGCCGGGATGCTGACGTGCCCTGGAGGAGAACGGGGGTTTGGTGGAGACCACAGACCCTTTGGCCCACACTGTGTCCCTGTGAAGCCTGCTCTGCAGTGCTGCCAATTGCTGCTGGTGGCGTTGTGCCCGTTAGTCTCTGTAACCCTGTCCCCAGTGACTGGAGAGCACGAGCACCGGCCTCAGGCAGACTGGTGAGAAGCAGGGAACAAACCCAAATTGGGTGTGAGGTCTGTATGGAGATTTCACCAACCAAGTATCCAGTGTAAACGCTTCAGGCTCTGTAACAGCATCAACGTGGAACCACAGACAGTCCCCTTGGGTGTTCCCATATATCTCACCACGCAGGTGAGCTCACCTTTGTGACAGATGGTCCCTTGCACTGGGCGTTCTCAACCTTTTTCTTTCTGAGGTCCCCCCTCCCCCCAACATGCTATAAAAACTCCACAGCCCACGTGGGCCACAGTAACCAGAGCTGGCGTTAGGGGGGATGCCACAGGGCCCCCCACAAAGCTCCATCGCTCAGGCCAGGGGTCTCAAGCACCCGGGCTGCATGCGGCCTGCGGGGCTCTTGGGTGTGGCCGCCAAGCTCCCCTCTGCCTACCCCCGGGATGGCCCCCGTGGCGCTGCGAGCCCCGTGCCGCTGTCTGGAGCAGCTGGCAGCTCGCCCCTCCGGGCCGGGGGAGGGGGAAAGGCAGAGGGCTCCTGCATTGCCTCCTTCCAGGCACCGCCCCCCACAGCTCCCATTGGCCGGGAACAGGGAACCGCGGCCAATGGGAGCATCGCGGGAGGTACCTAGAGGAGCGGCAAGAGAGCGCACGGCCGGAGCCCAGACCCCCCCACCCCCCCGAGGCTGCAGGGACATGGAGCAGCGCGGGGCCGGGGGCCAGGGCAGGCAGGCAGGGAGCCTCCCTTGGCCCCGGTGCCCACTGCTGCCACCCCGGAGCCGCTCTAGGTAACCGGCGCCGGGCTGGAGCCTGCACCCCAGCCCCCTGCCTCATCCCACACCCCTCCTGCACCCCAACCCCCTGCCCTGAGCCCCCTGCCACATCCCAGGGAGCTCAGGGAAGGGAGCTGGGGTGCAGGAGGGGTGTGGGATGTGGCAGGGGGGTGGGGTGCAGGAGGGGTGTGGGATATGGCCGGGGGCTCTGGGGAGGGGGTTGGGGTGCAGGCTCCAGCCCGGCGCCGGTTACCTAGAGCGGCTCCGGGGTGGCAGCAGTGGGCACCGGGGCCAAGGAAGGTTCCCTGCCACATCCCACACCCCTCCTGCACCCCAGCTCCCTGCCCTGAGCCCCCTGCCACATCCCACAACCCTCCTGCACCCCAGCTCCCTTCCCTGAGCCCCCTGCCGCATCCCACATCCCTCCTGCACCCCACCCCCCTGCCCTGAGCCTCCTGCCGCATCCCACACCCCTCCTGCACCCCAGCTCCCTGCCCTGAGCCCCCTGCTGCATCCCACACCCCTCCTGCACCCCAGCTCCCTGCCCTGATCCCCCTGCCGCATCCCACACCCCTCCTGCACCCCAGCTCCCTTCCCTGAGCCCCCTGCCTCATCCCACAACCCTCCTGCACCCCAGCTCCCTGCCCTGAGCCCCCTGCCGCATCCCACAGCCCTCCTGCACCGCAGCTCCCTGCCCTTTGCCCCCTGCCGCATCCCACACCCCTCCTGCACCCCAGCTCCCTGCCCTGAGCCCCCTGCCGCATCCCACACCCTCTCCTGCATCCCAACCTCCTGCCCTGAGCCCCCTGCCTCATCCCACACCCCTCCTGCACCCCAGCTCCCTTCCCTGTGCCCCCTGCCGCATCACACACCCCTCCTGCACCCCACCCCCCTGCCCTGAGCCCCCTGCCACATCCCACACCCCTCCTGCACCCCAGCTCCCTGCCCTGAGCTCCCTGCCACATCCCACACCCCTCCTGCACCCCAGCTCCCTTCCCTGAGCCCCCTGCCACATCCCACACCCCTCCTGCACCCCAGCTCCCTTCCCTGAGCCCCCTGCCACATCCCACACCCCTCCTGCACCCCAGCTCCCTGCCCTGAGCCCCCGCCGCACCCTGCTCCATTTCTGCACCCCCTGGGGGCAGCGTTGGGGTGGGGACTTCGGGGTAGGGTTTGGATTGGGGCAGGGAAGGGGTGGAGTGGGGGCGGGGGCGGAGGCAGCAAAGAGGGGGTGGCAGTGATGCGGCCCTTGGTTTAATGCACTAGTCCTCATGTGGCCCTCGTGCTCATTTGAGTTTGAGACCCCTGGCCTAGGCTTTGGCTTCAGCCCCGGGTGGTGGGGCTCAGAGCCCTGACTTCAGCCCCATGCGCTGGGACTTCAGCTTTCTGCTCTGGGCCTCAGCGAGTCCAATGCCGGCCTTGCTTGGCAGCCCCCTGAAAGCTGCTCACGGCCCCCCAGGGGGCCCCAGACCCCTGGTTGAGAACCACTGCCTTACCCCACGAGTCACAGCAATGTTCAGGTTACTGCCAGTCCCAAAGGACCAGTCACTTCCTTAGGTCGATTGAATCTTAGATCTTCCAGCAAAGACAACACTTGTAGCCAGTCCTGTCATAACCTGTATTAAGACTTATTTAAAAGGAAAGGAGAGTTGTTTATGAAGTTAAAGCAGGTAATCCTATAGATGCAGACGAGTTGCAGTCTTAAATTTCAAAAGGTAATAGAAGCTTCTATAATAAGCAAGCTCTATATCTTCCTTAGGACTAACCCCGGCTAATCAGCTGGGGATCTCTTGCTGATGCGTAAAAACTTTGCTCCCCAGAGTCCAAGCAGCTACAGATCATCAGTTCCTTCTGTGTGGGGGTTTTTCATCCCCTTCCTGCCATGTGCTCTGAGCTGGAAACTCAGCTAATGGGAAGTCAAGAGCACAACAACAGTCTTGTGTTGTCTTTAACGTCCCATAATAGTCTCTCTGGTGTGGATGGACCTTTCCTGCCAGGCAGGGTGTAATGCATTCGGCTGCCAATCAGCACTTCACATAGGTAAAGTCTCTCTCCTGTGTGGTGATTTACAGAGCCACAGAGGCTCACAATGCAACTAGTCAGATGTTAACCCAAGCAGCAACTCACAAGCATTCAATGAAGTCTAAACATGTTCTTATAATCCTAATACCTGTTTTAACAATACTAACACAGGTGAGTCAGACTGATTCCACTGTGTGTTTGTCCATGTTCAGTTAAGACACAAAGGCTTGTGTAAGAGCTAACACCTCATCTGCCAGTGTCACAGGCAGGCTGGGCAGGGATGGTGTCTCTAGCCTCTGTTTGCCAGAAGCTGGGAATGGGTGACGGGGTGGATCACTTGATGGTTACCTGTTCTGTTCATTCCCTCTGGGGCACCTGGCATTGGCCACTGAGCTAGATGGACCATTGGTCTGATGCAGTGGGCAGCTCTTATGTTCACAGTCTGTATGAGGAGTATCTACTCATTGGGACTCACTGGGGAGCCACAGAAAGAAACAAGATGTGCTGACGCAAGAAGGCCCAGTCTCAGAGCCCCCGGGGTCACGCTTCCCAAAAGCTAAAACTAGGCCCAGCCCATGAAAGGGGCACTGCCAGGAGAGACTGGATAAAGGCTGGAGCATCCAACAACTTAGTTAACCTGAGAGAGCTGCCTTGGGGACAGTGACAGGGAGAATCCCCCAGAGTGACTCCTTTGATTCTGCTCTTCTCTGGCCTTTGGTTCTTAGAATTATAGAACTGGAAGGGGCCTCGAGAGGTCATCTAGGCCAGTCTCCTGCCCTCAAGGCAGGACTAAGTATTATCTAGAGCATCCCTGACAGGTGTTTGTCCAGCCTCCTCTTAAAAATCCCCAATGGTGGGGATTCCACAACCTCCCTACGCTATTTGTTCTGGAGTTTAACCACTCTGACAGTTAGGAAGTTTTTTTCCTGATCTCCATCCTAAATTGCCCTTGCTGCAATTTAAGGCCATTACTACTTCTCCTATCCTCAGAGGTTAAGAACAATTGTTTCTTCCACATCCCTGTAACAACCTTTTATGTACTTGAAAACTATTATCATGTCCCCTCTACTCCAGACTAAACAAACCCAGGTTTTTCAATCTTCCCTCATAGCTCATGTGTTCTAGACCTTTAATCATTTTTGTTGCTCTTCTCTGGACTTTCTCCAATTTGTCCACATCTTTCCTCATATGTGGCACCCACAAATGGACACAGTACTCCAGTTGTGGCCTAATCCGCACAGAGTGGAGTGGAAGAATTACTACTTGTGTCTTGCTTACAGTACTCCCTCAAATACATCCCAGAATGATGTTTGCCTTTTTGCACTGTTGACTTATACTTGTGATCCACTCTGGCCCCCAGCTCCCTTTCCGCAGTGCTCCTTCCTGGGCAGGAATTTCCCATTTTGTACGTGTGCACCTGATTGTTCCTTCCTAAATGAAGCACTTTGCATTTGTCCTAATTGAATTTCATCCTATTTACTTCAGGCCTTTTCTCCAGATCATTTTGAATTTTAATCATAGAATATCAGGGTTGGAAGGGACCATAAGAGGTATCTAGTCCAAGCCCCTGCTCCAAGCAGGACAAATCCCCAGACAGATTTTTGCCCCAAATCCCTAAATGGCCCCCTCAAGGATTGATCTCACAGCCTTGGGTTTAGCAGGCTGATGCTCAAACCACTGAGCTCTCCCTCCCTGGCCTAGCCTCTAAAGCACTTGCAACCCCTCCCAGCTTGGTATTGTCTGCAAACTTGGTAAGTATAACAGAGGATGTTACTGGGAGGGTTTCACCGTGTCTCAGAGGGTTACACCCTGGTGGGAGGGGGCTAGGCCTGTACTGGAATAAGGTCACTCTGTGCTTCACAGTGTGGCAGAACCTAGAGTGTCCATTAACAGGGAAAAATCAGGGGGGAATCAGCATATGGAATGGACAAAAGCCCCCTCTGCATTCTCTCACATTGCCCTTCTCGTCCTGGCAGGCTACAGATTAACGTCCACGTTTTGCTCCAGATCATTTCTTCCTCTCAATGGGAAGGAAATGGCTGCAATGGAGCTGGCTCAGGTAAGGGATTATCAGGGAGCTGGTGGTGGGTTCTGCTTGGAGGGAGAGGAGCAGTACGTGCATAGGAGGGTAGGAGCTGCTGGAGGTGGTGGGAGGCAGGAAATATCTCGGGTGGAGAAAGGAGGGGACAGGATGTGACAAACTTGCTGAGACTTGTGTACTCTAGGGTGTGATGGGTTGTCACCCCCAGGGGGCAGTCTGGGGGGCTTCTGGGAACCGCTGTGCCCTCTAACCCTCAAGCTGGGCTGGCCCTTCTCACACGGCTTTGCTGGAGATTCAGCCAGCCTCTCCAGGGCCTGTTATCACCCAACACGACAGCAGGTGGCGCCATGCAGCCAACTAAGCTACCTGAGTGCTTTACCTGGGCCACTCAAGGACAGATAGAGACAACAGCCAATTTCCCAGCTCCCCAACCTTGCACACTTGCTGTAGTATAAATTCAGAATTATCCCATCTTATAGTGCACAGGGATCTGTATCATGTAAGCTCATTACTATAGTTTGCCTTCCCCTCGATATGGGAAAGATGTGCACAACAAGCCTGTGCTAACCAAGCTCAGCTTTTCCCCAAACACTTCACTCAAAATGCACTGATTAAGATAAAGCATAAAACAAGTTTATTAATGGCAGAAAGGTAGATTTTAAGTAATTATTGTTAGAACAAAAAAGGAGCCGGTTGATCCAGAGGCGGATATGAATACAGGCTTCTTTATTGCATTAGTTGTTCCCCTTGACCCAACTATCGAGTAAGCACTGGATTAGTTACATCACATGCCTTTTATCTAAGTTTGTATGTAAACACCTACATCTGTTACAACACCCCAAAACCCCTTATTAAGTAGTAGAAACACTCATACAATTAGTATACCCACCCCTATCCACTATCACAGTATTACACATATCATAGAGGCGTTTTTACCTTGAAAATACCGTTCTTTGCAATAACGTGTTGCCACAAATTTCCCTAAACAGCAGTTCTCAGGGTATGGAGGAAGGGTCAATGAGCAGTTCTAGGGGAGGGAGGAAGGGGCCATAAGCCAGGGCTTGTTTATGTAGCTGGGAAAGGGAGGGAGGGGGAGATAACATTTCTTTTACTTTCTTTCACACAAAGGACGTTTATTCCAGCAACTACATTTCTCATGCAGCTGCATCAGTGTCAATTCTTACAAGCAACAGAGAGAGGAAAAATATGGCAACTTATTTGTTAAGCAAAGAATTACTGCCTGCTTATGCCTTTGTCCCCAATGCATGTCAGCACATTAGCAGCTTCCCAGCTCTTTTACTGAACCCTAACGTATCCCAACAATTCTAAGTGATAGCAAACAGATCAAAGCCGATTACTTAGCAGATAACCAAAAGCTCAAACTAAGCCTAACATACTAGATGGATAGAATTTGAATTAGCAATTTCTCACCCTGACTGATGATACAAGCAGTCCCCCAAGTTTCCATACACAAGCTAGAAATCCCTTTACCCTGGGACCAGCAGTTCCCCCAGTTCAGTCTTTGTTCCTCAGGTGTTTCCAGGAGTTCTCTTGTGTGGGGAATGAGACCAAGGGATGCCATCACACCCCACCTTATGTAGCTTTTCCATATGGCGGGAACCATTTGTTCCAAACTAAGTTCCCAGTCCAGTTTGTGGAAAAATACAGGTACCAAAATGGAGTTTGTTGTCATGTGGTCTGGTCGCATGTCCTGCTGAGTCATAGTAGCCATGACTCATAGGCTGGCTGAAACAATCACTGGAAGGCTAAGCTCTTCCGCGGTCCATTGTCTTTGTTGATAAGCCATCAGCTCTGTCTGGCTTCTTCATTGTTGTACCTGAAAGGCTCGTTGTGGTTGTTACCCAGCGTAAGCACATTTGAAATACAGATACAGAGTCAATATCCATAACTTCAAATACAAACATGATCCATGCACACAAATAGGATAATCATATTCAGCACATGACGCATCTTGCACAAAATGCATCATAATTATGTCCTAATCATATTATAACCATACCACTATGCTGAATATGGGGTGTAGTGTCAGATAGGGCCTAATTTCAAGGCACGGGATTTGGGAATGGAACTTCTCCTCTTTCTGGAACAGGAAATAACCCTCCAGCCAGGGCTGGGAAAACTTCCCAGACTCCCAGTGCTGGAGCCTGAATCTACTGCCACTTCATTAGTTACCACCACCCGCAATCTTTGTGGTAACTGCAAATTTTATCCGTGATGATTTTATATTCTGTTCTAGGTCATTGATAAGAACGTTAAATAGCACACGGGTAAAAAGCAATCCTTGTGGGAACCCGCTAGAAATAAATCCACTCGACCATGGTTCCCCATTTACAATCCCAGTTTTTAATCTATTTAATGTATGCCGTGTTTATTTTGTATCATTCTAGTTTTTTAGTCAAAATATTGTGCTGAATCAAGTCATATGCCTTACAGAAGTCTAGATATATTACATCAATAATATTAGCTGCAACCAAACTTTTGATCTCATCTAATAAGGATATCCAGTTAGTTTGATAGGATCTATTTTCTCTAAACCTTTGTTCTTCTTCGAGTGATTGCTCATATCCATTCCAGTTAGGTGTGTGCGCGCCCTGGAGTGGCGCCATAACGGCACCGCATATATACCTGAGCCGACCCACCCGACCCTCAGTTCCTTCTTACCGCCCGTGTCGGTCGTTGGAACAGCGGAGAGCAGCTTGTCTGACCTCCGCTTCCCTAGCTTCCTCATAGTTTCTCAGTTAAAATTTGTACATAGTTCTTATATTAGCTTAGGTTTTCTTGTTTTCATAGTTTCAAACAGTTTAGTATTAGATAGTTAGCGGGTTCGGGGGTTAGCCCCACCCGCACCTGGGACCGGAGCGTATGCCCGGCTCCCCGGGTTTCAAGCCGTGCTCGGCCTGCCGCAGGCCTATGCCTATAGGAGATCCTCATAGCTCCTGTTTGAAGTGTTTAGGAGAGTCGCACTTATCTTCTAAGTGCCCGATTTGCAAGGCTTTCAAGCCTCGCACTAAGAGGGAAAGAGACATTAGGCTTAAACAGCTCCTAATGGAGGCAGCCTCAACCCCTCCGGCCGCGGCACTGCCCGCTGTTCCGACAGACTCTCGCAGCGCCGCCACGGCGCCGGGTCACTCTGCTGTGCCACCTAAAGCGACATTGGCACCGAAAACGGGCCAAAGACGCTCTCTGTCGCCGAAGGCGAAGAAGGGAAAGGCCGCTGCCTCCACGGCACCGCCGGCCACGAAGCACCAGAGTGCGCCCCGTCCGGACCGCCCGGCACCGAAACCTGCTGCGGCACCGGTTCCTCTGCCGCAGATGCTTCTGCCGGCACCGGCGACTCCAGCCCCTGAGAGGCCGTCGAGCCCGGCACCTGTAACCTCCCCGGCTCCGGCCGCGGTAGAGATACCACTGCCATCGACTCCGGAGACATTCGAGGCGGTACGGGACCTCATCGCTATGACAGAACCGGCTGTGCCACCGCCCCCGGCGCCGCCGGTGCGGGCGCCCCGCTCCATGGGCAAGCCGTCCATGTTTAGGCCACCTGCCGGCACCGACTCTCACCGGCACCGATCCCGCTCCCGCTCTCGACGCCGCTCCCGATCCGGATCTGGGCACCGATCGCACCGCCGCTCGCAGTCCCGGCACCGCTCAACCACGCGGGGCCGGTCAGACTCGCGGCACCGATCATTCTCTCGATCTCCGAGTCGTCACTCCCGGCACCGATCAAGCTCTCGGTACCAATATGGCCGCCGCCACTCGCGGAATCGCTCCCGGCACCGAACACGGAGATCCCGGTCGACCTCCCGGCACCGCGCCGGTCGCAGGTCCCATTCTCGCTCCTGCTCTCGGTATAGGGATGCCTCCCGGCACCGTTCACCACAAAGGCGGGAAATGAGATCCGTGGGCACTTCTGCACAAGGCTTATCTGCTCCACCTTGGCCCTCTCGACACGCCTCGGCCTCTTCACACGCCGATAGCTACTATGTCGATGACCATGACTCTCAGGCCCCTTCGAGAGTTTTTCGACAATCCCATCCCGCGGACCAGGACCCAAACCAGTGGGGTTATTGGACCCCTTGGGCCTACCACCAAAGCCAAGGTCCTACTGTGCCTCCTATGCATACCGTACCGCATGAGTCACGCATCCCGGAGGCTACTATAAGCCGCCCCCCACTTGACACTGAGGTGCCATCCGGTGCGGAGGACGGGAACCAGCCTGTCCAGGAACCCCTGGGGCAAGAACCTTCACAGGGGCCGGAGGCTGACCAAGACGCCATCCTGCCCAGCAATTCCTCCTCCTCCTCTCCCCCGGATGAGACGGTGGCAGGCTCGTCATCAGCAGGTCCCCCGCCAATTGACTTAGGGGCGCACCAGGAGCTCCTCCGCAGGGTGGCACTGCGAATGGATCTGCAGGCTGAGGAGGTATCGGAAGTCAGTGATCCGATAGTGACCATTTTGTCCGCGGACGCTCCAACCCGCATAGCTCTCCCCTTCATAAGGACTATCCAGGCGAACGCTGACACCTTATGGCAGACTCCATCGTCTATTGCGCCCACAGCCCGAGGGGTGGAGCGCAGATACATGGTCCCTTCCCGGGGATACGAACATTTGTATGTGCACCCTGCCCCCTCGTCCTTGGTGGTGCAATCTGTGAACGACAAGGAGCGGCACGGCCAGCAAGGCCCGGCTCCTAAGTCGAAGGAGGCCAAGCGCATGGACTTGCTTGGTCGCAAGATTTACTCTGCCGGTGTCCTTCAGATCCGTGTGGCTAACCAGCAGGCCTTGCTAAGCCGTTACGGCCATGACACTTGGGCTGAGGTAGAGAGATACAAAGAGCTCCTGCCTCAGGATTCCCGACAGAAGTTTGCAGCCTTCGTGGAGGAAGGTAAAAAGGTAGCACGCACCTCATTACAGGCCTCCTTGGATGCGGCTGACTCTGCAGCACGTACTGTAGCCTCCGGTGTTACCATGCGCCGGATCTCTTGGCTCCAGAGTTCGACGCTTCCTCCTGAGGTTCAATACACCATTCAGGACCTTCCTTTTGATTCAAAGGAGCTCTTCTCAGAAAAGACGGACTCCAAGCTTCAAAATCTAAAGGACAACAGGGTTATCATCCGTACTTTGGGGATGCATACCCCGGCTACCCAGAGGCGTCCGTTCCGTCCCCAGTTTAACCGCCCTTACTATATGCCTCGCTACAGGCAAGACTCTGGTCGGCGGCGGGGTCGCGGTGGCCGTGGGCGACGGCCTGGCAACCAACCGTCCCAAGGGCGAACCCCTTCTAAGCCATCGGGCCCTAAACCATCCTTTTGAAGATGCACCCGGGGACGGCATACCGGATCTCTCTCCAGATCCCTCCCTACCCTTTTCCAACCGCCTCTCCTATTTCCTCCCAGCGTGGGCTCGGCTGACCACCGATGCCTGGGTCCTGCGCACGGTGGAGCATGGTTACCAACTCCAATTCGTTTCACCTCCACCTTCCCACCCTCCTTCCCGGTCCCTCTTCAGGGACCCCTCTCACGAGCAACTCCTCTTACAAGAGGTGCACTCGCTCCTAGCCATCGGAGCGGTCGAGAGGGTTCCGGACGCAGAACGGGGCAAGGGGTTTTATTCCCGTTATTTTTTGATTCCCAAGGCCAAAGGAGGCCTTCGACCCATCCTCGACCTGCGAGACCTCAACGCCTACATGCTGAAGTTGAAGTTCCGCATGGTATCCCTCGGGATCATTATCCCTACTTTGGATCCGGGAGACTGGTATGCCGCCCTCGATATGAAGGACGCTTATTTTCATATCGCCATCTTCCCACCGCACAGACGCTTTCTCCGCTTCACAATCGCTCACCTACACTTCCAGTTTGCGGTCCTCCCCTTCGGCCTCTCCACGGCCCCAAGGGTGTTCACGAAGTGCATGGCCGTTGTCGCCGCCCACCTCCGTCGACGCGGCATCTCCGTTTTTCCCTACCTGGACGACTGGCTTATCAGGGGGGACTCGCAGGCCACGGTCCAGCACCAGGTCGCAGAGATCAGACACTTATTCACGAGCCTGGGCCTAGTTCTCAACATAGAAAAGTCTACCTTAGTTCCAACTCAGAGGTTGGATTTTATTGGCGCGACCCTGGACTCCTCTCTAGCCAGACCCTTCCTTCCGCAGCTCAGGTTCCAGGCCCTTACACAGCTAATCCGCGACCTACAGGCCTCTCGGATGACCTCGGCCCGTGCTTGTCTCCGCCTCCTCGGTCATATGGCGGCTTGCACACACGTCACTCCGTTTGCCAGGCTCCGCCTCCGCCCGCTTCAGCTGTGGCTTCATTCCAGATACCGCCCACACAGGGACCCTCTGGATACCCTACTCACCATTCCAGCGGGTGTCCTTCAATCCCTGGATTGGTGGCTGACCCCTTCCCACGTATGTGCGGGGGTCCCATTCCAGGCTCCTCAACCTTCCCTATCCCTGACAACGGACGCCTCGTCCCTCGGATGGGGAGCCCATCTCGGCGATCTTCGGACTCAAGGCCTTTGGTCGCTGCAGGAATTGAATATGCACATCAACGTCAGGGAGCTCAGGGCAGTACGCCTAGCATGCCAGGCGTTCCGATCTCGCCTCCACGGCCGTTGTGTCTCAGTCTTTACGGACAACACAACGGCAATGTACTATATCAACAAGCAAGGCGGGACCCGCTCTTCCCCTCTCTGCCATGAGGCGATGCTACTGTGGGAATTCTGCATAGCCCACTCAATACACCTGGTAGCGTCGTTCCTTCCCGGCGTCAAGAACACCATCGCGGATCGCCTGAGCAGGTCCTTTCTCTGCCACGAGTGGTCACTGAGAGCGGACATCGCTCATGCCATTTTCCAACGGTGGGGATTTCCCCGTGTAGACTTGTTTGCGTCCCGATTGAACCGCAAATGCCAGGAGTTTTGTTCCTTTCAAGGCCTGGCACCGGGCTCTCTGTCGGACGGGTTTCTCCTTCCATGGACTCGTCACCTGTTCTACGCCTTTCCTCCCTTTCCCCTCATACACAAGGTCCTGCTGAAGCTCCAACGGGACAAGGCACGTCTCATCTTAATTGCGCCAGCGTGGCCCAGACAACACTGGTTCACCACGCTGCTCCGTCTATCGGTAGCCAGCCCAATTCCTCTGCCGCTTCACCCAGATCTCATAACACAGGATCACGGCACTCTCCATCACCCGGACCTGCCGGCCCTCCACCTCACGGCGTGGCTCCTCAGTGGCTAGACCAGATGGAGTTGCGCTGCTCTGCTCCCGTACAGCACGTTTTATTGAGCAGCAGAAAGCCTTCCACTCGGTCTACATACCTGGCCAAGTGGAAGCGCTTCGCTTGCTGGGCTCAAGCGCGTGACGCTATTCCTTCGGAACTCCCGCTTCCGATGGTCCTTGACTATCTCTGGTCGCTGAAACAACAAGGTCTTGCACTGTCCTCCATCAAAGTGCACTTAGCGGCCATCTCCGCTTTCCACCCCGGTGAGGGGGGATATACGCTGTTCTCTCACCCGTTGACTACTCGCTTCAGAAGGGGCCTTGATCGTCTCTACCCCCAGGTGCGTCATCCAACTCCCACCTGGGACCTCAATCTGGTCCTCCACATGCTCATGTCTCCGCCCTTTGAGCCACTGGCCACCTGCTCCTTGCTGTACCTCTCATGGAAGACGTTTTTTCTCGTGGCTATCACATCCGCCAGGCGGGTCTCTGAGCTCAAAGCACTCATGGTGGACCCGCCGTACACCGTTTTTCATAAGGACAAGGTGCAGCTACGTCCACATCCGGCGTTTCTCCCAAAGGTCGTGTCCGCGTTCCACATTAACCAGGATATCTTCCTGCCAGTTTTCTTTCCGAAGCCTCACGCATCTCCGCGAGAGCAACGACTCCACTCCCTCGATGTTCGCAGAGCGTTGGCTTTCTATATTGATCGGACAAGACCGTTCCGCAAATCCCCGCAACTATTTGTGGCAATTGCTGACCGGATGCGAGGTCTTCCTGTCTCGTCGCAGCGGATCTCCTCGTGGCTCACAGAGTGCATTCGCACATGCTATACTTTGGCTAATGTCCCTTTGGGCCATCTCACCGCCCACTCTACCAGGGCCCAGGCATCCTCCGCTGCCTTTCTGGCGCAAGTGCCTATACAAGAGATATGCCGAGCGGCGACCTGGTCGTCCGTCCATATTTCACCTCACACTACGCCCTGGTCCAACAGTCGAGAGCTGATGCAGCCTTCGGCTCCGCGGTCCTGCATACTGCCACGTCTCACTCCGACCCCACCGCCTAGGTAAGGCTTGGGAATCACCTAACTGGAATGGATATGAGCAATCACTCGAAGAAGAAAAAACGGTTACTTACCTTTGTAACTGTTGTTCTTCGAGATGTGTTGCTCATATCCATTCCACACCCACCCTCCTTCCCCACTGTCGGAGTAGCCGGCAAGAAGGAACTGAGGGTCGGGTGGGTCGGCTGAGGTATATATGCGGTGCCGTTACGGCGCCACTCCACGGGGCGCTCAGCCGACCCACTGGGGTTGCTAGGGTAAAAGTCTTCCGACGAAAGTGCACGCAGCGCGCGCACACCTAACTGGAATGGATATGAGCAACACATCTCGAAAAACAACAGTTACAAAGGTAAGTAACCATTTTTTAATAGGTACTAATTATATTACCTTCCTTTAATTCTTTATTAACGAAATCCAGTATCGACTGCTCCATTATTTTGCTCAGTATTGATATCAGACTGACACTCTTGTAATTAGCTGGGTCATCTCTTTTACACTTTTTAGTATTGGCACAGCATTAGCTTAATTCCAGTCTTCTGGAATTTCCCCAGTGTTCCAAGTCCTAATTACAATCAACATTAATAGTCCACCACGCTCCTCCACCAGGTCTTTAAAAACTCTTGGATACAAGTTATCTGGACCTGCTTATTTAAACATGTCTAACTGTAATAGCTGCTGTTTAATGTCCTTGTGAGTTCTTGTTGGAATGGAAGGAATGTCGTCGTCAACATCTTATGATACGAGTACATAAGAACATAAGAAAGGCCGTACCGGGTCAGACCAAAGGTCCATCTAGCCCAGTATCTGTCTACCGACAGTGGCCAATGCCAGGTGCCCCAGAGGGAGTGAACCTTACAGGCAATGATCTAGTGATCTCTCTCCTGCCATCCATCTCCATCCTCTGACGAACAGAGGCTAGGGACACCATTCTTACCCATCCTGGCTAATAGCCATTTATGGACTTAGCCACCATGAATTTATCCAGTCCCCTTTTAAACATTGTTATAGTCCTAGCCTTCACAACCTCCTCAGGTAAGGAGTTCCACAAGTTGACTGTGCGCTGCGTGAAGAAGAACTTCCTTTTATTTGTTTTAAACCTGCTGCCTATTAATTTCATTTGGTGACCCCTAGTTCTTGTATTATGGGAATAAGTAAATAACTTTTCCTTATCCACTTTCTCAACATCACTCATGATTTTATATACCTCTATCATGTCCCCCCTTAGTCTTCTCTTTTCCAAACTGAAGAGTCCTAGCCTCTTTAATCTTTCCTCATATGGGACCCTCTCTAAACCCCTAATCATTTTAGTTGCTCTTTTCTGAATCTTTTCTAGTGCTAGAATATCTTTTTTGAGGTGAGGAGACCACATCTGTACACAGTATTCGAGATGTACCATGGATTTATATAAGAGCAATAATATATTCTCAGTCTTATTCTCTATCCCCTTTTTAATGATTCCTAACATCCTGTTTGCTTTTTTGACCGCCTCTGCACACTGCGTGGACATCTTTAGAGAACTATCCATGATGACACCAAGATCTTTTTCCTGACTCGTTGTAGCTAAATTAGCCCCCATCATGTTGTATGTATAGTTGGGGTTATTTTTTCCAATGTGCATTACTTTACATTTATCCACATTAAATTTCATTTGCCATTTTGTTGCCCAATCACTTAGTTTTGTGATATCTTTTTGAAGTTCTTCACAATCTGCTTTGGTCTTAACTATCTTGAGTAGTTTAGTATCATCTGCAAACTTTGCCACCTCACTGTTTACCCCTTTCTCCAGATCATTTATGAATAAATTGAATAGGATTGGTCCTAGGACTGACCCTTGGGGAACACCACTAGTTACCCCTCTCCATTCTGAGAATTTACCATTAATTCCTACCCTTTGTTCCCTGTCCTTTAACCAGTTCTCAATCCATGAAAGGACCTTCCCTTTTATCCCATGACAGCTTAATTTACGTAAGAGCCTTTGGTGAGGGACCTTGTCAAAGGCTTTCTGGAAATCTAAGTACACTATGTCCACCGGATCCCCCTTGTCCACATGTTTGTTGACCCCTTCAAAGAACTCTAATAGATTAGTAAGACACGATTTCCCTTTACAGAAACCATGTTGACTATTGCTCAAGAGTTTGTTTTTCTATGTGTCTGACAATTTTATTCTTTACTATTGTTTCAACTAATTTGCCCGGTACCGACGTTAGACTTACCGGTCTGTAATTGCCGGGATCACCCCTCGAGCCCTTTTTAAATATTGGCGTTACATTAGCTAACTTCCAGTCATTGGGTACCGAAGCCGATTTAAAGGACAGGTTACAAACCTTAGTTAATAGTTCCGCAACTTCACATTTGAGTTCTTTCAGAACTCTTGGGTGAATGCCATCTGGTCCCGGTGACTTGTTAATGTTGAGTTTATCAATTAATTCCAAAACCTCCTCTAGTGACACTTCAATCTGTGACAGTTCCTCAGATTTGTCACCTACAAAAGCCAGCTCAGGTTTGGGAATCTCCCTAACATCCTCAGCCGTGAAGACTGAAGCAAAGAATCCATTTAGTTTCTCCGCAATGACTTTATCATCTTTAAGCGCTCGTTTTGTATTTTCATCGTCAAGGGGCCCCACTGGTTGTTTAGCAGGCTTCTTGCTTCTGTACAGTACAGCATCTGTTTTTCTCCAAATCCAGGAGAGAACACTTATTGAACACTTTTACCTCTTCTGCATTATTTTTGATAATTCTGCCATTTCCGTCTAGTAATTTATCACTACCATTGTTAGGATTAATATACTTTTCAAAACTTCCTTCTTATTTTCATTGATTGGTCATTGATTTCTGATAGCTTCCCTTACCAATTTTCTACAATTCTGACCTTCTAACTCAGGGCTGAGCAACCTTTCAGAAGTCTTCATTTATTCACTCTAATTTAAGGTTTTGAGTGGGCCAGTAATACATTTTAACATTTTTAGAAGATCTATAATATATAACTAAACTATTGTTGTATGTAAAGTAAATAAGGCTTTTAAAATGTTTAAGAAACTTCATTTAAAATTAAATTAAAATGCAGAGCCCCCCGGACTGGTGGCCAGGACCCGGGCATTGTGAGTGGCACTGAAAATCAGCTTGTGTGCTGCCTTCAGCACCCATGCCATAGGTTGCCTACCCCTGTTCTAACTAATATTCTTTACTACTGACTTCCCTTTTCTTCCTTATATTTTATTTGGAGAGTGTTTCCTACCAGGGAGCCATTAGTAGTGTCCAGAGACAGCCCCATCTCCTATATCAAACTCTGCTAGTAGGTATGTGATAAATGTGAAGACCCTGCCTCCATCTGTCAGCTGTGAGAGACAAAGGTTCTCTCTTTCTACCCTCTGATGCCGCCTGTCTGTTCTAGGCAAGGTGGAGTGAGACTCTGTTAACATGGGCCTCCCGGGGCTTCCATTTACCTGGTGCTGCTGTTCCGTGAATAGTGGGGTTGTGAGTGGGGCAGCAGGTCCTGAGTGTTGGACTCTCGCTCTTTCAGGGGCCGGTGACCTTCGAGGAGGTGGCTGTGTATTTCACCAAGGAGGAATGGACTCTGCTGGACCCCACTCAGAGAGCCCTCTACAGGGATGTCATGCAGGAGAACTATGAGACGGTGACCTCGCTGGGTAAGGAGTCCTGTCCCCTGGGTTATTAGAAGCTGTGGGGTCTCTGAAGAACCTGAGCAGTAATAACTTTATACCTTTATTCGTCATACAAGTTTTGACAAGTTTCCTTGCCCCCCCCCTTTTTTTGCCTTATCTCCCACCCACTAGTATCATTTTTGGACATGTGCCTTTTTGGTGCTGTCAGTCATTTTAAAATTGCATTGAATGTATCCTTATTGGCTACATTCATAACTACATTAATCACTGTAGCTTTCATGCCTTTTCCTCATTTTAAGAGGAAAATATGCTTCCTGTAGAATTCTAAATTGAGTAAATAGGTGTGTGACTCATGCCTGGCTTGTGTGACAGTCAGATGAGTTCTTTTAGGAGAGCGTGTAATGTTGCCGTTCAGGATCCCATGGGTGAAGGGATAAGCGAGCCGTGGGAGGGACGGAGACGGGGGGTAGTAGATATGCCAGGACATGGGGCAGGTGTGTGCAGGGTTAGAGCTAAGAAGCAGCAGGGAGGTAGGAGGCTGTGAGAGACGAGGAGAAAATACAAGAAGTTCTCAAGTTGCCGGGAGGTGGTGCTGGCTGAGAGTAATGGGAAGAAGCGGAGGGGAGTGTGGGGGAAGGGCACCCAAGAAGTGGGGTGGGTGGGTCAGTGGGAGGGAGGAGAGGTTTGGGGATTTGGAGCTGTGGGGGATCCCAGACCTTTAACCCCCGAATCCCTACCCAAGCCTTGTTGCTATAGAGCCTCCACTCCAGTTTTATTTCTGTTCAGTTTCACTTTATTATACATTTTTTCCCCCAAATATTATTATTTTAACACTTGACCTCCCTCTCCCACTCATTACCCCCCTCCTCACATAACCTCCCCATCTCCTATGCACAGCGACCCCGGCCACCGATCCTGAGTCCTTGCTGCATCCTCCCTCCCAGAGCAGGGCCCCTACCCAGGCACAAATGGGCACTTCGTTGATGATGTCACAGGGTGGTATAGTCTGTACAATTTTTACACCTATAAGATTACATATTCCGAAGCCCTTCACACCAGTCGGGCTTATCTCTATATGCCGATACAGTCTGTTCCCTTCTCAGCTCTGATGCTGCAGAGCCTTGCCTGTGTCCCTGTTCCCGTTCGCCCCCTAACCAACATTCATGAGGCCTCATCTGGAGCACTGTGTCCAGTTTTGGGCCCAACACTATAAGAAGGATGTGGAAAAATTGGAAAGCATCCTGCGGGGGGCAACAAAAATGGTTAGGGGACTGGAACACATGACTTCTGAGGAGAGGCTGAGGGAACTGGGATTGTTTAGTCTGCAGAAGAGAAGAATGAGGGGGGATTTGATAGCTGCTTTCAACTACCTGAAGGGGGGTTCCAAAGCGGATGGGTCTAGACTGTTCTCAGTGGTAGCAGATGACATAACAAAGAGTAATGATTTCAAGTTGCAGTGGGGGAGGTTTAGGTTGGCTATTAGGAAACACTATTTCACTAGGAGGGTGGTGAAGCCCTGGGATGGGTTCCCCACGGAGGTGGTGGAATCTCCTTCCTTAGAGGTTTTTAAGGTCAGGCTTGACAAAGCCCTGGCTGGGATGATTTAGTTGGGGATTGGTCCTGCTTTGAGCAGGGGTGGGACTAGATGACCTCCTGAGGTCCCTTCCAACCCTGAGATTCTATGATTCCAATTTCCTTCCCCCCCTCCTGTTTGACCCCATTTATAGAGTAATATTCTCAGCTATACCTGAACCAATCATTGTGCTGAAATTTAACTAACCAATTCTAACATATTGTGACATAATTCTCTAACCCAGGCGTCGGCCACCTTTCAGAAGTGGTGTGCTGAGTCTTCATTTATTCACTCTAATTTAAAATTTCATGTGCCAATAATACATTTTAACGTTTTTAGAAAGTCTCTTTCTATAAGTCTATAATACATAATTAAACTATTGTATGTAAAGTCAGTAAGGTTTTAAAAATGTTTAAGAAGCTTCATTTAAAATTAATTAAAAATGCAGAGCCTTCTGGACCGGTGGCCAGGACCTGGGCAGTGTGAGTGCCACTGAAAATCTGCTCATGTGCTGCCATAGGTTGCCTACTTCTGCTCTAACCAATTATAAACCACTACCCTAATTAACTTACACCTGGCAACATTAATTATACAGGAGAGAGAAACAATTAGAGAACCAGACTGATTAACAATGTAAAAGTGGTGGCCATAAAGATAAAGCAATACAGAAATGAGGGTTTCACAACCACAACCATTGATAAGTGATTTCTTGCTAGACAGAATGCTATCAAATTAAGGTTTCTTTAACCATCTTAAGATCCAGACAGGATCGACTTCCTAACAGCCCAATAGCACCTTATTTCAGTGTGACTGGTTTGGGATGTGAGGATGTGACCCTTTGCTTCCCAGCTTATGGCTGCCCCTGGTGCTTAGCCAAAGGCCTTAGCCTAAGAACAAGGCCTCAGACTATCCTAGTGAGAGAAGGCCCAGACACAGGCAGACTGTGATTTTGATTCTTTGTTTTCATACTCCTGTAACTAGCTATGTGATAAAAATACACCTAAGTTCTTAAAATATAGGCTTTGCAGGGAGGCCTGAATATCGCCATTCTAACAGAGGGTTCTACCCCTTCCCCCATGCTGTGTCTGTCTTGTCTATTTAGACTGTAAATTCTTCAGAGCACGGGCCATCTACTATTCTGCATTTGTACTGTGCCTAGCACAACGGAGACACACTGTTAGTTGGTCCTTAGGCACTAAGGTAATGCGTATGATTAATAATAACTCTCCTGCCGCTTGGAGCCAAGGAAGCTGGTCTTGGGATGTTACTGCTTAAAAATGATCTGAGCTTAAAACCATGGAATATTCTTTGTGACAAGTATCCCACAAATTCCACCAACCTCCCTTGTTTTCTTTGTCTGGCATAAGGTATCTAAATTCCAAACCTGATGTGGTCTCCCAGCTGGAACGAGGGGAAGAGCCGTGGGTCCTGGACCTCCAGGGTTCTGAGAAAGAAGTGCTTCCAAGAGCTGCCTGCACAGGTGATGACTTGGTTAAAGCAAGTCAAAAACTGTCCGTGAATACAGGAAACATTCGGGATGCCCTACAAAGACCTTGTGAGCTCTCCAAGTTCAGGATTGTTCCCTGCAGATGTGGAATAATTAGGCAGATGTCACTCATGGCTTCCCACCTATCCTGACTAACAACTGGCAGCAGATCCCTACCTGATCCCACTTTCCCCTGCATGTTCTGGTGAAATGCAGACCAAAACTGATCCCTTCCTCTCTCCTCTGGGGAAAATCAGCTCCTGATAGGTTTGATCCCTCCTGCACGTATTTTGGTTTGTTCATCCCTTTTTAAATTCCTGTCTCTGAGATTTCCTCTCTCTCAGGCACAGGGAGTGACCTATGTCTGGATTCTCTCTGTCTCCCATCAGGTGATAGGATGGTGCTTGAGAATGAGGAGCAGAAACCCCAGCAGGAAGATGCTGAGCAAGGAGAACCATATGAGACCTTATCAGGAAGACCCAAAGGGAATGTTTCCAGGAGTTGTGCACTCCGAGAAAAAGTAAAAGCGTCTGAGACTCAGCAGAGGCCAGAGGAGAACTTCAGTAGCCACTCAGACCTTATTACACATGAGAGAATCAACTTGGAAGAGACAAACTACACATGCCACGAGTGCGGGGAAAGCTTCAGTCAGCGCTCACACCTTATCACACATCAGAGAATCCACACAGGGGAGACGCCCTGCACGTGCGCTGAGTGTGGGAAAAGCTTCACTCGGCGCTCAAGCCTTATTAGACATCAGAGAATCCACACAGGGGAGAAACCCTACATGTGCTCTGAGTGCGGGAAAAGCTTCAGTCACCACTCTGCCTTTATCACACATCAGAGAATCCACACAGGAGAGAAGCCCTACACATGCGCGGAGTGCAAGAAAAGCTTCAATCAGCGCTCAATCCTTATCATACATCAGCGAATCCACACAGGGGAGAAGCCCTACACATGTGCTGAGTGCGGAAAAAGCTTCAATCGGCGCTCACACCTTATCACACATCAGAGAATCCACACAGGAGAGAAGCCCTACACGTGCTCTGAGTGCGGGAAAAGCTTCAATCGGCGCTCACACCTTATCACACATCAGAGAATCCACACAGGGGAGACGCCCTACACATGCTCTGAGTGCGGAAAAAGCTTCAGTCACCGCTCTGCTCTTATCAGACATCAGAGAATCCACACATGAGAGACGCCCTACACATGCTCTGAGTGCAGGAAAAGTTTCATTGAGCACTCAGACTTTGTCAGACATCGTAGAATCCACAGTGGAGAGAGACCCTACACATGCTCTGCATTTGGGAAAAGCTTCAATCAGATGTCATTCCCTATTAGAGATCAGAAAATCCCAATCGGAGAGAACTGTAAGAAATGCCTTTATTAGGGCTTCCCAAAGATTTGTTTTTAAAAAAATCACATTTGCTAATTCCAATATAGTGATCTTTGCACCATCTTCACTGTGGTCTCTCAGCTCTGCCAGATGAGTTGCCTGTTTCTGCCTTTTGCAGCTCACCCTTCTTTGGTGTCAGTCCTGTGATCTTTTCTATCAGCTCCTTTCCTTTTGACTTGTAGGAGCGTGTGTCCCTCCAGCCAGGAATTTCATCAGCTCCAGGTGCGGGAGAGAGGGTTGATGCCAACAAGCTACCCTGAGGCAAAAGTTACCTGTGCCTTACATCCACTAGGACTGTACATGGAATTGGGTGCTCAAATTAGTGATTTTGGTGTAAAAAGACAATTATAGTTCTAGAGCAGAAGCAGCCTAGGGAGTGAACCTAACAGACAATGATCAAGTGATGTCTCTCCTGCCATCCATCTCCATCCTCTGACAAACAGAGGCTAGGGACACCATTCCTTACCCATCCTGGCTAATAGCCATTAATGGACTTAACCTCCATGAATTTATCCAGTTTTCTTTTAAACCCTGTTATAGTCCTAGCCTTCACAATCTCCTCAGGCAAGGAGTTCCACAAGTTGACTGTGTGCTGTGTGAAGAAAAACTTCCATTTATTTGTTTTAAACCTGCTGCCTATTAACTTCATTTGGTGGCCCCTAGTTCTTGTATTATGGGAGTAAGTAAATAACTTTTCCTTATCTACTTTCTCAACATCACTCATGATTTTATATACCTCTATCACAGGCCTGCACAACATGCGGTCCGCGGAGCCTCACTGTGCGGCCCACCGGGAGATTCTAAATTCCCCCCCCCCCGGCATTCTGTGGGCAGTCCAGAGCCCTTTGAATCCCAGCCACGGCAGGGAATCAGAGGACTCTGGGCTGCCTGCAGGAACAAGGAGCCCAGAGCCCTTTAAATCTCAGCGGGGGCCGGGATTCAAAGGACTCTGCGCTGCCCACTGCGGCTGGGGGACTAGAGCTCTTTAAATCCCAGCTGCGGCCAGGAATTAGAGGGCTCTGCGCTGCCGGCAGCTGCGGGGAGCCCAGAGCCTTTTAAATCCCAGCCGCGGCCGGGAATTTGAGGGCTCTGGGCTCCCCCCAGCTGCCAGCAGCCCAGAGCCTTTTGAATTCCAGCCCCTGGCCGCTGATTGCCCCCTCCCCAGACCACTGCCCCAATTGCCCCCCGGGACCCACACCCCCTATCTAAGCACCACTGGTCCTTGTCCCCTGATTACCCCCTCCCGAGACCCCTGCCCCATCTAAGCCTCCCTTCTCCTTGTCCCGAACTGCCCCCTCCTAAGACCCCACCCCCTACCTGTCCCCTTATAAACCTCCTGGATTCCCATGCCTATCCTATTGCTGCCTGTCCCGACTGCCCCTCTGAACCTCTGCCCCATCCAACCCCCCTGCTCCTTGTCCCTTGACTGTCCCCCCAGAACCCCCTACCCCTTCTCCAAACCCCAAACCGCTTACTGTGCCACTCAGACCAGCATGTCTGGCTCCGTGCAGCTCCAGACAGTTGCTGCCATGCTCCCCCATGGAGCCCCCCCACCCCCAGCACCTGCTTTCCAGATTTGAACACCTCAAAATTCAGGAGTGCTCAAGCTCGGTTTGGGCAGCTGTTACTTCATTTCTCCCAAATCAAATATACTGATCCACTGTAACTTGCTGTAGAAAAAGTAGGATAAAATTGAGCAAGAAATGCTTATTAGGACTGGAATTGCTATTTTCAACAGCCATTGCCTTTTTGTTTGTTTGAAAGGAAGACAGTGATATTGCATTGGCAAATTCCCCATAGAAAGAAAGAGTGGAACAAAAGAATAATAAAGGCACCTCAACTTTTCCTCATTTATGGAGGACAGTCTTATAATATGCATCCAGATATCTTCCAATCACACAAGCTGAAAATTGTTCCACTTTACTGCAGCTCTGTAACCATATGGGAACCAGTCCTGTCTGTGTTTTGTGCACATCCAAAATTCCGGCTGAATGACCCGCCCTGGGAGCGAGTTACCAGTGACCCAGGGCTGGGGCAGCAGGAGGTGTGGTGGGGGGACTGGTGAGGGGGAGCCCAGGGCTGGGGCAGCAGCAGCAGGGTGCAGGGAGGGCACTGGTGAGGAGGAAAGGGGGAAGCCCAGTGCTGGGGTGGCAGGGGGTGTGTGTGGGTGGGAGGAGAGCCCAGGACTGGGGCAGCAGGAGGGAACGGGGGGAGCCCAGGGCTGGGAAGGGGGACAGCCACAATTTTTTTTGCTTGGGGCAGCAAAAAACCTAGAGCCGGCCCTGCCGGGTTCCCCCAGCCGCCGGAGCCCCGGGCCCTTTAATTTGACCCTGAGGGCTCCCAGCCACCTCTTTAGCTGGGAGCCCCTGGTTGATTTAAAATAAAGCATCACCTCCCCACCCCAACCTTCCTTTTTGGCCCACAGCTGTTTTGGTGGGGCGGCACTGGGGAAGGAGGGTTTGTTTCCGCAGGGCTGGACGGCCCTGGGGCGGGGTGATTCCTCGGGCCGGGAGGTTTCAGCCCTCAGCTGTTTTCTTTGGAGGAATGTGGCCCTCGCCGCTTTACGAGTTGTGCAGGCCTGATTTATTGTGTCTCTGTTCTCTCCTTCTTCTCCCCCCAATTCCTCATCTCTAATGTCTCTGCCTTTCTCCTCTTGCTCACTCTCCCCTGCCCTTTCCAGGAACTCACACTCTACAGCAATTAGGACAAGCCAGAACTCCCATGTTCTGCACATGAGCCTGTGTCAGAGGACGTGTGGCCCCGGTCAGAGCCAGTCACCAGATCAATATGACCCTTTATGGGCGACTTCTCTGCCTGCTCTGCAATTTACATCTCTCCCCCCCCTCCGTTCCCCCCCCCCCCCCCCCGCAAACAGGGTGGGTACAGCTCTGACTGAGAGGCCTAACAGGAGAAATTTCAGCCCAAAGACAAATTTGTGTGAAATGCTGAGAAGTGAAGAGCCCCCTTCCTCTCCCCCAAATCCCCAGAACTCTAGAGTCACCCCCATGGCATCAGCACAGGGAACCCAGTGAAATGGGGTTACAGAATACAAGGGGGAGGGAGCAGGGGAGAGAGGTGACAGGGAATCTCTCTCTTTCCTTCTCTCTTCACTTTCTGTTCTTCTCTTTCCTTCCAGGAACTGCAGTCACAGCAGGGGGGGGGTTGTCTCTTTATTAGGGATCCCTCTGTGTCACGGAGGCTGCCCAAGTCATAGATTCTGTGACTTCTGCAGTGGCCACTGTGGCTGACTCCGTGGCTGCCCCAGCAGCTGGCCTGGGGACAGCTTGAGCAGTGGTTCCAAGGGTGGCAGGAGCAGCCACAGCTCAGTGGCTCCTGGCACCTGTCCCGAGGTGGCCGGAGCAGGGCTGGCCTCTGGGGCTCCCCTCACCTGGCAGCATCTGGAGTGGCAGTGGGTCCCCGGGGCTTCTCCCCCAGTACATGGTGCCACGGGCCCCCTGGACTCCCTGCGCCCACAGCTGGTGCCATGGACCCCCTGGGCCTCCCTCCCCACGATTCAATGCGGGGTATATATGGTATAAGTCATGGCCGGGTCATGAGCAATGAGCTTTTGGGTTTTGCCCATGATCTGCCCATGACATTTACTAAAAATAGCTGCGATTAAATCTTTGCCTTCCTCGTTATCGATCAAATAAATTGAAACGCCTCCACCTGCAAGTGGATTTAGCCCAGGACCCTCAGACTCAGCAGCTGTTACGCCCCCACTGATCTCTCTGGTCAGGTGTCCTAGCGCTGGAAGCCTCCTGTTTAGATCCTAAAATAGCATTTTTGCACCAGGGGGGGCTGAAATTTTGGACCGGACATTATAGCTCCACCGTTATTTTATTGAATTGCTTCAAAACAGCAAGTCAAGAAAGTCTCCTAAGTGCCAGGCTCTCTGCCATGGAAACAGCTGCCCCTGCTCTCCAGGAGTCTGATCGTACAAACCTGCTCCACACTGAAGGGGGGTCAGACAGTGACAGGGTTGGTAACACAAATACTTCAGACTATTAACTCCAGGTCCCTTCCTTTCTTTAACCCAGGATGTGCCAGTCACCTGGTAACCATGGTGTTATCTTCACCTTAAAATACCTCTCAGTACATTTTCAGCAGCCCTCCACCCCGCCCCGGCTCCAGCCAACCCCTGCTGCACCCCCCTGCCCTGCCCGCAGCCAGCTCTGCAACCCTGCCCTGCCCGCAGCCAGCCCCTGCCTGCAGCCAGCCCCGCACCCCATGCCCTGCCTGCAGCCAGCCCCTGTCTGGGGCAAGCCATGCACCCCCTGCCCTGCCCGCAGCCAGCTCTGCAAACCTGCCCTGCCCGCAGCCAGCCCCTGCCTGCAGCCAGCCCCGCACCCCATGCCCTGCCTGCAGCCAGCCCCTGTCTGGGGCCAGCCCTGCACCCCCTGCCCTGCCTGCAGCCAGCCCCTGTCTGCGGCCAGCCCCGTACCCCCTGCCCTGCCCGCAGCCAGCCCCTGTCTGCAGCCAGCTCTGCACCCCCCTGCCCTGCCTGCAGCTAGCCCCGTCTGCTGCCAGCCCCACACCCCCTGCCCTGCCCGCAGCCAGCCCCTGTCTCCAGCCAGCCGCGCATGCCCCGGCTCCAGCCAACCCCTCCTGCACCCCCCTGCCCTGCCTGCAGCCAGCCCCGCACCCCCTGCCCTGCCCGCAGCCAGCCCGTCTCCAGCCAGCCGCGCATGCCCCGGCTCCAGCCAACCCCTCCTGCACCCCCCTGCCCTGCCTGCAGCCAGCCCCGCACCCCCTGCCCTGCCCGCAGCCAGCCCCTGCCTCTGGCCAGCCCCGCACCCCCTGACCGCAGCCAGCCCCGCACCCCACCCCCTGCCCGCAGCCAGCCCCGCACCCCCTGCCCTGCCCACAGCCAGCCCGTCTGCAGCCAGCCCTGCACCCCCTGCCCTGCCCGCAGCCAGCCCCTGCCTCCGGCCAGCCCCGCACCCCCTGCCCTGCCTGCAGCCCTGCACCCCCTGCCCTGCCCGCACCAGCCACATCCTCCCTGCCCTGCCTGCAGCCAGCTCTACACCCCCTGACCGCAGCCAGCCCCGCACCCCACCCCCTGCCCGCAGCCAGCCCCGCACCCCCTGCCCTGCCCACAGCCAGCCCGTCTGCAGCCAGCCCTGCACCCCCTGCCCTGCCCGCAGTCAGCCCCTGCCTCCGGCCAGCCCCGCACCCCCTGCCCTGCCTGCAGCCCTGCACCCCCTGCCCTGCCCGCACCAGCCACATCCTCCCTGCCCTGCCTGCAGCCAGCTCTACACCCCCTGCCCACAGCCAGCCCCTTCCACACCCCCTGCCCTGTCTCCAGCCAACTCCTGCCACACCCCCTGCCACTCACCCCTGCCTGAAGCCAGCCAGTCCTGCACTCCTCTGTCTCCAGCCCTGCCAACCCCTGATGCACCCCCCCTGCATCCCTGCCTGAAGCCAGCCAGCCCCACACACCCCTGTCTCCAGCCAGCCCCGCACTCCTTGCCCTGCCAGCAGCCAGACCTTACCTCCAGCCAGCCCCTGCCCTGCCTGCAGCCAGCCCCATGGCCACTGGTGCCTGCACTTCCCAGGGCAGTAACCCTGCACACCTGCTTCAATGAGGGGGGCAGGGAGCAGCTGGGACCCCACATGTGCACACCCGAGGGTGACCAGACAGCAAGTGTGAAAAATCGGGACAGGGAGTGGGGGGTAATAGGATCCTAGATAAGAAAAAGACCCCAAAATTGGGACTGTCCCTATAAAATTGGGACATCTGGTCACCCTAGCACACCCCCAGGACTCCTGAGTTCCATTGCTGGGTTTCCTATTGATTCCACTGCTGGTTGTTTTCCTTTTCCTGGGGGACGCTGGGCAAGTTGCTCCCCCCTCTAGGGCTCCGTCCCCAGCAGGCAAATGGGGATTTCGTACCTTCCCGCTATTGGAAAGTGCTGGGAGAATCCCCCAGCCAAAGCTGCTCTGACAGCGCTAAGCAGCATCTGACCATTCAAGGTCGGAGCGCACGGCTTAGGAGGAGGAGAGTCTGGCTCTGGGGTTTCACTTCAGCCCAGTCTAGAGAGAGGGGCCCAGCCATGGGGTTTGGCTCAAGAAGACCAAGTCTCCAATTTGTTACGGGCGTTTTGAATTCCAGTCCGGTGCTCCAATGTGCTTGGTGTCAGTTGCATATTTTAGAAGCATGATCTCCACTCCATTTTCCAAATCATTCATGAAATGATTGAATAGCACCGGACCCCAGACTGATCCCTGCTGGACCCACCAGGTGCCCCCTCTCCCTTGGGCAGCCAAACCTGGAGAAGGGCCCTTGGAGTCTGGGCTTTCAACCAGCTCTGCACCCACATGACACTGATTGCATCTAGACCGCATTTCCCTCGTTTGCTTGTGAGAATGTCCTACAGGACTGTGTCAAAAGCCTTAGTAACCCCAAGATAGATCCCATCTACTGTTTACCCAACTCCACTAGGTCTGGAACCCTGCCAAAGAAGGAAAGAGGCTGGGTTTGGGATGATTTGTTCTTGACAAATCCATGCTCACGCCTCCTAAGAATCAAATTATCCTGTAGGTGCTGCTGACAAACTGATTGTTTAAGAATATATTCCAGTATCTCTCCAGCTATGGAAGTGAGGCTGGCTAGTCTGCAACTCCCAGGGGTCTCTGTTCCCCTTTCAAAGATAGGTCCTGGCTTGTTCATGGATGGGAAGATGTTCTTTTTCAGGGATCTCAGACGAGAACTGGGGCACAACACCTGGTTTGTTAAGGCCACAAAAATGGAGGCAGGAACCTCTTCTCTCCTGCTGGCAAGAACCCCAGGTACCGAAAAGACAGAGACTCACATCCCTGAATGGGCTTTAGAAAAGGCAGTGGTTAAAAAGTTTGGCCCCGACCATTTCTTGTTTCCGCACACTAGACATTTTAGCAAACTTGAGAATTCCTTGGTGCTAAACACTGTGAAACTCCCCTTTCTCCTTCACAGAGGGCTTTAACGTCCCTTATCTCACTCAGGCTCACGACTGCCCAGAGCTCGAGAATTGTCCCTGTTCCCATTGGGCAGATGGGGAGGAGCCTGAGGTCCAGAGAAGGGAAGTGACCTACTCAAGGGCCTACACAGCAAGGCAGTGGCAGAGCCAGAAAGAGAAGCCACCAGTTCCGACTCCTGTTCTAACAAACAGCAAACCCCCAGAGGCAGGGATGGAGCCCAGGAATCGAGATGGTGGGGAAATTTCATTGAAACTGTTTCTGTCAGAAAATCCCATTCAGACTAAACCAGTTTGTTTCTCGAAATCATAACAAGTGGGATGAAAGTTCTTTGCAAAAAGATTTTGTTGCAAAACAAAAGCATCTCCTGTTTGTCACAGTGCGTTAAATTGTCTCGTCACACACAAAGAGGAGACACTTCGATCTCAAAAATTAGATAAGATGCTTCAATCTGAGCTGTCGTTGCTGCTCTTAACAATTTAAAACTAAAAAAATACAAATAAAATAGACTGTTTCAGCTATTCTATTATGTCATAATCTGCTCTGAGTAAACGTGATAGGACACCTCATATTATGCACTACTCCTAGTGACACTCTCCAATGGATCCCCATCCTTCACCCACCATGAGGTAGGTAGGCGAGGATCATTATTATCCCTACTTGAAAGAGGGAGAAGCTAAGGCTGAGAAAGGAGAATTGACTTGTCTTAGGTCACACGGCCAGTCAGTGGCAGAGTTGGGAATAGGACCCAAGAGCCCTGATTTTCAACCTAACCATCGGATCTTGAATTTCAGACACTGAATGACCTGAATAAAGTGCTGTCACATGAGCTACAGACCAACAACAGTGACAGTAATTATTCAGCAAGTGTTTGAGGAGAACTGCAATGTTAGAGAGAATCATGAACTGCTCAGAGACCATCAATGTAGAGAAGCAGCAAAATCCATCAAACATAGAACTGGTTCTGACTTATTTACTTGGTCTTAAAAGAGACCAACAAGGACCTGAGTCTCCTCCCTGTCAATAACCCTCTGCTCAGCCAATCAGGGTAGAGACTGAGGACGGGAGGCTGAGGGTTCTCACCAGAGAGCCCAAAGGATGGCCCAGGTCACTGGTGGGGATCACTGCCTGAGCACTATTTCAGCCCCACATTTTTGGGTGGACCTCCCACAGTGAGAGCTGCAGAGCACTCCCCCGCAACACACGTGCGCGCGCACACACACACCCCTTACCTACTTATCCATGTTGGGAGGGGAACAGGAGAAAGGAAAAAAGAAGCAAGAGACAAAGAGAAAGGAGGGAGGGATGGAGGAGAAGGTGAAACAAAAAGGACAAACCCCAATGTCCCCAGTGATTCTGAGGGACAAACTCTCAGGTGCTGAATAAAATTCTGCCTCCTTAAGCTCGTGTTTTCCATGCCTAGAATTCAACTCTCACCAGATGGATCAGACTGAACTGGTTTCAAACCTCCAGGAGGCTCTTACCTTCTAAACAGGGACGGCTGTTTTCTCGTAAAATCACTACAAGGGAAGGAGAAAACTCGAAAGAGGTTCCTCCTGGAGCTCAGGTCCGTGCACCCGAATACTCTCTCAGTCCTCAAAGAGAGACCTGGAGAAGGAGACTTGCTGCAGCAAAGCCACAGGGGTCTCTGAGGTTTCCCTGGCCCCTCACCCCTGTCCTGCCTGGCTGATGTCAGCATCTCTCTGTGAGGTCACCACCTCCCCACCACCTTGGACCAATAGGCTGAGGTCCTGCCAAAGGCCTTTGTGATGTCACTGCCACACCCCTCCCTTGCTGGGCTAATGTCCTGCCCCTGGCCAGGCACTTTGCAGGTTTGAGCTACTCCCTGTGGATCACCCCACTCGAGGAGCGTTCGTTCTAGGCAGCAAGCCGGCTAGACAGGGAAACATCAGACGCCGGTCCCAAAGCTACACTCAGTTTTTTAGAAATTAGTCGACTTTATGGCCAAAAGAGACCATTAGAGCATCTACTCTGACCCCCTGCATATCACAGGCCTCCTGTATGACACAATAGCTACTTTTGGGGCAAACACATTCCAGAAAGGCATCTAGTCTTCATGAAATGACATCAGGAGATGGAGAATCCACCACTTTCCCTGGTAGATTGTTCCTGTGTTGAATCATCCTCGCTGTTCAATATTTGTGCCTTAGTTGTAATATGAATTTGTCTCTTTTCACCTTCCAGCCACTGGGTCTTGTTATGCCTTTCTCTGCTATTTTAAAGAGTCCTTTAATACCCAATCTTTTCTCTCCATTAAGGCACTTCAATGAAGTCACCTTTCAATCTTCTTTTGATCAGCTAAACAGGTTGAACTCTTTCAATAGCTCACTAGAAGGCATTTTTCTCCAGACCTCAGAACATTTGGTGGTTCTTTGCTGCTCCAGCTCCAATTTCACAACATCTTTTTCAAATGAAGACACCAAAACTGGAGGCAGTATTCCAATATCAGTCTCGCTGATGCCGTGTCACCTCCTGTGACATTATTGACATAATCTGTAACTGTATAGATCACCGTTGCGACCACTGTTCTATATTTGGAGCCAATATTGTAGAAAGGTTGTCATGTAAGAGGTCTATGGAGAGGTTCTGATTGGCTGATTATAATTATGCTATCTCTAGATGTGTATCATTTTTGTAGTTGACGTTATGAATATTGGCTCTATGCTGCCTGTATTTCAATCTTGTGCTCTGCTTCCGGGGAACACCCCAGACAAGCTGGTGTCAGTTCTGCCTAGCCTGCTTAATGGCCCATTAAGGACCATCAGCTATACAATCACCCCATTGAGAGAAGGCAGATACGCCTTGTGACTCAGCAAGGTAGCAGGGACCTGCCTATGGCGAGAACTCTAAGGTTTTTCTGTGCCACGTGCTGGATAGAGTGTCCTTGGGACAAAGAAAGCAAAGACCACATGGCAAGAGACTATAAAAGGCTGATGCCTCGTCTCCATCTTGTCTTCAATCCTGCTTCATACCTCTGGAGGGACTTTGCTACAAACTGAAGCTCTGTACAAAGGACTGAATGACCCATCCCAGCTTTGAATAGACTCCAGAGACTTGATTTGAACCTGCAGTTTACTCCATCACTGCTACAAGCCTGAACCAAGAACGTTGCCATTACTGTATGTGAAGGGTTAAAATCCCTGTGCATTTTATATAACAACCTGGTCTATGGATTGTGCCAGTTCTTTTCCAGACCCAAAGTCCAGAGTATGGTCAAGGACCAGAGGCCTAGCAAATAGTGACCAGCTAAGAGAAAGCTGGGGTAAACAGAAAGCCTTGCTTGCTAAGATAGGCCTGGTCAGCAAATTGCCAGCTCTTGGAGCTAAGAACTAAATGATTGTGTCTTATTCAGAATTGCAGACTGAACAAAGAATCCCTATTCCTATTGTGTTTGTTTCTTCTCTAGGGAGACATTCTTCCCACAGATCCAACCTTGAGTTTATGAAAAGTTGGCACATCAGTATAAGATATGGCATCCTTCCACCTCCCTTCCAAGGGACCAATGCCTGCCTTAAGACACACAGAAAACAATCTTTATTGCCATATACTTTCACTCTTTCTTTGCTTTAACCCCTAGGAATGTACCTGTTGAACAATCAAAGGAGTTGCTCCATTCCTATGGATCCCAAATCAGAATTCAACATATATATTTTATACTAATAACATTTTATCAAAGTATTAATGAAATGTTAAATTGCTAACTTGAGACCATGGGTGGAGACATTATCTAATCTGTTAATCATTGGCTAATGTGCTTATTCTGTCTTGCAAAACCTGTCCCGGGGTGTGGAACTGCCTAGCCTGCCACTTTCCCCCGCCCGTGGAAAATCTATATATTCTATTGTAATTAATTAATTAATAGTGTCTCTGAGCCTAATAAGCCCACTCTGCCAGCACTGTGTGTAATAAACTCCTATTCTTGACCTCTACATGACGGAGATTTGTGTCCTTCACAGACACCTGCTGAATAAAGAGGAGATTCAGCATCCAGCTTGGCTGAATGTGTCTCCTCTCCCCACAGCTTGGTGATCTTTTGAGGAAATGGAGACGACTGCCTTTGCCTGGCTGTACATCGCTTGCAAAAGAAACAGGTCTTTTTGATGACAAGTGTTGAAAGGAGCCATTAGACAAATGTGGAGACAGGAAAAATGTCCCCCAATTGAACTGGCATCTGTGGATGCTGAAGCCACAACACAGAGCGCCAAACACTATATGAAAACGGGTGGTGTCAGAAGAGTCTCTACCAAAGCCTTTTCCCACCAGCAGGGGCCTCTCTGTGCACAGAACTCCTGGTAGCGTGATGGCTGCAGGCAGTGGAGAACTCCATTTTGGCATCTCTTTTGTGGTGAACATCTGCAGTGGCTATTAAAAGGTCTCTAGACAGTGATCTTTGGGAAGAGCTGGCTGAAGAACCTTCCTACTAACCAGGAGAGCCTGGCTTGGCCCGACAGTTCTTCCTTGCCGAACCTAGTGTGTCTGTTGGCTCCTTTTTTTGTATCTCTTTTCAGAAAAAGAAAAGACCTGTCAGCAGAATCCTTCTAAATGCTTGTTCAAGACAGAGAGCGCCTTCCTTGCGGCTAAGTCTTGGTGCCATGGGGCATGCCTCACTGCAGCACCTCCTGCTGACCATCCTAGCAATTAGCTCTGGTTCACCGGTGCGCCTTCATCTAGTAGCGTCTGGCCACCATCCGTTCTACCATTAGGACCCATGTTGCTCTCAGGACTTCAGTGTCCTCTTATGGACACAGCCCTCTGGCTGTGCCCCACTCAGTTCTCTCCCCCCTGCTGGGTGGGTGGGGGATGTCCTCTACCCAGACACTTGCCTCAGTGGCCAGCTGCAGTCCAGGGTGTAGCCACCTGTGTCAGTGGCTACTGAGGCAAAAGGTGTGAACCTCCAACCCTGCCATCTGTTCCCCTGGACCATTTCCCAACAGACCTAGAACCTTCCTCCACCTTTGTATCAGGGCCTTAGTCTGGCAGTAGTCAGCCAGGAGGTCACTCATGCACCCCTTACCCCAGCACTACTCTGATCATGGTGCCCTCCCGGCTCCTTCCTTCCTTCTGCTCCTGCCTTCATGGCAGCCAATCCTCCCTCCTCAAACTCCAAGGAGTGACTAACTCTTGCTGTGCTAAGCAGCTCTTTATATATGGGCTGCTCCAGCAAGCCTTCTCCTGATTGGCTCTCCCAATAAGCACTTTCTTGATAGGCTGGGTTCTGCACAGCCTCTTCAAGGCTGCCTTAATCTTTCTCCTGCTTGTTTGGGGCAGACAGCCCACCACACATGGAAAGTGGCAATGAGAAGTCTGGAGCTGAAGGAAAGGTTACCATGACTCAGAACTGAGCCGAGGTTGCTGCGACTGAAACACAGATCACTAATCATTATATGATCACAGTGACTGGTGGGAGAGGCACATGTTAGAAGCCCTCTGTCTACTCAACTGTGGCTTTCTGTGCACAGAGAGCCAGACACCTCAAGGTCTGCAAGTCTTGAGGGAAATGGGGAACGTCTGTACTTTAGAATTTGCAGGTGTTGACTTGAACCATCAAATGAAACAGTTGCAAATACTTTCTTCAGGCAGGCACCATGGCTTAGCTGGCTAAAGCACCTGTCTAGTAAATAGAAAATCCTGGGTTCAACTCCCAGTGGTACCTTGGTGTATGGCTTTTGTCTCCTCTGCTCACATTTTCCTGTGTCTTCCTAGGAAACAGAAGAGGCCTCCCTTGGTATCCAAGTCATTGCTTGCTAAGGAAAAGGCTTCTCTGGAGAGAAGCATTGGAAACAATCAAATCACAAACCTGGAGTTGATGAAAACGCTGCTATGACTGGCATTGGCATGGCGGTTGCTTCGACTGCAATTGCTGCAACACGAGAGCCTGTGCCACACGTCTTTGTGATTCTCTGGAGATGTTCACACACAGATGTCCTGTCACCTTCCTTTTGATTGTCATTGATGAAAAATGGAGCGTCGGGAGAAAAGTCCCAGAGAGTCGCACCGTGGCTAAGTTGGGTGACTCACCTGCCAGGTAAAGTGGAGTTAGGGATGCAGCTCCCAGTGGTGCCTTAACAAATGTGTCTGCTCTTCCCACCTTTTGGTGAATCTTTTGCGGAAACAGAGAAGACTGCCTCTGCCTTGCACTGCAAATGCTTCCAAAAGAAACCAGTTGTTTTTTCTGACAAGTGTCAGAAGGAGGCACATAAGAAATGTGGAGACAAGGAAAAGGTCATCGTAACTCAACATGCATCCATGGCTCTTGAGGCCAGAACGCAGAGCACTAAGCACTGTATGACCACAGCAAAATCTAAACATTACACCTTATTACACTAGGCAGTAGTTAGGTCAAGCAATTTTCTCATCCTACTGGATGTTACCCTCCTTAATACATAGAATTCCCCCTAAAACCTGGATTACTGTCCTCAGATGACCTTCATTTTCTCAGGATTCCTGCTGCTTCCAGCATAGGTGGGGGAGGAGAAAGGCAAAAACATGATGCCACAGTCTCCTATTTTATATCCTTAGTTCAAGTGTCTAGAAGACACTTGCCCAGACGTGTCCGGGTGGGCTCTGCTGAGTCACTAGGTTGGGGAATCCTCCTGCTGTGGTCTTGTGCAACTGAGTCATAGATTTGAGCGGTCCCCACAGTGTTGTGTTTGGGCATCTGTCACTGAACTGGAAATCCCTTAATTACAATTCCTCTGCTGATTCATGGCTGTTGAACACCCTCCTCCGCAGGGTTCACTAGCAAAATTATAGCCTATTTCAGTAACAACCATACAGCAAAATGCATAACTTAACACACCCTCATGCTATACATATTTGGACAGAATAACCGATTTCAGCAGATCATGACTTTTCATATGATAACTTACATGGAATGGTTTGTAGGACATATCACAGCCATATATGAATGATGACTATTTGAGCTACAGGGAGCTATTTTGAAGTACATCATGTCACAAAAGCCTCTAGAGACTGGCCTTTGGGAAGAGCTGGCTGAAGAGCCTTCTGAGTAACTGAGAGATCCAGGCTTGGCCCTGCCAGTTTGTGCTTGCGAACTAAACTTCTCCGTTGGGCTCCCTTTTTTGTGTCTCTTTCACAGAAACAGAGCAGAAGTTCTTGGCCAATCCTTGAAAGTGCTTGTTCAAGACACAGAGAGCCTCTGTGCTGGGGCAGGGGTAGGGGTGCAGGAGGTGGTCGGGGTGGAGGTGCTTACCTCGGGCAGCACAGCTCCCAAAGTGACCGACACACACTCCCCTCCGGCAGTGGCTCCTAGGCAGTGGGATACGGGGGCGGGTCAGCTGTGGCGTTTGCACTCAGGGCTGCAGGGATATGCCGGCCACTTCCAGGAGCAGTGTGGCAGGGAGGGAGGGGGCAGAGTGGGCAGGGAGCCGCCTTAGCACTGCTGGCACATCTCCGTGTGTCACTTGGGGAGGCATCAGGTCTCTGTGGGCTGCCTGGGGCAGGGGCAGTGGCCAAGGGGGCTCGGGCCACCCCTTTGCCTCCTCTCTCCAGGCTCCCAGCCCATCTTGCCGGCCGACAGGGATTTTAGGGTGCAGCAGCGCAGGGAGCAGGAAGGGCGAACCACAGCGGCTGCCTCCCCCACATGCAGGAAAATGGCTTCACTTGCTGGCCCCACGGACTAAGGCACCAGGCCTCCAGCTTGCCCCATTCCACCCAATGGGTTGATCTTGTGGCCAGAATTATTTGCAGTCGGGATTTCCCCCAACAGTGCCCCACGGGGTCCAGGGTCAGCTCCAGCACAGGCCACACAGGAAGGCTTAATGCTCGAGCTGCAGTGCATGCTGGGCAGGCTCTAGGCCGGGCTCCCCATGGCAGGAGAGAAGAAGAAGACTGGACCCCTGGAGGGGCAGGCTGGGGCTTCCTGGATCCCATTTGCTCACAGCCAGCGCCCTGCCCCCACTCCCAAGTCATTAACGGCGCCCCCAGGTCAGCCAGAATGGAGCAGCGGTTTTCACTGCACCAAGTCCACTTATGGCTTACAGGCAACTCCCAAACCCACCACAGCCCACAGCCCACCATGTCGGCCAGAAAGGAGCCCACTCAGCCTCGCCATTGCTGCTTTTCCTTCCCCACAGAAACCCGCTTCTCCGGGCTGCAAGGCGCCATCCCTGGGATGCCAACAGGCAGACACAGGGTCTATCTCCCAGCAGCCAACCGCACCTCCATGGGTTTGGCCCTCAGAAGGGCAGGCAGGGGGTTTCCTGGATCCCAGTTGCTCACAGCCAGCCCAGCCTCCACCTCTAAAACCATCAGTCATGCCCCCAGGTTGGCCATAAAAGAGCAGCCATTCTCCACTTGGACTCAGCTTTGCTTGTTTTCCTTTCACCCAGAACCCCCCCCCCCCCTTCCTCTCCTGGGCTGCAAGTAGCCACCCCTGGGAAGCCAAGAGGCAGGCACAGGATTCTGCCTCCCAGCAGCCAACCGCACTTCCTCAGGCTTTGCAGAACGAATGGTGATGCTCTACTAACCCCACTTAGCTGCACTGAGGCGCTTAGCTTCTGCCCTGCCTTCCTCAGCTCGACTTTCCTCTTTTCCCCCATTCCTGCCTCACTTCCTCCTTTGGCAAGTCACGCAGAGGAGGCCAGCAGGAAGAGCCGGCCTCCACCGGCCAACCTCCAACAGCAGAGGAGGCCAAGCCACAAGCCTCCAAAAGGTGACACGCCGCACTCCTCTAGGTTCTCCAGCCTGACGCCAAGGTGCTTTCTCCACTGCTGTCAGCACCCTCTGTCACGCAGGGGTTGGAGTTATCCCAGGGACAGGCCAATAGGAGAAGGAGGAGGCCTTCCTGAACAGCAAGGGGATCTGGCAAAAGGAAGCCAGCATGTTTCTGCCTGGTTTTGAACCAGAGACCTTGGTTAGGCAAACGTGATAACCACTACACTACAGAAACTCCATCTGCTTGGCTGTTGCTCACCCTCACATAGACCGATGGACAAACCTAGAGAAAGTGGTGGCAGCCCTTCGATGGGTCAGCTGGCAGAGCAGAGGACTAGAGCCGGCGCTCAGGAAGTCGTCCTTACGTCGCCCTTGTGACTCCAGCTTGAGGGAGAGCTTCTTTTTCTTCCCCTTGCTGACAAAGAGCAAGAGAAGAATGAAAGGTCAGGTGGGCCAACTCGGTGCAGAAGCCCATGCTGCCTTTTCCTGCTGCATAGCCTGAAATGAGGGACTTTCAGAAAACATCACACCCGTGCACAAAGGGGGACAGAAGAGCCTGTTAGTCTAGCACGCTCCCAACTGAACTACTTCAGCAGCTGCTCGGTTTCTTTTTGGCCTCCTGCTTTTCTGTCTGGGATGTTGTTGTCAGCTGTGGCACAGAAAAAGGACGTCATTGCGAGCGGCCCATGAAGACAAGATTCACTTTTGCCTTCCTTGCTCGGCTTTACTTGCTTCCTCGCCCTATTCCTGCCTTAGTTCCTGGGTTACCTGAAGGCGACGGGGGGCCAGCAGTACCAGGAGGAAGTTGGGCAGCTAGACCCTGGTGGCAAAAGTCCTGCCACCACTTGCCACCCCACTCTCTTCTCCCAGCGTCACATATTGGCCACCAGGGACTTGAGGCCCAGCAGCGCAACGGAAGGCAGTGGACAGAGCCACCCTCGCCTTGAAGCTCCGGCTCATTAAACCACATATTCAGTCTCTGATGGCCAATGAGAGACCGACATCGCTTGCTATTTTAGCACTTTAAAATGCCATTGGCCAATCTTTGGATCTCTTTAATGCTGCGCTTCAGTTCATGGGGGAAAGGCGAGAGAAGCGACCTTTGAACAAAGGGCCTGGGGTTAACATCCTAACGCTGTCTGTCTCCGACTGTAACAGTATTTAATACTGGCCCATCCTGTGCTGGTGAGTGCTCCATTGCTAGATGTTAGTACATTTCAGTTACTGTCAAAATTAAAAAGTTTCTATATGCTTAAAGAAAATGCATTTGTTTTATTTGCTTATATATGGCATGAATAAATACAGAGAAAATCATGCATCGAAATTGTGCGTCAGCCGCACCCAGGGGAACCCCGGGCCCCAGGCTCTGTCCCCACCTGGAGCCCAGCGGGGCCGGGGGCAGCTCCTGCTGCAGCTGAGAACAGCGGCTCCGCTCTGGCCCGGGCGGCTCCAGCGCTGCCGGCAGCACGTGGCCACCAGGGAGCAGCTGCTGAGCCCGGGCTCCTGTGTCACAATGTGCCAGAGCCCCGCCCCCAGGAGCTGCCCCGCCCCTGGGCTGTGCCAGAGCCCCGCCCCCAGGAGCTGCCCTGCCCCCAGGCTGTGCCAGAGCCCCGCCCCCAGGAGCTGCCCCGCCCCTGAGCTGTGCCAGAGCCCCGCCCCCAGGAGCTGCCCTGCCCCCAGGCTGTGCCAGAGCCCCGCCCCCAGGAGCTGCCCCGCCCCTGAGCTGTGCCAGAGCCCTGCTCCCAGGAGCTGCCCACCCCTGGGCTCTGCCAGAGCCCTGCTCCCAGGAGCTGCCCCCCCCTGGGATTTGTTCTCCTGTTTCCTTCTTCCCAGCACCTGCCGCTCCCTTCCTGTGTCTGCAAACACCCCCCGGGAGGGCTGCAGCGCTCGCTGGGGCTGTCTCCAGTGGCTGAAGTTGCCTCCATCTCTAATCACCTCGGGCGGGGGTGGACGGAACGAAGGGAGGAGATGGGCCCAGGGTGTGAAAGCAGAATTAGGGGGCAGGGAAAGAAGGACTGTTTGGAAAGGTAGAAAGGAAAGGCTCCTGGGTGATGCAGATGGAGTCAGAAGAAGTTGGGCAGCAGAGGCTCAGATAAATTGAGGGGAACCCCCGGGGTGTCCCAGTGTTGGCCAGGGATTGTACAGCACCTAGCACAATATGGGGTCCCGATCTCAGTCATGGTCTGTGCAGCACCTGGGAGCCCTGATGTCTCTTTCCTCATCACAGGCACTGGGAATGGAGTGAGGGAAACCTCAGCACCTGAAGGGTTAATGCAGCCCTGTGTGCAACCCAGGCTAGGGTGACCAGACAGCAAACGTGAAAAATCGGGACAGGGAGTGGGGGGTAATAGGAGCCTATATAAAAAGGCCCAAAAATCGGGACATCCGGTCACGCTAGTCCCTGCTGCGCTCACGAGGGGTTGGCTTAGAGAGTTGTAGTAATAACAGCAGCAAAGAGTCCTGTGGCACCTTATAGACTAACAGACGTATTGGAGCAGGAGCTTTCGTGGGTGAATCCCCACTTCGTCAGACACACCAATAGTCCCATATGGGCTAGTGGTCAGGATTCCTGGTTTTCATCCGCGGGGCCTGGGTTCAACTTCTGGTGTGGGAACAGTGCAGAGCTTTTGCCCAGGGTGGAGACAGGAAATGAAAGGAACAGGAAGGGATCCTGCCAGCAGGGGGGAGGGGATCCCAGAAGTGGGGGTGGGGGGCAGAGGTCTGAGCGGAGACCAGGGAAGGATCCCAGCAGTGTGGGAAGTTGAGAGCACAGGCCTGGCATGGGGACCTGGAAGAGTGAATGTGGCCCTCTAAACCCACCAACTGCAGACTAGGCAGGACTGGAAGAATTACGTATTTGTTGGTAAATGTCAATTTCTGTGTAAACGCACAACCCAATGGCAAAATATTTCCATCGATAATTATCAAAATTGGCAGATGGGCAAAGTAAGAAACATGCTGCTTGAGAACTTACCCTGTTGTAGGAGCAGCAGTGATCTGTGTGCTCCGTATCACCTGTGTGCCCAAAAGGTCTGTTACACTCCCCCCACCCCCTGCCCCGTCTCCTCTCCCTCTCTGAATGCCTGTGAAGTGGCTTTCCCCCTCCCCCCCATCCTGCAATGCTTGTGGGATGAAGGGGCTGGTTGAACAGCTGGAAGATCAGAAGAGCTCCTAGATAGACAAGGTGTCTGGGACTCTCATTAGGCAGCATTGTGAAAGCACAGCTGAGCACAGGGCCCCTTCCCCTTTTAAGGACCTGCTCCTCATGGCCTGCGACTAGAGATGACTTGGCTGCATCTGGCGGGTCACACTCCACCTGAGCCAGTGTCCATGCAGGGTCCATGCTCTGGGTGTGTGAGTGCTGCCTAATGAGAGTCCCAGACCCCTTGTCTACCTGGAAGCTCTTCTGATCTTCAACCAGCCCATTCATCCCACAAGCATTGCAGGAGGGTGGGAGGGGGAGGGGGAAAGCCACTTCACAGGCATTCAGAGAGGGAGAGGAGACAAAAGCGAGGGGGAGGGGAAGGATAACAGACCTATTGAGCATAGAAATCACTGCTGTTCCTACAACAGCAGGGACAGGCCACTAGGAGCTGAGAAAAGGAAGCCACCATGTTTCTGCCTGGCTTCAAACCAGGGACCTTTTGCATGTTAAGCAAATGTAATAACCACTACACTACAGAAACTCTGTAATGGAGTTGTGCCCTTCCCTTCATAAGAACAGAAGAATGGCCAGACTGGGTCAGACCAAAGGTCCATCCAACCCCATATCCTACTGCCAACAGTGGCCAATGCCAGGTGCCCCAGAGGGAGTGAACCTAACCGGAAATGATCAAGTGATCTCTCTCCTGCCATCCATCTCCACCCTCTGACCAACAGAGGCTAGGGACATCATTCCTTACCCATCCTGGGTAATAGCCATTAATGGACTTAACCTCCATTAATTTATCTGCAAAAAGACCAAGGAGAACATGTGGCACCTTAGAGACTAACAAATTTATTTGAGCATAAGCTTTTGTGGGCTAAAACTCACTTCATCGGATGCATGCAGTTAAAAATTCAGTAGGAAGATATATATACACACAGAGAACGTGAAAAAAATGGGTGTTGCCATACACACTATAACAAGAGTGATCAGTTAACGTGAGCTGTTATCAGCAGGAGAAAAAAACCTGATGTTGGGAGGGGAACAGGAGAAAGGACAAAGGAAGCAAGAGACGAAGAGAAAAGAGGGATCAGACAGTGGATGGAGCAAGAGGTGAAACAAAAAGGACAAACCCTTATTTCCCCAGTGATTCTAAGAGACAAAATCACAGGTGCAGAATACCGAATACTCTCTCAGTCCTCAAAGAGAGACCTGGAGAAGGAGACTTGCTGAAGCAAAGAACAGGGGTCTCTGAGGTTTCCCTGGCCCCTCGCCCCTGTCCTGCCTGGCTGATATCAGCATCTCTCTGTGAGGTCACCATCTCCCCACCAATAGTTTGAGGTCCTGCAAAAAACCTTTGTGATGTCTAATGGTCTCTTCTGGCCATAAAGTCGACTAATTTCTGAAAAACTGAGTGTAGCATTGGGAGCAGCATCTGATGTTTCCCTGTCTAGCTGGCTTGCTGCCTAGAACGAACGCTCCTTGAGTGGGGTGATCCACAGGGAGTAGCTCAAACCTCCAAAGGGCCTGGCCAGGGGCAGGACATTAGCCCAGCAAGGGAGGGGTGTGGCAGTGACATCACAAAGGCCTTTGGCAGGACCTCAGACTATTGGTCCAAGGTGGTGGGGAGGGGGTGACCTCACAGAGAGATGCTGATATCAGCCAGGCAGGAGAGGGGCGAGGGGCCAGGGAAACCTCAGAGACCCCTGTGGCTTTGCTCCAGCAAGTCTCCTTCTCCAGGTCTCTCTCTGAGGACTGAGGGAGTATTCGGGTTCACGGACGTGAACGCCAGGAGGAACCTCTTTCGAGTTTTCTCCTTCCCTTTTAGTGATTTTACTAGAAAACAGCCGTCCCTGTTTAGAAGGTAAGAGCCTCCTTGAGGTTTGAAACCTGTTCAGTCTGATCCAGCTGGTGACAGTTGAATTCTAGGCATGGAAAACACGAGCTTAAGGAGGCAGAATTTTATTCTGAATTTTATTTGATCCCCAACCAATGACCTGGGCCATCCTTTGGGCTCTCTGGTGAGAACCCTCAGCCTCCCGTCCTCAGTCTCTACCATGATTGGCTCAGCAGGGGGTTATTGACAGGGAGGAGACTCAGGTCCTTGTTCTCTTTCAAGACCAAGGAAATAAGTCAGAACCAGTTCTATGTTTGACAAATTTTGCTGCTTCTCTGCATTAATGGTGTCTGAGCAGTTCATGATTCTCTCTAACATGATTCTCCTCAAATACTTGCTGAATAATTCCTGTGCGCTGTTGTTGGTCTGGAGCTCATCTGAGAGCATTTTATTCAGGTCATTCAATGTCTGAAATTCAAGATCCGATGGTTAGTTTGAAAATCAGGGCTCTTGGGTCCTATTCCCAACTCTGCCACTGACTGGCCGTGTGACCTCAGACAAGTCAATTCTCCTTTCTCAGCCTTAGCTTCTCCCTCTTTCAAGTAGGGATAATAATGATCTGCTCCTACCTACCTCACGGTGGGTGGAGGCAGGGCCGGCTCTAGGTTTTTTGCCGTCCCAAGCAAAAAAAATTTTGGCTGCCCCCACCCAAGCCCTGGGCTCCCCACTGCACCTCCCTGCCACCCCAGCCCTGGGCTCTGCCCCTCCACCTGCACCCCCTGCCTCCCCAGGAGGTGTGTGTGTGTGTGTGTGGGGAAAATTCCAGATCTTTCCACCTTATTCCAAATTCCTACTAAGGCGCCACTTGGGGGGAATGTGCTCAGTGGGGGAGCAGCAGCCCCCCCTGCTCCCCCTAGCTACGCTCCTGCTTGTGGGGGCCCCTGCAAGACCCAGGGCCTGGTGCAAATTGCCCCACTTCCCTCCGCCTCTGGGCGGCCCTGCTAGCAGCTCTTCTGGGGGCGCAGGGGAGGAATGACTCCCCCTTCTCTAGCTTCTCCCCGTGGGGCTCTGGGGAGCAGGGAGGGTTGTGTGATAAATTCCATCCAACTCCCGCTTTGATCCAAGCCGAGGGGCGTCTCAGCCTCCACGATCCCCTTGGCAGGGCCAAACAAGGGATGTTTTCCACTGCCCAGGAGACCCAGCCAGGGACTCCAGGCAGCCCCAGACTTTCCCTTTCATCCTTCGGGGAAATCAAGTTCAAGTTCTACAAGGAGCTAAAGAAGCCTCAACCCCGCATCTGAATTAATGTCAGTTTCTCACTGCCTGACACAAACAAATGTCATTTCAATCCCAGGTGAGTCCACGTCAGTCATTCCTCAGCCCGATTCCTTCACCCTCCTGCCTTAGCTTAGGGCATTGCGCTACCCTGTGGGCATTTCATGTCCCTCCTCAGTTTCACACAGAGACACAATTTCCTTTGCATGGATCCATGAACAGCAAAACCTCCCTGTGTCTCTTGTCTGAGCCAGGGCATTCGATTCCATTGAAACCTTCTGTCTTGCAATGGCAACGGTCAGACAGAGGGGACGTGGCCACCTTCAGCCCTGGCAGTGAGATATTCACTCTCCTCTTTCTTCATGCTGATGTTGTTATTCCATAAAACATGAACCATGGAATAAAAAGCTGAGTTGGAAAAGAGAAGACTAAGGTTGGAAAAGAGAAGACTAAGGGGGGATATGATAGAGGTATATAAAATCATGAGTGATGTTGAGAAAGTGGATAAGGAAAAGTTATTTACTTATTCCCATAATACGAGAACTAGGGGTCACCAAATGAAATTAATAGGCAGCAGGTTTAAAACAAATAAAAGGAAGTTCTCCTTCACGCAACTTGTGCTCTGTTTCCAGGGAATACCCCCGCCAGACAAGTTGGTGTCAGTTCTGCCTAGAACGAACACTCCTTGAGTGGGGTGATCCACAGGGAGTAGCTCAAACCTCCAAAGTGCCTGGCCAGGGGCAGGACATTGGCCCAGCAAGGGAGGGGTGTGTCAGTGACATCACAAAGGCCTTTTGCAGGACCTCAGCCTATTGGTCCAAGGTGGTGGGGAGGTGGTGACCTCACAGAGAGATGCTGACATCAGCCAGGCAGGACCGGGGCGAGGGGCCAGGGAAACCTCAGAGACCCCTGTGGCTTTGCTTCAGCAAGTCTCCTTCTCCAGGTCTCTCTTTGAGGACTGAGCGAGTATTCGGGTTCACGGACGTGAGCGCCAGGAGGAACCTCTTCCGAGTTTTCTCCTTCCCTTTTAGTGATTTTACTAGAAAACAGCCGTCCCTGTTTAGAAGGTAAGAGCCTCCTCGAGGTCTGAAACCTGTTCAGTCTGATCCATCTGGTGACAGGTCACTTCCCTTCTCTATACCTCAGGCTCCTCCCCATCTGTCCAATGGGAACAGGGACAATTCTCGAACTCTGGGTAGTCATGAGCCTGAGTGAGAGAAGGGGCGTTAAAGCCCTCTGTGAAGGAGAAAGGGGTGTTTCACGGTGTTTAGCACCAAGGAATTCTAAAGTTTGCTAAAATGTCTAGTCTGTGGAAACAAGAAATGGTCGGGGCCAAACTTTTTAACCACTGCCTTTTCTAAATCCCGTTCAGGGGTGTGAGTCCCTGTCTTTTCAGTACCTGGGGTTCTTTGCCAGCAGGAGAGAAGAGGTTCCTGCCTCCATTTTTGTGGCCTTAACAAACCAGGTGTTGTGCCCCAGTTCTCGTCTGAGATACCTGAAAAAGAACATCTTCCCATCCATGAACAAGACAGGACCTGTCTTTCAAAGGGGAACAAAGAGACCCCTGGGCCTTACAGACTAGCTAGCCTCACTTCCATAGCTGGAGAGATACTGGAATATATTCTTAAACACTCAGTTTGTCAGCAGCACCTACAGGATAATTTGGTTCTTAGCACGAAGGATCATGGATTTCTCAAGAACAAATCATTCCAAACCAATCCTCTTTCCTTCTTTGGCAGGGTTCCAGGCCTAGTGGAGGTGGGTAAACAGTATGAATGATGATTTGGAAAATGGAGTGGAGAGTATCGTTCTAAAATGTGCAACTGACACCAAGCACTTTGGAGCACAGGACTGGAATTCAAAACGCCCTTAACGAATTGGAGACTTGGTCTTCTTGAGCCATACCTCATGGCTGGGCCCCTCTCTCTAGACTGGGCTGAAGTGAAACCCCAGAGCCAAACACTCCTCCCCCTGGGCAGTGCGCTCCGACCTTGAATGGTCAGATGCTGCTTAGCGCTGTCAGAGCAGCTTTGGCTGGGGGATTCTCCCAGCACTTTCCAATAGCGGGAAGGTACGAAATCCCCATTTGCCTGCTGGGGACGGAGCCCTAGAGGGGGGAGCAATTTTCCCAGAGTCCCCCAGGAAAAGGAAAACAACCAGCAGTGGAACCAATAGGAAACCCAGCAATGGAACTCGGGAGTCCTGGGGGTGTGCTAGGGTGACCAGATGTTCCAATTTTATCGGGACAGTCCCAATTTTGGGGTCTTTTTCTTATCTAGGCTCCTATTACCCCCCACTCCCTGTCCCGATTTTTCACACTTGCTGTCTGGTCACCCTTGGGTGTGCACATGTGTGGGTCCCAGCTGCTCCCTGCCCCCCTCATTGAAGCAGGTGTGCAGGGTTCCCGCCCTGGGAACTGCAGGGCACCAGTGGCCATGGGGCTGGCTGGACGCAGGGCAGGGGCTGACTGGAGGTAAGGTCTGGCTGCAGGCAGGGCAAGGGGTGCGGGGCTGGCTGGAGACAGGGGTGTGTGGGGCAGGCTGGCTGGCTTCAGGCAGGGACACAGGGGGGTGCATCAGGGGTTGGCAGGGCTGGAGACAGAGGAGTGTGGGACTGACTGGCTTCAGGCAGGGGTGTGTGGCAGGAGTTGGCTGGAGACAGGGCAGGGTATCCACGGCTGGGGTGTGTGGGGGCTGGCTGGCTTTGGGCAGGGCCACAGGAGGTGTGGCAGGAGTTAGCTGGAGACAGGGCAGGGGTTGTGGCAGGGGCAGGCTGTGGGCAGGGGGTGTGGAGCTGGCTGCAGGCAAGGCAGGGGGTGCGGGGCTGGCTGCAGGCAGGGGCTGGCTGCAGGGAGGGCAGGGGGTGCAGGGCTCACTGAAAATGTCCTGAGCGGTATTTTATGGTGAAGATAACATCATGGTTACCAGGTGACTGGCACATCCTAGGTTAAAGAAAGGAAGGGACCTGGAGTTAATAGTCTGAAGTATTTGTGTTACCAGCCCTGTCACTGTCTGACCCCCTTTCAGTGCGGAGCAGGTGTGTACGTTGCTGGGTGGAACACACAGACTCCTGCAGAGCAGGGGCAGCTGTTTCCATGGCAGAGAGCCTGGCACTTAGGAGACTTTCTACACTTGCTGTTTTGAAGCAATTCAGTAAAATAACGGTGGAGCTACAATGTCCGGTCCAAAATTTCAGCCCCATTGGTGCAAAAATGCTATTTTAGGATCTAAACAGGAGGCTTCCAGCGCTAGGACACCTGACCAGAGAGCTCAGTGGGGGCATAACAGCTGCTGACTCTGAGGGTCCTGGGCTAAATCCACTTGCAGGTGGAGGCGTTTTGATTTATTTGATCGATAATGAGGAAGATGAAGATTTAATCGCAGGTATTTTTAGTAAATGTCATGGACAGATCACGGGCAAAACCCAAAAGCTCATTGTCCATGACCCGGCCATGACTTATACCATAAATACCCCTCACTGAATCGTGGGGAGGGAGGCCCAGAGGGTCCGTGGCACCAGCTGTGGGCGCAGGGAGTCCAGGGGGCCCGTGGCATGATGTACGGGGGGAGAAGCCCTGGGGACCCACTGCCACTCCAGATGCTGCCAGGTGAGGGGAGCCCCAGAGGCCAGCCCTGCTCCGGCCACCTCGGGACAGGTGCCAGGAGCCACTGAGCTGTGGCTGCTGCTGCCACCCTTGGAACCACTGCTCAAGCTGCCCCCAGGCCAGCTGCTGGGGCAGCCACGGAGTCAGCCACAGTGGCCACTGCAGAAGCCACAGAATCTATGACTTTTGCAGCGTCCGTGACACAGAGGGATCCCTAATAAAGAGACAAACCCCTCCCTGCTGTGACTGCAGTTCCTGGAAGGAAAGAGAAGAACAGAAAGTGAAGAGAGAAGGAAAGAGAGAGACTCCCTGTCACCTCTCTCCCCTGCTCCCTCCCCCTTGTATTCTGTAACCCCATCTCACTGGGTTCCCTGTGCTGGTGCCATGGGGGTGACTCTAGAGTTCTGGGGCTTTGTGGGGAGGGGAAGGGGGCTCTTCACTTCTCAGCATTTCACACAAATTTGTCTTTTGGCTGAAATTTCTCCAGTGAGGCCTCTCAGGCCTTGTCTACAGTATTTCGAATCTACTTAAGTCGAATTTGTGGTTTCGACCTTATGAAGTCGAATTTGTGTATCCATACTAAATACACAAATTCGAACTTCTGAGTCCACATTCACGGGGCTGGCGTCGACTTTGGAAGCGGTGCACTGTGGGAAGCTATCCCACAGTTCCCGCAGTCCCCGCTGCCCATTGGAATGCTGGGTAGAGCTCGCAATGCCTGCTGGGGGAAAAAATGTGTCGAGGGTGGTTTTGGGTAACTGTCATCATTCAACCGTCACTCACAACAGCCCTCCCTCACTGAAAGCGCCGGCGGGAAATCTGATCGCGCCCTTCTCTGGTCAGTTACAGCGCGGACGCCACAGCACTGCGAGCATGGAGCCCGCTGCGATCATCACTGCACTCATGGCCGTTGTCAACTCCTCGCACCTTATCGTCCACCTCTGCAACAGCCAGCTGCTGAGAAATCGGGCGAGGAGGCTCCGGCAGCGCGGTGAGGAGAGTGGCGCAGGCCTCTCACAAAGCAGGGTACGCCGCGCCGTGGAGATCATGGTGGCAATGGGTCAAGTTCATGGTGTGGAACGGCGATTCTGGGCCCGGGAAACAAGCACGGAGTGGTGGGACCGCATAGTGCTGCAGGTCTGGGACGAATCACAGTGGCTGCGAAACTTCAGGATGCGTAAGGGCACTTTCCTTGAACTCTGTGACTTGCTGTCCCCTGCCCTGAAGCGCCAGGACACCCGGATGCGAGCAGCCCTGACTGTGCAGAAGCGAGTGGCCATAGCCCTCTGGAAACTTGCCACGCCAGACAGCTACCGGTCAGTAGCGAACCACTTTGGCGTGGGCAAATCTACCGTGGGGGTTGCTGTGATGCAAGTAGCCCACGCAATCGTTGAGCAACTACTCTCAAAGGTTGTGAACCTGGGAAACGTTCAGGTCATCATAGACGGCTTCGCCGCGATGGGATTCCCAAACTGCGGTGGGGCTATAGATGGGACTCACATCCCTATCCTGGCACCAGCCCACCAGGCCAGCGAGTACATTAACCGAAAGGGCTACTTTTCCATGGTGCTGCAAGGACTGGTGGACCATAGGGGACGTTTTACCAACATCAACGTCGGGTGGGCGGGCAAGGTTCATGACGCGCGTGTGTTCAGGAGCTCTGGTCTCTTTAGACGCCTCCAGGCAGGAACTTTCTTCCCGGACCACAAAATAACGGTTGGGGATGTGCAGATGCCTACAGTGATCCTCGGGGACCCAGCCTACCCGCTAATGCCCTGGCTCATGAAGCCCTATACAGGCGCCCTGGACAGAGAGAAGGAACTCTTCAACTACCGGCTGAGCAAGTGCAGAATGGTGGTGGAGTGTGCTTTCGGACGTCTCAAGGGGAGATGGCGGACCTTACTGACTCGCTCGGACATCAGCGAAAAGAATATCCCCGTAGTTATTGCTGCTTGCTGTGTGCTCCACAATCTCCGTGAGAGCAAGGGCAAGACCTTTTTGGCCGCTTGGGAGGTTGAGGCAAATCGCCTGGCTGCTGTTTACGATCAGCCAGACACCCGTGCTGAGAGAATATCCCAGCGGGAAGCGATATGCATCAGGGAGGCTTTGAAAGCGAGTTTCCTCGCAGAGCAGGGTAACCTGTGACTGTCCACTTGGTTTTAAGAGAGCCTGATCATAAACCAAGTTTCCCCCACTTCCGAAGGACGTTTTAAAACTAAGGACATGTTTTAGTAATTAATAATAAATCTTTCGTTGACTTTGCATTTCTGTTTCCTGGTTGAAACATGGAAGCATTCTGTGCTGGGTAAGGTGTGCACTGATGGGTGGGTTTGCAGGAAGGGGCGAGGGGTGCCGTCTTTGGATAGGGGTTAACATGATGGCTGTGGGTTTGGGCGTTGGAAGGGGTGAGGGGTGTGGGGGAAGGGTGAGTATCTGCCCCTGGATGAGGTCTCTTTTTGGGGCTCAGGGCACCGGGGAGGATCGTGACTACGGTCCAAGTGCATGTGAAGGGAAGCCTGCCTTTACATTCGGGGACGGCAGGCACCAGGACCCTGCACAAGCATACACATCAAGGAAAGACCCGGGGCAGCATACACCACACAGACTGTCCCTGGTGCCTAGTGACTGCAGTCTGTGTGTGCCCTGCAGTTGACCCTGCAGCCAAGTCTGTAGCATGGCACTGTGGGCTATGCACTGAAATTACAATTCCCCCCCCCACACACACACACAACAACAGAAAGTCTTCTGACACCAGAAACGTGACGGAAACAGTCAGTCACACCAAACCGCTTTTAGTAATGTAGTACACAGTGGGGGGTTTGAACTTGGAGTTGGGACTGGTTGATGCTGTAAGGAAAGAGCTTGTACAAATTTACAGCGCGAGAGTTGTCTCGAACATTATCGGTGTGCTGCGGTGCAGGGACAGTTCTCACGGCCCCTACCGCCCCTCCTTCTTGTAACTTTGGGTGAGGGGGGGACAGGACTTCCTGGCGTTGGAGGGCGGTTGCAGATGCACTGCAGGGGGGCTCTCTCCTCCTGCCTGCGGTCTTGCAGAACATCTACAAGGCGCCGGAGCGTGTCCGTTTGCTCCCTCATTAGACCAAGCAGCGTTTGAGTCGCCTGCTGGTCTTCCTGCCGCCACCTATCCTCCCGTTGATACAGGCTCTCCCTCGACTGTCTCTGCTCTGCCGCCTCCGCTCTGGAGCTGGCCATCAGTTCCTGGAACATCTCGTCCCTAGTCTTTTTCTTTCGGCGTCTAATCTGAGCCAGCCTCTGCGAGGGGGATGCCGGGGCAGTCCGGGAAGGAGCCGAAGCTGTGTGATGCGAAAAAGTAGGTGATTTCCTTGAACAAATACATGTTTGCCAACAGTAAACACAGTCTAGTCAGTTTCAGTTACGAAGACCAAAGAGGGAACCAAGTCTCATGAGATCTCAGAACTAGTCCGAGATTTCGGAATACGCTCTCATTGGCGGCGCCATTGCACTGGCTAGCGCACAAGCGAGGAGAGACAGCTGCATCCCTCTTGCACAAAGTCCTGGTAAGCCTTACAGTACAGAGTGCTTATCAGTTAGTGCTTAGCTGTGCTCTCCTGCTGGAGGCAATGTGCAAAGCAGAAAAGATGACCGTTTTGCGGCCCCTCCCGCCAGTGCACGGGAAAGATCACTGTATGCTTTTCCTCTGTGGCCTCCAACACGTGGCTGTTAAGCGAGGGTCATTCTTATGCAAAGTAAAAGTCTGTTAAGCGAGGGTCATTCTTATGCAAAGTAAAACTCTGTTAAGCGAGGGTCATTCTTATGCAAAGTAAAAGTCTACCATTCACAATAGTAACAGTACACTAATTCCACTAATTAGATGCAGCACTTCCACAACGAGATCACCCTGAGGCGTGTCAGGCGGACTGAGAGAGAGCGGATGCTAATAGAAGCCCTGCACAGACCAGGACCATACGCTGCCATGCTCGTCGAGGCGATGGTCCCCCTTTACCTGAGGATGGCCTGGCGCGGAAGAGTGTGCTTCAACGGAGCACCCAACAAGGCACCTCTACCAAGGAACCTCCTGCTGAGGCTTTTCCAGCTGCTCTCTGAGAGCTTTTTTGAACTGTCCCCAGAGGACTATTGCTCCATTCCTGTATGTGTAGACCTGCTGTTTGTATAGCTCCTATATGTGTAGACCTGCTGTTTGTATAGTTTCATATTTAAAATTTTTTGTATAGTATAGTATAGTATAATTTTTGTATAGTATTTCTATTTTTTCTATTTTTTATATAGTATTTCTATTTTTTATATATATCCCTGTTGCTTAAAAAAATAAATGTTTCCCTGTTTGTAGCACTTACCGCCTGATCCTTCCCCTGATTCCGAGTCCGGGTTAACGGGCGTGGATGGTTGGTAGGGGATCTCTGTGAGGGTGATGAAGAGATCCTGGCTGTCAGGGAAAGCGGGAGTGGGTTCGATGTCGCCTGCGCCGTCCTCAAAAGACCCTTCCTCATCTTCCCCATCGGCGAACAGGGAGGAGGAACTGTCCCGGTACACTATTCCGTCCTCGGAGTCCACCGTCACTGGTGGGGCAGTGGTGGCAGACCCACCTAGAATGGCATGCAGTGCCTCGTAGAAGCGGCATGTCTGGGGCTGGGCTCCGGAGCGTCCGTTTGCCGCTCTGACTTTTTGATACCCTTGTCTTAGGTCCTTCATTTTCACGCGGCACTGCATCGCATCCCGGCTGTATCCTTTCTCTTTCATGGCTTTAGAGACCTTGTCGAAGGTCTTCGCGTTCCGCTTGTTGGAGCGCAGCTCCGAGAGCACAGACTCCTCGCCCCACACAGCGATCAGATCCAGGACTTCCCGGTCACTCCATGCTGGGGACCTCTTTTTATTCTTGCATTGGGCTGACTCCTCTGCTGGAGAGCTCTGCATCGTTGCAGGTGCTGCGGAGCTCGCCCCGATGTGCAACCAGAACATCAGATTCAAAGTGCCCAGACAGGAAAATGAATTCAAATTTTCGCGGGTCATTTCCTGTGTGGCTGGCCAGAGAATCCAAGCTCCGACTGCTGTCCAGAGCGTCAACAGAGTGGTGCACTGTGGGATAGCTCCCGGAGCTGCTAAGTTCGATTAGCATCCACACCTAGCCTAATTCGAGCTAGCCATGTCGAATTTAGCGTTACTCCACCTGCCGGGGTGGAGTACCAAATTCGAACTAAAGAGCCCTCTAGTTCGAATTAATTGGCTTCCTGGTGTGGTTGGTTGAGCGGTTAGTTCGAATTAACGCTGATAAATTCGAATTAAAGTCCTAGTGTAGACCAGGCCTCAGTCACAGCTGTACCCCACCCCCTTCAGTGGGGGTGTGTGTGTAAATTGCAGAGTAGGCAGAGAAGTCGCCCATAAAGGGACATATTGATCCGGTGACTGGTTCTGACCGGGGTCACACGTCCTCTGACACAGGCTCATGTGCAGAACATGGGAGCTCTGGCTTGTCCTAAATGCTGTAGAGTGTGAGTTCCTGGAAAGGGCAGGGGAGAGGGAGCAAGAGGAGAAAGGCAGAGACATTGGAGATGAGGAATTGGGGGGAGAAGAAGGAGAGAACAGAGAGACAATAAATGATTGAAGCAGAACAGGTGTCCCAACTCCATCTTGCTCATCACAGGTGTTCAGAGAGACAGGTAGTTGCAGGTTTTCCAGTGTCAAGTCTGAACTTTGATTCTAACAATGTGCGTTGAAATATCAAGGGGATCTCCACATACCTGATCTCTTCCCCCTCCCATTTTTTAGTATTAATTTTTATTTTGACGTGTTTGGCTTAACCGTGATCGTCCTTTTCCCCACCTGTATTGCAACTTGGCGTTTATGTTTATTTTGCCTCCCTTTTGTTCATGTCATTATAATTGTAACAGCAAAGGAATCTGCAGGAGCAAAAACTGACTCAAAACTTCATTTCCCCATCATGCCGGAACATCCTACAAGCAGCTCACGCAGCTGGAATCATAACACGCAAGGCCAGGGAATGGGAGATGCAGGGTTCCAAGGGTTCTGTCTTTCTCAGATGACACATTCCAGCCCCTTGTGTGCCTCCATCCTGTATGACCTGCTGGACTTCGACATGTTTATTGTTTCATTCTATAGATAATGTGATTGTAACACAATGTGACTGAAATTGTACCACTTCCAGATGAGGAAACAACAAAAGAGAAAAGCCATTATTGCATTGACTGGGAATAAAACCCAGATGAAGTGCTTAGAAAGCACCCATGCACATCACTATACCACCAATGCATCTGGCAGGAGTAGCTTTCCTGCAGGCTCTGTGTGCTGGCAGAGGGAGTGACACATGACCACAGAGTTAATGAGCAGGGTGGATGGGCTGGAAGCTGCCTGACAGCTGGGAGCAGAGTTAGGATCCCAGAGTGACTGAAAGGGGGCAAAGGTGAAAACAGAGCTCATTGGGAGCTGGCCCCACACCCGCCCCGCCCCTAGGAGAGGGGAACTGAAGCTCAACTTCAATCACAGAAAACTCTTCCCTGAGAAGGAAGGGGACAGCTTGTTTTAAAGACCTGGTTTGTGTTTGTTCCTGCTACATACGGAGGGGCTGGGTAGTGCTGATTCCAGCCCCCAGACTCTGGGAGGATAAGGAACAAATTCAGGCTGCCAGTGACCTGCAGGAGGGAGATGATCTTTTGACAGTGACGGATGCCTGGTCCTAATAGGCCTTTGTCTGCCCCCTTCCAGTGACTGTTTGGCACAGGAATGCAGCCCCCACTCCTGGGTCTCTCCTGGGGAAATAATGTTTCTGTGCAAAACACCAAAGCTTTTAACAGAAGGGAAGAAAAGGAAATGGCCACATGATGGGACTAGGCCATAAGGAATGAAACACAAGATCCTTCTCCATGTGCATTGACTTTTAACCTTGTTTGTGGTGGTGGTGTATCCATGTTGGTCCCAGGGGTCCTCTGGGGCGCCGGGCATTGGCCACTTTCGGGAGAGTGGGCTAGATGAACTGGTCTGACTCAGTGTGGCTGTTCTTATGTTCTAACTGCTGGTTATGGAAGAGACGACCTTCCAGGCTACACAGAACTGAAGAAGGGTGCTGGGTTAGCTCCACAGCTTGTCTCTTTCACCAACAGAGGTTGGTCCTCTGCAAGCTCTTACCCTCACCCGCCTTGTCTCTCTTGGACTCTGAAAAGTGTTTTCTCCCCACTCCCTTTGGAGAGAAGTTAAGTTTCCCTTTGGGCAACTATCAGGCTGAAGCAATTGTATTGACTGTGACACTAGAATTGAAGATTTAATATTATAAATAAATGACTCTAAACCTGAGGTTCTGGTTTTCACATTGGATTTTCTAACTCAGCTCCCAATGCTCTTCTAGAAAGGCCTCCAGGACGCCTGCCCAGCCCAGCAAAAGTGGCCAGGAGAAAGCCCACACAGCTGTTCTTTCAGGTAGTTGAAGGCTGCTATCAAACCCCCCTCACTCCGTCAGTCCCCAGTCTGTGGCAGTGCCTGGGATTCTTCCGTCCTAAGTGCAGGACTCTGCACTTCTCCTTGTTGAACCTCCTCAGATTTCTTTTGGCCCAACCCTGCAATTTGTCTTGGTCGCTCTGGACCCAAACCCTGTCCTCCAGCGCTTGGATTCTTTACATGCTTTCACAGAGCGAAGAGCACATGTTCCATGATTTCATAGGGCAGAGTTTTGTGCTATCGGGAGCTTTCCCTGTGTGAACTTGACAGGTGGATCAACATAGAGACACATTGTGACCCTTCTCAGGGTGCTAAGGGCTGTGAGTCTCCTTGTTGCCACCTGCCACAAGGAAGAGGCACTTTTGCATTTGGCAGCTGGATGTTAGTGACCAAACTCACCAGCCTGCTGGAACTCAAGGACCCTCCTCTGAGCTACAGGAGCCACCTTAACCCTTGAGTTCCTTCAATGTGTCCCCCTCTGGGGTCCAGCCCAGATCACCAGATACCCGGTGAAATCCCAGATCCTCTCTTCCCCAAGTATCCCAGGTTACTAGTTTTACTGTGGACCATTGCTACTGTATCTCACACAGCACCTGAGTACAGTTATCAAACAAGCAAAAAATTTATTTAACAACGGATAGAGATTTAAAGAAACAAATGTGAGTGATGGAAACCAACTGTGACCAACTAAACAAAGGCAGAAAGTGATAGAATAGAAAGGCCAGCACAAAAAAACAGAGAGAGGAACAATAAGATACTAAAAGGACAATGGTTGGAACTCTCCATTTCTCTCAGTCTTTGGATTGATGGGTACTAGAGCTGTAGCAACAGTTGAGGAACCAGGGTAAATTAAATCTAATTAACTTTTCAAGATTAGCCATCATTTCCTGTATGACTAACAAAACACAAAACCAAGACAACTTTCAGTTTTCCAAAATAATTCAGATTATCACACAGTCTCTTACTCTTTAACCAATAACTTCACCTATAATTTCATTTTAATTGGTAACTTTAGCAAAGGGTCATTGTCTTAAATTCTTCAATAAATCTGAGCTACATCCTATCAAACTGAACTAATATCCAATTGGGTGACCAAACAGCCTTCAGGAAAGATAGAAACCCACATCACAGAGAGACAATACATGAAAGTGTCAAGTGAAATTCCAGAGCAGGTTACATCTGATTATTCAGAATCGGGACAAGAGAGTCTCCCATCACATTCTCCTCTGATCCATTCAAACCTGCTTCACTCATCCCTGTCTCCATAGTCAGTTATGTTATTTACAAATTTTTTAGTATCGTAGCATCCCCATAATGAGGGAAAAACAGCCCTCTTGCCAGAAGTGGCTTTACAATAGATGGAACCTGGGATTTAAACTCTAAATGATCACACTGTATTTGGGATCCATTTGAATTCCCCTCCCAGGACTTTGACACTTTCATCTCCAGTCATAGCGACTCTGATATAGGATTAAAGAAGTCAAAACATCATCTGCAAGCACAGACAACGGAGAATGCTTCATCACATGACACTTTGAGAAGTGATAGACTGTGACGAAGATAAACTCTGCCTGGCTCAGGCAAAAGGTAACAGTTCTGCAGTGATGGGGAAGGAGGGAATCTCTGAGTCACCCCATCTCCTTCCAGTGTCACAGAAGCTGAAATTATACTGTTTTCCTGCCCCTGCTCCTCTTCATTTACATATAATTTGAAAAATTCCCAATATATCTGCTCTTCAGCACAACCCAGAGCAACGTGAGAACAATTGGCAAGGATACAATCTGTATCACTGGTGACTCTAATAATAACTTGGCAATAGGAGGAATGGTATAAATGTGATGCTCCCTGGTTCCTCATAGGAAGGGCACACTCCAATTACTTGTGGGACAATAGAAAGGACAAATAGGTCCATCTCAAAAGAGGGCGAACTGCAAAAGGCAAAAATGGGCCACTCATCGGGACAAGCTGAGGGATAACGGTGCTGCACACAGTTCAAAGAGCTTGAAAAGTTACTATGTGGGAATCAGGAAAAGTATTAAAGAACAGAAAGTCTTGATAGCCCTAGAGATGTTTACAACATTTATCTCACTTGCATATTCTCTGATGGCTAACATGGGTTGAGCTGCGACTGAAGGTTTTCCCACACTCACTGCATTCATAGGGCCTCTCCCCTGTGTGGATTCTCTGATGTCGAGAAAGGTTTGAGCTGCTAGTGAAGCATTTCCCACACTCACGGCATTCATAGGGCCTCTCCCCTGTGTGGATTCTCTGATGCCTAATAAGGTGCGAACTGCGATTGAAGCTTTTCCCACACTCAGTGCATTCATAGGGCCTTTCCCCTGTGTGGATTCTCTGATGTTGAGAAAGGTCTGAGCTGCGACTGAAGCCTTTCCCACACTCACTGCATTCAAAGGGCCTCTCCCCTGTGTGGATTCTCTGATGTCGAGAAAGGTTTGAGCTGCTAGTGAAGCATTTCCCACACTCACGGCATTCATAGGGCCTCTCTCCTCTGTGGATTGTTTGATGCCTAATAAGGTGCGAACTGCGACTGAAGGTTTTCCCACACTCACTGCATTCATAGGGCCTGTCCCCTGTGTGGATTCTCTGATGTACAGAAAGGGCTGAGCTGTGAGAGAAGGTTTTTCCACACTCCCGGCATGTATTTTTTCTCTTTCGCCTGAGAATATCCTGCTGTGTTGTGGTTTCCATGAGGACCTTCTGAGTTCCCCAACAGGAAATAAATTTATCCACTTTCTCCCCTGGCTGCTTTCCTTGGGGCTTGGCTACACTTACAAGTTGCAGCGCTGGGAGTTACAGCGCTGGTCATGCAGCTGTGGAAGGGCCAGCGCTGGAGTGTGGCCACACTGACAGCTACCAGCGCTGCAGTGTGGCCACACTTGCAGCACTTTCCAGCGCTGTATTGAGAGGTGCATTGTGGGCAGCTATCCCACAGAGCACCTCGTCCCGTTTTGGCGCCGTTTTGGCGCTGAGTATTGTGGGAAGGGGAAGGAAGTGTGCGGGTCATTCCGCTTCCTGTTTGCCAGCGCCCCGTGGTGCATCGCTTCACATCCCAGCATTCACTCTTTCCAGCAGCGTTTGGCGCCATTGTGAGTGTCTTTCTGTTACTCTCTGTGTGAATCGCGATTTCTGTGGCAAATGGAGCCCGATCTGCTGAGGACTCTGCTGATGAGTGTCACCAGCACAACACGTTTGGCAGTCCAGCTATTCCTTCAGCTCCAAAGTGACAGTGAGGATTCCGACGATGATATCAATATGGATTTGCCTGCCGCGTGTGACACTAAAGTGCTTGCGGCATTTACGGAAATGCTCAGCACCGTTGAACGCCGCTTTTGGGCTCGGGAAACAAGCACTGAGTGGTGGGATCACATCGTCATGGAAGTCTGGGATGACGAGCAGTGGCTGCAGAACTTTCGTATGAGAAAAGCCACTTTCATGGGACTGTGTGCTGAGCTCGCCCCCACTCTGCGGCGCAAGGACACAAGATTGAGAGCTGCCCTGACGGTGGAAAAGCGAGTGGCTATTGCAATCTGGAAGCTGGCAACTCCAGACAGCTACCGGTCGGTCGGGAACCAGTTTGGTGTGGGAAAGTCGACCGTGGGAATCGTTTTGATGCAAGTTTGCAAGGCAATTAATCGCATCCTGCTAAGAAAGACCGTGACTCTGGGGAGCGTGCAGGACATTGTGGATGGCTTTGCACACATGGGTTTCCCTAACTGTGGAGGGGCGATAGATGGGACGCATATTCCTATTCTGGCCCCCCCCACCTGGCATCAGAGTACGTTAATCGGAAGGGGTATTTCTCTATGGTTCTCCAGGCGCTTGTGGATCACCGCGGGCGTTTCATTGACATTTACACAGGCTGGCCTGGAAAGGTGCATGATGCACGCATCTTTCGGAACAGTGGCCTGTTCAGGAAGATGCAGGCAGGGACTTTTTTCCCAGACAGGAACATCACAGTAGGGGATGTCGAAATGCCCACTGTGATCCTTGGAGACCCCGCGTACCCGTTACTGCCTTGGCTCATGAAACCCTATACAGGGAAGCTTGACAGGAGCAAGGACCGGTTCAACTACAGGCTGAGCCGGTGCAGAATGACTGTGGAGTGTGCTTTTGGGCGTTTAAAAGCCCGCTGGCGTTGCTTGTATGGGAAGCTAGACTTGGGGGAAAGCAGCATCCCCGCGGTTATATGCGCTTGCTGTACCCTCCATAATATTTGTGAAGGGAAGGGTGAAACATTCAGTGAGGCATGGACCACCGAGGTTCAAGTCCTGGAGGCTGAATATGCACAGCCAGAGAGCAGGGCTAATAGAGAGGCCCAGCACAGGGCTACAAGGATTAGGGATGCCTTGAGGGAAGAATTTGAGGCTGAAAGCCAACAATAATGTTTGCTGCCTTGCATGGGAGTGAATTGCACTGCTTACACTGTTATTCTATTATCCATAATAATAATATGATTTGTAGTGCCTCTTTCTTTACTGGGCTAAGGTATCTTTCACTATCTGCTATAATAAAGACTGTTTTCAAAGCCAAGAATTGTTTTATTGAAAAGAAAAAAACTTCCTTGACAGACAGACAGACACACAACATTTCATGAACACAAGAGGGCAGGGGTGTGGGTTGGTGAACTGTACAGTCACAAGTTTGCATATGCCCTGTCTGGATTGCTGTTTAATGAATCCTGCACTTCAGGGTTCATATACTGCATGGTGATGGGGGTTGAATGCAGAGGGTAAGGGTGGTGGTAGGTATCAGGGCTGGTTGGGGAACATACAGGTGTTGGAGGCAGCTGGTGGTGGTAAGAACCTGGATGCTGGGGAAAGGTGGTTTGAGCTGACATTGGGGCACAAGGCACAAAGGATGGGGCGGGTGGGGGAGTAGCACGGTAGTGCTCTGCTTGCATGGCAACGAGTGACTCTATAGACTCCGCTTGGCGCTCCAGGATGCTTAGCAGCCGCTCCGTGGTTTTCCTCTTGGCCACTGCATTTCTCTTGCGTGTCCTGCTTTCTTTCTCTCGCCAATCCTTCAAGTCCTTACTCTCTCGAGCAGACTGATTAAGAACAGTTTTCAGCATGTCTTCTTTGCTCTTTCGGGGATTTTTTCTCAAATTTTGAAGCCTCTGTGATGTTGAACATCTGGGCAGTCCAGTAGTCAAGGTCACTGTAGAAACAGAAATGACAACATTTAACACGGGCAGCATTGTATCCACTATCTCCAGACATGAATTGTTACACTGAGGGAGTGAGTTCTTATTTAAGCATTCTTTTACCCACACGCATAACACTACAGAAGCCACGACATGGTGAGTGAGCAGTGCTTATATGGGGAGAAGTGGGGCTTGGGTGTAAGAGGGGAGCTGGTTGCTTCGGGTAATCTGGAGTGCTAGAGGGGTTGAGTGAAATGCAGATGCAGGGGTGATCTTATCTCCCTATCTCTTCACTAAAGAGTCTCCCAACATTTTTCACAGGACTTAATCCTGGAAGATGTTTCCCTACTGCGAGTCACTAGGGAACAGCGGGGGGCTCTTTTAGAGCAATGTGGATTCCGCCCGGGACCCTATGCGGCTTGCCTGTGTTCAGAAATGGTCCCCCCACCACTGGCAGAAGAGTGGCGCGGACGCGTCACCGTCACTGGGACAAGGGACACAGTGGCTCTGCCTATAAACCTGCGCAGGCATATTGCCCACGCTCTGGATGAAGCTTTTGCTGAGATAACTGAGGCAGATTACCGCGACGTGATAGACCACATCAACGGGCTATTCCACATCTAGAGGCTGGCATGCATGCATCCATAACCCCCCCTCCTCTCCAGAAACATTTCACCCAGAAAATAAAAGCCGCTTACCAGTAACACGCTCCTCTGCTTGTCCTTCTGCAACTGCTGGCTGCTGCGATTGGGTGCTTTCCTCCTGGCTTGAGAAGAGCTCCTGGCTGCATGCCTCCAGGGAATCTGCGGTTTCTTCCCCCATGCCAGGAGCTTCACTCGCGGTTTCCTCCCCCCCCACGCCTCCGCCTCCGCCGCCTCCTCCGCCTCCTCCTCCTGTCCCCCAGCCTGCTCAGAAGTGTCCATCGTTATCCTGGGATTGGCAGTGGGGTCACCCCCAAGTATCTCATCCATCTCCCTGTAAAAACGGCAGGTCGTGGGAGCAGCTCCGGATCGTCGATTCCCCTCTCGGGCTTTGTAATAGGCACTCCGCAGCTCTTTAATTTTCACCCTGCATTGTACTGCGTCCCGATCATGGCCCCGATCCAGCATGGCCCTTGATATCTGCTCAAAGATATCGTAATTCCTACGGCCGGAGCGCAGCTGTGCCTGAACAGATGCCTCACCCCAAACACTGATGAGGTCCTGCAATTCACCAGTGCTCCATGCTGGGGCTCGTTTGCCGCGTGGAGGCATGGTCACCTGTAACTGATTAAAACTGATTGCACTCCACACCTGGCTGCAGCAAACAGGAAGGAGATTTTTAAATTTCCCGGGGCATTTACAGGGCGGGTCACCTGAGCCAAGAGCAGTAGAGTGCAAACTGATGTGCAGAGTGGCTGAACAGGAATTCTGGGATACCTCCTTATTCCCTGGAGGACAGGTAAAGCGCTGGTGAGTGTCCACACCTGCTGGGCAGCGCTGGATCACCAGCGCTGCACTCCTTATACCCCTGCCGGGATGGGTTTTCAGCCAGCGCTGCAACCAGGGAGTTGCAGCGCTGGTTGTGCCCTGCAAGTGTGGACGGGGTGTTGTTGCAGCGCTGGAAAGCCTCCACCAGCGCTGCAACTTGTAAGTGTAGCCAAGCCCTTGCTCTGTTTCTGGTCTGTGCTGAATCTCACAGGAGTTTCCCTGCTCATGACTCCTGGACACATTCCTTTTCCATCTTTGAGATAATGCTCTGTTTTTACCCACTGGCTCAACATTTTCAGGCTGAGAATTCTGCTCCTCTTTCTCACATGCCATTGCATCACCTGCTGTGATAGAGACAGAAACCTCAGACAGGGATGGAAAGGGGAAGACCAAACCAAAACAAGTGCTGAAGACAGGTCAAATAAAAATCAGGAGCTGAACTCCCCCAAACTCTTCCCCCAAGTAGGAGAGAGGAGGGGGATGAATTCAGCCTTCACATCCCATCCAAATACGCAGGGGGAAGGGAGGAAGCTACTGCCTGGTGTCTGCTAGGATCTATAGGAAGCCATGAACTATATTTACCCTGAGGATATGACCCCTGCTAGGGATAATAATGAACTGAGAGACCTCCCCAAGGGCTTTGTTGGGCATCCCAGATGTTTCCTTCAGGCACTTACAGATTCTGAGGTGGTTTAATGTTTCCTCACCTGTGCAGGGAGCTCTCAGGATCTCTCTTTCCTCTGAACCCTGGAGATCTGGGACCCATGGCTCTTCCCCTTGTTCCAGCTGGGAGATCACATCACATTGGAAAACTAGAAACCCTGCTCAGATGAAAGAAAACAAAGGAGTTCAGTTGATTTCATAATACTTGGGCATAAAAAAACATTCTATTACTTTAACTTCAGTGCTTAGTGTGACCTGGTGGGCCAGGGGCAGTTCTCACTGAAAATGCCAAAGTTAGGGCAGGCTGAAAAAGGGAGAGCAGATGCTCCCAGAACTGCTGGTTAACACTGAAGTTAAACTCACTGACCAGTCACCAACTGTGCTTCTGATCCCCCACACGGGTTATCGAGAAGCTGAAAAGAGAAATCACACGGCCCCCTTTATTGCATCCCAGTTCTCTGGCTCCTAATCAGCAACTAGGTCCAGTACAGTGAGAGGTTATTTAAAAACTCTGCTCACATAAACAAAGTGTTCCTCTGACCCCAAAGGGTCAGCCACATCACCAGGTCAGTATAGGTTTGGATATTACCCAAAATTCCATCCTTCCAGACAATCCTTTAGCATCTAAACTAAAGGTTTAAACGAAAGAAAGACAGAAAGAAGTTAAATGGGAAAGCAGTCAGATACATTCCAAAATGGATATATCAGGTTCTTAGCAGTATTGGTGAGTTGCTGACTTGAAAGTCCATCTGGAACACATCCATAGCTTGGATGGGTCATTCAGTCCTTTGTTCCAGGGTTCAGTTTGTAGAGAAGTTTCTCCAGAGGTAGGAAGGGGGATTGAAGACAAAATGGAGATGATGCAGCTGCCCTTTACATTCCTTTTGCCATGTGGCTTGTACTTCCTGTGTCCCAAACACAAGCTTCACAGCACGTGGCATGGAAAAGCCTTGGAGTTCTCATTACACAGGCATACCCCGGCATGTCTTGCTGACTCAATAGGTGTATCCCCTTGGTCCTTTCCATGGGCTCATTGTACAGCTGATGACCCTGAATGGGCCATCAAACAGGCTAGGCAGTGTTGATGCCAATATGTCTGGGGGTGTCACCCAGAAACACTGCACAAGTCTGGAAATACAGATATACCCCACATATCTATAACTCACAATACAAAGGTGATACAAACATAGAAACAAAATTATCATACTTGGCAAATCATAACATTTTCACTGACACCTTACATGGCATATCTAGCACGATTCATTGCAATTTTATCAGATTATATTATTATTTTATTATTAATACCAAAGTGTCTCACAATTCCATACAGTGTCACACTTGGTAAACCAGTGAATTCCCAGGACCAGTTCCCCAGGTCCTTGAAGATGCTGAACACTGTGCTTATGAGGGACTGAAATACCCACATATCTGCTGGGAACACACACACAGACACTGTGTCAGTCTATACCCCTGTGTTCACTCTTCTAGAAAATTATGATCAATTTTGTACGCAGTATGGCTTGTGAGGTATCATGTGAAAATGCATAATCTACTGAATATTATCCTCCTGTTAAAATGTGTAGTAACACTGTATGTAAAGTTATGAGATTTTACAGTATGAGATTACTGAAAAAGTTACAATTCTGGGGAACACCCACAGAGCAGTTCCTCAGAGATAGCAAGGCAAACAGCTGGTCAAACAGCCATTCTCCTGCAGGGGGAAGGTGGGAAGAAGACATTTACATTCCATCACAGGGACCTCTTGAAGCTGTTGTGGAAAACGACCACACGATTGATTTTGAATCAGCTCAGCCTGAGGCTCTTTTCTTAGTTAAAAGTGCGCAGGGGGCAACAGCTATTGGAATACTGTCCCCCTGAGCTAAAAATCACACAAGCCTTTTAAAGCTTAAAACCACAAACAATGACACATACGTTGCACGTTAATTTCCTTATTTGGAATATATTGCAAAATATGATGCAGGTCAAAAGCAAGCTGAACAAGCAGTTTTCCATATTTGGCCTTTCCTGTTATTGTTATTACACCTGGTGATATGGGAGCAAGACTCTGCATGTCTGAAGAAATGTCACTACCAACCTAGGCCATTTTCACATGCTGGGCCATTTTCACAATCCAGACCAGTGAGGAGTTGTGTCATCTGTAATCCTGGGTGAGATTCACTGTTCTGCTGCTGGAGCTCCCCTGTCTGGATAGTCCCAGCCAGCATTCAAGGCCGCACCGAGTGTCTGTATGATAAGTAACCCTGGACCGGCAGCTCTGACTCCAGTCGCCTGCTTGTTACATCCCAAGCACATTCTGGTTTGGGTAGAGAAGGCTCAGGGTTTGAGAGAAGGCCGGAGGTAGGAAGCTTCTGTTCGTTATGCTGGACCCAATTCTCAGTTTTACTTGAGTAAAGATATATTGGAATTGCAAAAGGTTCAGAAAAGGGCAATAAAAATTATTAGGGGTATGGAACAGTTATGCCAGACCTAACCCCCAGTTTCACTTGAGCAAACAGAAGCTATTTGACACTGTGCGATACGGCTCCTGTGCTCTGTTCCCAAACTGTTCTGCAGCAGGGGAGGGTCTCTGGTAGTGTGTGTGTGTCACTGGCATATTGGGGTGATGCTGCCAGGGCCGGCTCTAACAGTTTTGCCGTCCCAAGCTGTCATAAACAGATAGTTAAGGGTTAAGGTCTGTTTTACCTGTAAAGGGTTAACATGTAGTACCTGGTGACCACCTGACCAGAGGACCAATCAGAGATAAGATTTTTTCAAATCTCTGTGGAGGGAAGCCTTTGTCTGGGTGAGAACTGTTTTTGGATTTAACAGAGGACAGTCATGTCCCCAAGTTCTCCTGGAGTAGTTTCTACTAATTAATAGTGAGTATTAATTAGAAAGGCGAATTAGTCTTATGATTTGATTTCTATATTTGCAATTGTGTGTTTGCTAAAGGAAATGCTTTATTCCTGTTTGCTGATATTGCTTTTACTGAGAAAAGGGGGAGAGGGGATTCTCTCCAGAGATTGATAAGGTTATACCCTATGAGTGCCCAGCTTGGATTCATAGAGATTCTGTATTTTCTTTTGTTCTCTTAATAAATTCTTTTCTTTTCTTTGGACTTGGTTAATTCCTTCCCTTGGGGAAATTCAGGGGAAGGGGAGGGGGAAGTGGGCTGCTTCCCTGTGTGTAGAGATTCAAGGCGTTTGAATCCAGGCACCTCTGTCTCCAGAGCAGGCTGGAGAGAGGGAGGAGGGGGGAGGTTCCTCCTCTGTAAATTGATCTGTGTTCCCAAGGGGGGAAACAGGGGTGTCCCGGCCCACGGAATTGACCGGGTGGTGGCAGCCGAAGGGGAGACCTACCCTAGGATTTTGGGGTGGGGGAAGACATGCGGGTCCTCACTTTGAAACCGCCCAGTTTCAAGTGAGGGTAGACTCCTGACACAAGCAAAAAAAAAGGAGTGCCGCCCTGCACCCGCGAGCACCGCCCAACCCCTCCCTGAGCGTCACACCACCGAAGTCCCCACCCCCCCAGCGCTGCGTCACGTCCCCCAAGTCCCCACCCCCCCAGCACTGCATCGTATCCCCCAGCGCCACGTTGTGCCGCCCAAGTCCCCGCCCCCTCAGCGCCACATTGCGCCGCCCAAGTCCCTGCCTCCCCAGTGCTGCATCGCGCCCCCCAGTGCCGCGTCGCCCAAGTCCCCGCCCCCCCAGCGCCGCGTCGCGCCGCCCAAGCCCCGCCACCCCCCAGCGCCGCCTGGCCAAACCAAAAACAACAAAAACAAACCCCAATTGCTGCCCCAAGCACGTGCTTGGTAGGCTGGTGCCTGGAGCCGGCCCAGGATGCTGCAACAGGACAGAGTAGAGGTTAGAGTACAGATGGAGTTGTGGGGGTGGCATGAACCTTCACTCTTCATTTCCCCTTCCAAGAACGGAGGGGACAGGACTCCTTACCCAGCGAGGTCACCGTCTCATAGTTCTCCTGCATGACATCCCAGTAGAGGGCTCTCTGAGCGGGGTCCAGCAGAGCCCATTCCTCCCTGGTGAAGTACACAGCCACCTCCTCGAAGGTCACCGGCCCCTGAAAGAGCAAGAGTCCAACACTCAGTACCTCCTGCCCCACTCACAACCCCACTATTCACGGAACAGCAGCACCAGGGAAATGGATGCTCTGGGAGGCACATGTTAACAGAGGCTCTGGGAGGCACATGTTAACCCCACCTTACCTAGAACAGCCAGGCGGCATCAGAGGGTAGAAAGAGAGAACCTTTGTGTCTCCCAGCTGACAGACGGAGGCAGGGTCTTCACATTTATCACATACCTACTAGCCAGAGCTTGATATAGCAGATGGGACTGGCTCTGGATCCTACTGGTGTCTCCCTGGTAGGAATCCCAACACTCTCCAAATAAAATATATGGAAGAAAGGAGAAGTCAATAGTAAAGAACAGAAATTAGAAAGTTAGAATTGTAGAAAATTGATAAAGAAAGCTATCAGAAATCAATGACCAATCAATGACAATAAGAAGGAAGTTTTTAAAAGTATATTAAGTGCAAACTTTACTAGATAGAAATGGCAGAATTATCAAAAATAATGCAGAAGAGGTAAAAGTCCTCAATAAATATTTCTCTCCTGGATTTGGAGAAAAACAGATGATGTACTCATATCATAAGATGTTGACAACGACACTCTTTCCATTCCAACAAGAAGTCATGAGGACATTAAACAGCAGCTATTAAAAATCAGACATGTTTAAATCAGCGGGTCCGGATAACTTGTATCCAAGACTTTCTAAAAGACCTGAAGTCTGACATCTATACTCATCAAGAGAATGGTGCAGCCAATACTGGATTTCATTCATTAATAAAGAATCAAAGAAGGGTAATATGATTAGTGCCCATTAACAAAGGTTTAGAGAAAATAGAGCCTATCAAACTAACGGGATATCCTTATTGGATGAGATCAAAAGTTTGGTTGCAGCTAATAGTATTGATGTAATATACCTAAACTTCTGTAAGGGATATGACTTGATCAGCACAATATTTTTACTAAAAAAACTAGAATGATACAAAATAAACACGGCATACATTAAATAGATTAAAAACTGTGATAGTAAATGGGGAACCGTGGTCGAGTGGATTTCTTTCTAGCAGGTTCCCGCAGGGATTGGTTCTTGGCCCTGTGCTATTTAACATTCTTATCCATGAGCTAGAAGAGAGTATAAAATCATCACTGATAAAGTTTGCAGTTGCCACAACAATTGGGGTTCGTGGTAACTAATGAAGTGCCAGTAGATTCAGGCTCCATCACTGGGAGTCTGGGAAGTTTTCCCAGCCCTGGCTGGAGGGTTATTTCCTGTTCCACAAAGAGGGGAAGTTCCATTCCCAACTCCTATGCCTTGAAATTAGGCCCTATCTGACACTACACCCCCATATTCATCATAGTGGTATGGTTATAATATGATTAGGACATAATTATGATGTATTTTGTACAAGATGCATCATGTGTGGTTTCACTGGAAAAGTTATGATTTGCTGAATAGGATTATCCTATTTGTGTGCACATATCATGTTCGTATCTGAAGTTATGGATATTGACTCTGTATCTGTATTTCAAATGTGCTTACTCTGGGTAACACCCACAACGAGCCTTTCAGGTAGAACAATGAAGAAGCCAGACAGAGCTGATGGCTCATCAACAAAGACAATGGACTGTAGAAGATCTTCGCCTTCCTGTGAATGTTTCAGCCAGCCTATGTGTCATGGCTACTATGACGCAGCAGGGCCTGTGACCAGACCACATGACACTAAACTTCATTTTAGTACCTGTATTTTTCCACAAACTGGACTGGGAACTGAGTTTGGAAGAAAGGGTTCCCGCCATATGGAAAAGCAAATAAGGTGGGGTGTGATGTGTGGGGAATGAGACCAAGGGATGACAAGAGAACTTCTGAAAACACCTAAGAAACAAAAACTGAAGTGGGGGGAGTGCTGGTCCCAGGGTAAAGGGTTTTCTAGCTTGTGTATGGAAACTTGGTGGACTGATTGTATCAATTAGTCAGGGTGAGAAACTGCTAATTCAAATTCTATCCAGATAGTATGTTAGGCGTAGTTTGAGTTTCGGTATTTGCTAAATAATCTGCTTTGATCTGTTTGTTATCACTTATAATCAATTAATCTACCTTTCTGCAGTTAATAAACTTGTTTTATGCTTTATCTTAACCAGCGTATTTTGAGTGAAGTGTCTGGGGAAAATCTCAGCTGGCTTAGCACAAGCTCGCTGTGCACATGTTTCCCATATCGAGGGGAAGGCTAACTATATTAATGAGCTACATTATAGAGATCCCTGTGCACTATAAAAGGGTATAATTCTGAATTTATACCACAGCAAGTGTGCAAGGTTGGGGAGCTGGGAAATTGGCTGTTTTCTCTCTCTCCTTGAGTGGCTCAGGTAAAGCACTCAGGTAGCTTAGTTGGGTGTATGGCGCCACCTGCTGTCGTGTTGGGTGATAACAGGGCCTGGAGAGGCTGGCTGAATCTCCAGCAAAACAGTGTGAGAAGGGTCAGCCAGGCTTGAGGGTTAGAGGGCACAGCGGTTCCCAGACTGCCCCTGGGAGTGACAACCCATCACACCCTAAACTACACTAGTGTCAGCAGGTTTGTCACATCCTGTCCCCTCCCTTTCTCCACCCGAGATATTTCCTGCCTCCCACCACCTCTAGCAATTCCCACCCTCCTATGCATTTACTGCTCCTCTCCCTCCAAGCAGAACCCACCACCAGCTCCCTGATAATCCCTTACCTGAGCCAGCTCCATTGCAGCCATTTCCTTCCCCCTGTGAGGACGGGATGATCTGGAGCAAACCATGGACGTTATTCTGTAGCCTGCTGGGGTAAAAAGGGCAAGGTGTAAGAATTCAGATGGGGCTTTTGTCCATTCCACAAGCCGATTCCCCCCAGGTTTTCCCCTGCTAATGGACATTCTAGGTTCTGCCACACTGTGAAGCACAGAGTGACCTTATCCCAGTACAGGTCTAGCGCCCTCCCACCAGGGTGTAACCCTCTGACACATGGTGAAACCCTCCCAGTAACAGTCTCTCTGTTACACTTATCAAGTTGGTGGACAATACCAAGCTGGATGGGGTTGTAAGTGCTTTGGAGGACTGGATTAAAATTCAAAATGATCTGGACAAACTGGAGAAATGAGCTGAAGGAAAGAGGATGAAATTCAGTAGGGACAAGTGCAAAGTACTCTACTTTGGAAGGAACAATCATAGACCAGAGAAGAGCAGAATCCAAGGAGTCACTTTGGGGGATTCTCCCTGTCACTGTTCCCAAGGCAGCTCTCTCAGATTTACAAAGTTGTTCGATGTTCCGGCCTTTATACAGTCTCTCCTGGGAGTGCCCCTTTCATGGGCTGGGCCTAGTTTTAGTTTTCGGTAGTTAACAATCTTGGTTTATTGTTTATCTAACCAGTGTGTTTGGATTAAAGTGTGTTGGAAACTCCGTTTGGGATAACAAGCTGGTGCATGTCATTTCATCATATGAGCTTGCGTTGTTCAGTAGCGTGCTGGACAGTGCAAGATGCACATTTCTGGGGGAAAGTTGGGCACTTGAGAATTTGCTGGTTTTCTCCTGAGGTGTAATTCATGAGTGGCTGTCTAGCAGCACTCAATACTGTGTAGCTGGGAGTGAGTTACATGCTGGAGACTGTGTGTTAATTGGCCAAGAGGGGCTGTTCTCGCGGGAAAACAGTGGAAAAGGCACCCCAGGTTGGAGAACTGAGGGGACACAGCTATTTAACAGTCCAGATTGTACTCTAGGTAATGTCACAGACCCCCATTATGACAGAGCCTCTTCCAAGACAGAGAAAGTAAATCCATGTCCCAGAAATCGAAGACTCCAGACAGAGGGCAACTGTCCCTGGCACTGCTTCATGCTGACAGAGAGGTTCAGAGACAGCGAGAGAGTCCTGGGGAAGCTGGGAACAGGAAGCATGGGCTGGTGGGGTTCAGTGGAGAAAGGGAACAGGAAGGGCAGGGATATCACTGAATGCAGGATCTCAGCAGTACTAGATGACAGGATAGCACATAGTGCAGCCCACTGGAAAACATAATCCCAACTATACATACAGAATGATGGGGTCTAAATTAGCTGTTTCCACTCAAGAGATGGATCTTGGAGTCACTGTGGATAGTTCTCTGAAAACATCCACTCAATGTGCAGCAGCAGTGAAAAAAAGCGAGCAATGTTGGAAATAATTAAGAAAGGGATAGATACGACAGAATATATCATATATCATATTTGTAAAAACAGCAAATGAATTCATGATACACCCACATCTTGAATACTGCATGAAGATGTTGTTGCCCCATCTCAAAAAAAGATATATTGGAATTGGAAAAGGTTGAGAAAAGGGCAACAAAAATTATTAGGGGTATGGAACAGTTATGCCAGACCTAACCCCCAGTTTCACTTGAGCAAACAGGAGCTATTTGACACTGTGCGATACGGCTCCTGTGCTCTGTTCCCAAAGTGTTCTGCAGCAGGGGAGGGTCTCTGGTAGTGTGTGTGTGTCACTGGCATATTGGGGTGATGCTGAAACAGGAGAGAGTAGAGGTGGCATTGTGGGGCTGGGGTAAACCTTATCTCCTCATTTCCCCTTCCAAGAACCGAGGGGACAGGAACCCTTACCCAGTGAGGTCACAGTCTCATAGTTCTCCTGCATGACATCCCAGTAGAGGGCTCTCTGAGCAGGGTCCAGCAGAGCCCCCTCTTCCCTGGTGAAATGCACAGCCACCTCCTCGAAGGTCACCGGCTCCTGAAAGAGCAAGAGTCCAACACTCAAGACCTCTTTCCCCATTCACAGCCCCATTATTTGTGGCAGAGAGGAGCCAATCAAATGGAAGCTCTGGGTGGATCGCAGTCAACAGAGTCCCACCCTGACCCCGCTCAGCGTATCCAGCAAATACCAGGGTGAGGGGACGAAGAGAGAGCCCCTTGTCTCTCCCAGCAGATCCATCACACACCTACTAGCCACCGACTGATACAGGAGATGGAGCCCCTAGCAGGGTTCAGGGAAAACTCCCTGGTAGGACGCCCAATAACCTCCTCATTGTGAGGAGCAGGATATGAAGGGAGAGGCAGCTCCAATAAGCCTGCCTCAGGGGTGCCCCCTTCATATCTCACAGCAGCCGCTGGTTTGTGAGGTCAGGCTCCAGCACTGGGAGTCTGGTCAGTTTTATCAGCCCCATGTAGGTGGGCTATTTTCTTTCTTCACAAATTAAGGCATTTCCACCTCCCAACCTCCCGGGTTATTAAATAACTCCCAGCAGGTTTGCCACACCCTGGCCTCCTCCTTTCCCCACGCTGTGAATTTCCTGCCCTGCACCAACCTCCAAACCAGACTGTGCAAACCTTCCCATCTCCGGTGTATTTGCTCTCCCTCTCCTCCAGCAGGAACCCACCAGCAACCCCCCGATAATCTCTACCTGAGTTGGTTCCACTGCAGCCATTTCTCTTCCCTGTCCCACGGCAGGCTGGGATGAGCTGGAGCAAGACATGGACGCCATTCTGCAGCCTGCCTGGGGGAGAAGGGCAGTTGTGGGTGTTTCAGAACCGGTTTTAGTTAATTTCACATCAGAATTCCCCCAGGCCCTTTCCCTGCAGACAGACACCCTAGATCCTGCCATGCTGGGAAATGCTCAGTCTGTTTATTACAATGTAGACCTGGCCCCTCCTGCCAGGCTAAGCCCAGACACATTTTTAACCTCCCTTCTCCGTCCCTCACCCCGTAACAAAATCTCTGAACACACGGCTAGAAAAGAGCAGAACCAAAGGAGTCACCGTGGGGGATTCCCTCGGACACTGACCCCACGGCAGCCACACCCCAGCAGGGGGAATATGGAGTCAGGAACTGGCTTTTCCTCTCTCTGATCCTTGTTTTGTTCACTGGAAAGTGGTTCTGCCAAGGACGCAGCAATACATGTGTCTGGGTGGACTAGAGAGCTGGAAATCTCTCCCCCCTCATTTCTCCCACTGCCCCTTTCAGTCTCTCCTTCCCATTCTCTCTCCCTGCCCCTCTGGCTGGGACAGTCCCATTCCTGCGGGGTTTGCTCTCCCAGGGCTGGATTTTCTCCTGGCAATTGCTACTGGGAGGAGAAATGAGGAGGGGCTGTTTGTGCAGAGTCACTTTCTTGCCAGTCCCCAGCACTTTCCCTGAGGTCTTTCAGTTACCTGGAGACTCTGGCTCAGAATTTAGCATTAACAGGGCCCAGGGCTGCCCTAGGGGGCTAGGACCAGCTGGAGAAAGTCATCCCCTGGGCCGGGCAGAGAAGCAGCTTTAATTAAGGTCACTTCCCAGCACAGAACCCCACTGGGGGAGCAGCAGCTGCTAAGCCTGGTCTCCCCGATCACAATGGAGGCTGCAGCGTCTGACCCAGGAAGCTGAACCCCAGTATCCTGAGCAGAGAGGGACAGAGCGTTTGAGCAGCTTCCCTCCTTTAGCTCTTTGGGGAGAGCAGCTAATGAGAGCCCCTCCTCACAGGGAGAATTGCTGATCTCATTTGCCCCACTGTCCATCCGGAGTGACTCCTTGTCTTTCCATACAGTGACTCTGGATTAACATTTCTCTTAATGAATCCAGATTTCAGAAAGAACGAGTCCAGAACGCTGTGAAAGATAGTGCCATAGTATAGCAGTGCTAGATCCCTTCCCACCTCCCTCACCCTCCAGATCTAGGACAAGGAATCGGGCAGGAGTTTTCCCAATGGAACCGGAAGTTCCTGCAGTTTTCAAGAGGGGAGAAAAGCAAAATCTGTCATTTCCCCTTACAGTGTTTGATAAGTGGATAGAAAGTTTTCACGGTGCCTGGGCCTGGCCGGGGAATGCCGGGCAGTGCTTGGAGCCAGGATTCTGGCACAAGCTGATGAGATAGAAGGAACATGGTTAGTAGCAGCCCCCAGAGCTTCCATCCAGGGGGGCCCCCAACATCCCCAGTACCCAGACCACCCTAGCCAGGGTCCCACCAGATATTTCCTGGGACCCAACCCCCAGAATCCCTGGCCAGAGACCCCAGATACCCCTCAAAGCCCCACCGGCCAAAGAACCCCCACCAGATCTTCACTGCTGGCTGGGAATCCCAAAGGTTCCCCCCACCAAGAGCCCCCACCAGCCAGGGACCCCAGTTAGGAACTCACTGCCATCCTGAGATTCCCCCACTGCCCTCCTAGGACCCCTGCCTGCCCTTCAGCAAAAAGGTAAGACATGTCCATGCCCTGTCACTAGCAAATAATGGTCACCATGGATCCACCCCAGAGGTGGCTGCATCACAGAGCCCATTTGTCATGGGGTTTAGGATACTTCTGGACCCACACTGCACTCAGAGTGACCTCTTCATCCCGTGCCAGCTGGAGACAAGAAAAGGCTCCAGCCAACTCTCCCGTTACCGGCTGGGAACCACTGACCCCCCAAACAGGGAGAGGCCTCTGGCGTTGATGGGTATTAAATATGTGGCTGGTCTCTTTCATCAGCAAACATTTTAACAGAGGTAAAGGAGGGAACAAGTGATTCTCAAAGGAGAGGAGAAAGATGATCTCTGGGCAATTTAACCCCCTGAGACCTCCGGGATGGAGAAGAACTCAGGGCAACAGGTTTCCTCGAAGGAAGAAGTTGCTGGGATTTAGAAACACGGGAACAGCCACAAACCTGAGAGGATTTTTAATTGATATTGACATAGAAAGAGGGAAATCCTGAGCTTTGAGATCAATGTTCAGAAATGAAAAAGAAAGGGTGGAAATCTGAGCAATTTTGGATCTATTTTTGCCAATTATAGAGAGGAAAGTGTAAAAGAGGGATTTTATATCAGTTGTTGGCATGAGGTAAAATCTGAGTGTATTTCACATCAATATTTGATAAATGAATAAAGAGGAAATGGGCAACATTTGCAAACGTTTTATATCCAGGTTCAAGAATTTGAGAAAAGGTGTAAATCTGAGATTTTCTTTGTATTTTATCATGAGAGAGACAAGGAAAAAATCTCAGGGGATATTCACTTAGAATTAGACAACTAAAGAAAAGTGGGGCAAATGTTTAGAGTATTTTATATCAGTCTTTGAGATTTGCAGAGAAAACAAGTCACAAGCTAAGCAATTGATAACATGAGAGAAAAATACCAAGATCTGAGGGGATTTTATGTTGCTATTAAATAACTAAAGGGAAAAGGGGGAGTGTTGGACTGGATTTTATGAGACTGTCCAATACATAAACACAAAGTGATGGTTCCCCCCACTGCCACCATTCACATGGGCAGCAGGGAGCCCTGTGAGGAGCTGATTTAAGGGGGGAGGGGAGGGCTGGAAGGCTCCCTGGATAAAGGAAGGGGGCAGAAGTGGGGGACGGGCAGGTGACTGGCAACTGAGGGCTGGGGGAAACTGTGTTGGTAGTTTGGGGTCAGTGGGTGGGATTGGGAAGCTCGGGTCTGGACAGTCTCCGTGGGGGACACGTGCTTTTCCCATCCCCGCCTTGGCAGAGAACGGGCATCTCCTCCCATCCCCACTCCAGGGCAGCCATGTGCTGGGGAATGACTCAGGGCAACAATTTCCCACCGAAATGAGGACAAATCACTGCAGAAAAAATGGGTGGGAAAAGCTGCCCCACCAGAGAGATTTTAAATGGACACTTGAGAAGTAGAGAGAGAGACCAGGGCAAAATCAGAGATTAGACCAGGGGAAATCGGGGGGGGGGGGGGGGGGGATTAGAGAGCTCATCATTGGGGGGATGGGGGGGGATCTCCCTGGATTTTATAGCCACCTGTGATAATGGGGGAAAAGGGGAAAAGCTGGAGAGACTTTGTAGGTGGGCGGACGGGGCACAAACAGGGCAGGATTCAGTGAACTCACCTCCCCCCCCCCCGCGGGAATTTCCTGGCTGCACAAAACAGTTCAAATGTCCCGCCCCAATGACCTTCCCCCCCCCCCCGCAACCCCGACTCCCCCCCTGCGCCCCCCCGCTCAACTCTGCTCCCCCCGCCCCGGATCTTCCCTTTAGCCCCCCCCAGCCCCGCCCCCACCTGCCTGACCCCCCCCCCCCATCAATTTCCTGCTCAGCCCCCGGCCCCGCCCCGCCCCCTGTTGCTCCCTCGCCCCGCCCCCAGCGCAACGTTCCGGCTGATACGGGCAGGGGGAAGGGCAGCGGCTTCAGCAGCTGCTACTGAGCATGCGCAGTGCCCGGGAGTAGCACCAGGCCATGGGGAGCGATTTAATGCCCCCCCCCCCCGCCAGGCCCCGGCCCCCCCCATCCCGGGGGGGGGGGAGAGCGGATCCTGCTGCGGCTCCGCTGGGGCCGAGGCGGCTCCGAGGCTTCTCCCGGGTTCCCCGGGGCAGAGTCACGTGCCAGCCCCCCCAGCGCCCCCCCCCCGGGTCTCTCACTCCCCGGGGGCTCCGGGCGGGGCTGGGGCGGGCAGAGCCCGGGGCTGCCCAGCTGTAGAAACCCCCCCCCCGGCCGGGCCCCCCCGCACAGACCCCCCCGGGGAGCAGCAGCAGCAGCTTTGTTCTCTCACCCCCAGCGGGGCTCGCATGGCGCATGCGCAGTAACAGCTGCTGAAACCCTTCGTTACCTGGGCTGAGAAGAGGGCGGGAGCGGCCCCGGGGCAGGCTGGGAGATGTAGTTCCTGATCCTCCCTGGAGCGGAAGTGACGTTGGCGGGGGAACCAGAGCCGGAGCCGGGCTGTGAAGGAGCGTTGGGCGCTGCGGCTCTGCGGCTCTGCCTGGCTCGCGCGGGGCCGTTGGAGCCTCTCCCGGGCCGGAGAAGGGTTGGTGCCGTTGGAGCTCTGGGCATGCGCAGATCGCGGCGGGAGAGCCCCTCATTAACCGTGGCCGGGGGGGAGGAGCAGGTGACCCCCCCGAGGAGCGGGGAGAGAAAGGGGGGGGCTGAGATCCCCTCGGATTTACCGCTGCCCCCTCCCGTGGGGACCCCCCTCCTCCCCCGTCCTGCCCCCTTTCTCCCTAGAGCCACGAGCAGCGCCCAGGGTGACCCCCCCTCCCCCAACCCCTGAGAAGTTCCCTGTGTCCCCCCCCCCCGATTGTGCCCCATTTTCTCTCCCCTTCGCCAGTGCCCAGTTCAGGTCTCAGGTTTGGGGGGTTTCCCCCATTTCCACCTGCAGGGATTTGTCCTTGTGCGGGTGGGAAATGGTTCCCCCCAGTGATTCCTGAGCTGGGCAGAGGGTGAATGGGCAGAGGCTGGGGGGGCCTGAGACAGGGACACCTCTGGGCTGGGCTGGGGGGGCCACTCTCTGCTGGCAACAGGGCCTGGGAAGGGCCAGGAAGGGGAGGGAGGAGCAAGTGACCCCCATGGAGACGGCCCAGCCCCAGGTTTCCCCTCCCAGCTCCTTCCCCTCCCCCCCCCCTGCCCAACCCAGCAGCCCCCCCTCACCCCACCTGCTAGTCACGTTCCCACTCCTGTCCCCTGTGAAAGCCACATCACCGAGGGCTCTGCTGGCCATGTGACTATGTGACAAGAAGAATCTGTCCCAGTCTGTTGTTGATTGAATAACCCTGTAAAATCATCTCCAGTTTCCCATCTTTTGTCTTGCACTGTTAAATGGTGACATAAAATCTCCCCAGATGTTGGTTCTTCTTTCTTACATTAGCAAATATTTAGTTTGTGCCCCATTTTCTCCTCAGTTCTGAAATACTGATATCGAATTCTCGAAAATCTTCCCACTTTTCTCTCCAGGTGTGTGACTGAGATCAGGGCTCTTATCGTACTGAGCGTGTTCCTGTTCTGACAGCTGCTGCAGAGACCCCAACTGAGATCTGGGCCCTGTTCTGCCAGGCACTGAAGAGACCCAGGTGAGATCAGACCCCACTGTTGTGCCAGGTAAAACAGACCTGGACCGAGATCATGGGCCCCTCCCTTGTGCCAGGCAGCGCGTGACTGTGACCCAAACCGCTGCCTCCATTGTGCTGGGCACTACAGAGACCTCGACTGAGACCTGTGTCTCCGTTGGGTCTGGCCCTGCACTGACCGCGACCCAGATCACATCCCCCACTGTACTGGGCACTGCACAGACCCTGACAGAGATCCTGCCCCCACATTTTGCCAGATGCTGCAGGGGCCCTAAACAAAATCCGGGATCCTGTAATGCCGGGAGTAGCAGAGTCCCTGACTGAGGTCAGGTCCCTGTTGTGCAGGGCTCTGCATAGACACCGAGATCAGGGTCCCCATTGTGACAGGTGCTGCACAGACACCAAGGGTATCTTTACCCTGCCACTAAAACCCCCCAGCTGGCCCATGCCAGGTGACTCAGGCTCACAGGGCTCAGGCGAAGGGGCTGTTTAATTGCAGTGTAGATGTTTAGGCTCGGGCTGGAGCCAGGCTGTAGGACCCTGCGAGGTGGGAGGGTGCCAGATCTTGGGCTGCAGCCCCAGCTGGAACATGGACACCACAATTAAACAGCCCCACAGCCTGAGCCGTGTGAGCCCAAGTCAGTGGGCACGGGCCAGCCACTGGTGTCTAACAAGTTTGCATGGAGAATTTGGGGCAAAACTGGGAACTGAACCCAGATTGTTTGAATTCTTGCCTCTCCCCTTAACCCCAAGCCCAGCGTGTGTGTGTGCAGCGTTGTTTTGGTCTGTGTTTGCCTTGCATTGGCTTCCAAGGGAGGCTGTGGAATTTCCTTCATTGTAGGTTTTTAAGACCAGGTTAGAGATGCACCAGTCTGGGAATGTCTAGGGATACTTGGTCCTGCCTCATCACAGGGGGCTGGGCCCTCTCAAGATCCCTTCCAGGCCTACACTGAAATAATTCTCTTTTGTGCTGTGTCCTGTTCTACGCTGAGCTGTTTTGCATGGGGCCATTTGGAACTGTGATCGCACCATGTTTTGTAGCAGTTTTGTGGTGCGTTGTTTTGCCTCAGCTTGTTTGGTGCCTGTGCTGTGTTGGTTTGAGTTGAGCTATTTTCCATTGTGTACTTTTGTCCTAGGATGTCGTTGTTTGCATCTGTTGCTTTCTTCTCCTTTGTATTGTCATTTTATGCTGTGGAGTGTAGGTTGTGTTTTTTTCCCCCCTGAATTGCCTGACATTATGTTGTGGTGGGTTTTATTCTGTATGTTGGGTTTTTATACGTATATATCGCATCACATCCTAGAAATGTAGGGCGTGATAGGACCTCAAGATGTCATCAAGTCCAGCTCTCTCTGCCGAGGCAGGACCAAGTATATGTAGATTATCTCTGACAGAGCTTTGTCCTACCTGTTCTTAAAAACTTCCATGGACAGAGACTCCCCAGCCCCCCTTGTAAGACTATTCCCGAGTTGACCTGCCTTAGCTCTGGGGACACCCACACAGATTGTAGTGGTGAGAAGCTCTGGAGAGAGAGGAGACCCCAGTGAGTGGCAGCTGGGTAAAGAGACTGAAGTTGGGAGGAGAAACATTGACATGTCCAAGGTCACCCAGGCTGTCTGTGACCGAGCTAGAAATAGTTTCTAGTGCCACCGTACTGCTGTTTCTGAAGGTGTTTTAGGCACTGGTGCAAACCCTTAGTACAGACAGAATTTACACTAGTGCACTCTGATTGGCACTGGTGCACCATGTCCCAGTTTGAAGGTTTGAGGTGGGGGCAGGGGAAGTGACCTCACAGAGGCCTGGGTCTGGCTGAACAGTGCAGCTGGTAAGGGAGGGGCAGCAGTGAGTGCTGGAGGTATGAGCCAGGAGCACAGCCCCACAGGGCTGGACACTGACTTCTCCTGACCCAGGGGACACCCCCCAGCGAGGTGGTTTGTCCATGGATGCACAGGCTGTCTTGGCAGGGCAGCTCCGCTGCAGTCCCTGCACACCTCTTCCTCCAGCCTAATACAGTGTGCTCTGGGGGCTTTCCAAGCTGCGGGTGACGGGGCTCTGGCATTAACAGGGTCTGTTCCTGGCTCTGTCACAGACCTGTTTACTGACCATGTGGAAGTCACAGCCCCTCTCTCTGTAACGCTGTCTTCAGTGACTCGAGAGCACGAGCACCAGCCTCAGGCAGACTGGTAAGAAGCAGGGAACAAACCCCAAACTGGGTGTGAGGTCTGTATGGAGATTTCACCAACCAAGTATCCAGTGTAAACACTTCAGGCTCTGTAACAGCATTAACATGGAATCACAGACAGTCTCCTTGGGTGATCCCATATATCTCACCACGCAGGTGAGCTCACCTTCGTGACAGATGATCCCTTACTCCAGGGGTTCTCAACCTTTTTCTTTCTGAATCCCCAGTGACGGAGATTCCGCAACCTCCCTAGGCAATTTATTCTAGTGCTTAACCACCCTGGCAGTTAGGGAGTTTTTCCTAATGTCCAACCTAAACCTTCCTTGCTGCAATTTAAGCCCATTGCTTTTTATCCTGTCTGCAGAGGTTAAGAAGAACAATTTTTCTCCTTCCTCCTTGAAATGACCTTTTATGTACTTGAAAGCTGATCATGTCCCCTCTCAGTCTTCTCTTCTCCAGACTAAACAAACGCAATTTTTTCATTCTTCCCTCATAGGTCATGTTCTCTAGACCTTTAATCATTTTTGTTGCTCTTCTCTGGACTTTCTCCAATCTTTCCACATCTTTCTTGAAATGTGGCACCCAGAACTGGACCCACTATTCCAGTTGAGGCCTAATCAGCGCGGAGTAGAGCGGAAGAATTACTTCTTGTGTCTTGCTTACAATACTGCTGCTAATACATCTTAGAATTATACTTGCTTTTTTTGCAACAGTGTAACATTGTTGACTCATGTTTAGCTTGTGATCCACTGTGACTCCCAGATCCGATTCTGCAGTGCTTCTTCCTGGGCAGTCATTTCCTATCTTGCATGTGTGTAAGTGATTGTTCCTTCCTAAGTGGAGTACTTTGCATTTGTCCTTATTGAATTTCATCCTGTTTACTTCAGACCATTTCTCCAGTTTGTCCAGATCATTTTGAATTTTAATTCTGTCTTCCAAAGCACTTGCAACCCCTCCCAGCTTGGTATCATCCACAAACTTGGTAAGTGTAACAGAGAGACTCTGCTGCTGGGAGGGTTTCACCATGTGTCAGAGGGTTACACCCTGGTGGGAGGGGGCTAGGCCTGTACTGGGATAAGGTCACTCTCTGCTTCACAGTGTGGCAGAACCTGGAATGTCCATTAGCAGGGAACAATGCTGGGGGGAATCGACATGAGGAAAGGACAGAAACCCTGTCTGAATTCTCTCACATTGCCCTTCTCGCCCTGGCAGGCTACACAATAACGTCCACATTTCGCCCCAAATCATCCCCTCCTTCCAGCGGGAAGGGAATGGCTGCAATGGAGCTGGCTCAGGTAAGGGATTCTCAGGGAGCTGGTGGTGGGTTCTGCTTGGAGGGAGAGGAGCAGTAAATGTATAGGAGGGTGGGAGGCAGGAACTATCTAGGGTGCGGAATGGGAGGGGACAGGATGTGACAAACCTGCTGAGACTTGTGTACTCTAGGGTGAGATGGGTTGTCACCCCGGTGCCAGTCTGGGGGGCTTCTGGGAACCGCTGTGCCCTCTAACCCTCAAGCTGGGCTGGCCCTTCTGTCACGGAGTGTGGGGGAGTCTGGTCCTGCACCCCTCTGCCTGGGACTCTCAGTGACTCTCAGCCAGCCAGTAAAACAGAGCTTGGAGGCACAGCCAGGATCCCTCAATCAAGCCCCTCTGGGGTCCAGGAAGCTTTGTCCCCTAAATTCCAACCACCCAGCCCAAAACCGAAACTAAACTCCCCTCCCTCCAGCTGTCCCCTTCCTTTGTCCACCTTCCCGGGCAAAGGTGTTGACACCCCTCCCTGCTCCCTGGCTCAGGTTACAGGCTGAGCACTTGTCTCTCACCTAAAGTAATCCGGCCCGGCTCTCCCATCCCCCACACAGACAGCCCCTACTCCATCACACCTTCTCACACTGCTTTGCTGGAGATTCAGCCAGCCTCTTCAGGCCCTGTTATCACCCAACACGACAGCAGGTGGCGCCATACACCCAACTAAGCCACCTGAGTGCTTTACCTGAGCCACTCAAGGAGAGAGAGAAGACAACAGCCAATTTCCCAGCGATAAGTGTTAGCTTATCAAAAGCAGATGACTTACCAAATGACCAAAAACTCAAAAAAGCCTAACATACTAGATGGATAGAATTTGAATTAGCAATTTCTCACCCTGACTGATGATAGAAGCAGTCCCCCAAGTTTCCATACACAAGCTAGAAATCTCTTTACCCTGGGACCAGCACATCCCCCAGTTCAGTCTTTGTTCCTCGGGTGTTTCCAGGAGTTCTCTTGTGTGGGGAATGAAGCCAAGAGATGATGTCACACCCACCTTATGTAGCTTTTCCATATGGCGGGACCCCTTTGTTCCAAACTCAGTTCCCAGTCCAGTTTGTGGAAAAATACAGGTACCAAAATGGAGTTTAGTGTCAAATGGTCTGGTCACATGCTCTAGCATGTCCTGCTGAGTCATAGTAGCAGTGACTCATAGGCTGGCTGAAACATTCACAAGAAGGCTCAGCTCTTCCATGGTCCATTGTCTTTGTTGATGAGCCATGAACACTGTCTGGCTTCTTTGTTGTACCTGAAAGGCTCCTTGTGGCTGTTACCCAGAGTAAGCACATTTGAAATACAGATACAGAGTCAATATCCATAACTTCAGATACGAACATGATACGTGCACACAAATAGGACAATCATTTTCAGCAAATCATAACTTTTTCAATGACACTGAACATGATGCATCTTGCACAAAATGCATCATAATTATGTCCTAATCATTTGATAATCATACCACTATGCTGCATGTGGGGTGTAGTGTCAGGGCCTAATTTCAAGGCAAAGGTGTTGGGAATGGAACTTCCCCTCTTTGTGGAACAGGAAATAACCCTCCAGCCAGGGCTGGGAAAACTTCCCAGACTCCCAGTGCTGAACCCTGAACCTACTGACACTTCATTAGTTACCACCAACCCCGATCTTTGTGGCAACTGCAAACTTTATCAGTGATGATTTTATATTCTCTTCTAGGTCATTGATAAGAATGTTAAATAACACAGGGCCAAGAACCAATCCTTGTGGGAACCCCCTAGAAATAAATCTACTCCACCATGGTTCCCCATTTACAATCATAGTTTTTAATCTATTCAATGTATGTTGTGTTTATTTTGTATCTTTCTAGTTTTCTAGTCAAAATGTTGTGCTGAACCAAGTCATACGCCTTACAGAAGTCTAGGTATATTACATCAATACTATTAGTTGCAACCAAACTTTTTAATCTCATCCAATAAGGATATCCAGTTAGTTTGATTGGATCTGTTGTCTCTGAACCTTTGTTAATTGGTACTAATTACATTACCCTCCTTTCATTCTTTATTAATTAAATCCATATTCGCTGCTCCATTATCTTGACCAGTATCAGACTAACACTCTTGTAATTAGCTGGGTCATCTCTTTTACACTTTTAAAATATTGGCACAGCATTAGCTTTATTCCAGTCTTCTGGAATTTCCCCAGTGTTCTAAGTCCTAATTATAATCACCATTAAAAGTCCATCACACTCCTCCACCAGGGCTTTCAAAACTCTTGGATACAAGTTATCTGGACCTACTTATTTAAACATGTCTAACTGTAATAGCTGCTGTTCAACATCCTCGTGAGTTATTGTTGGAATGGAAAGACTGTCATCCTCAACGTCTTATATGACTTACATCATCCGTTTTTCTCCAAATCCAGGAGAGAAATATTTATTGAACACTTTTACCTCTTCTACATTATTTTTGATAATTCTGCCATTTCCATCTAGTAATTTGCCACTTCCATTGTTAGGATTAATTTTGTACTTAATATACTTTTTAAAAACTTCCTTCTTATTTTCATAAATTGGTCATTGATCTCTGATAGCTTCCCTTGCCAACTTTCTACAATTCTGACCTTCTATTCTTTACTATTGACTTCCCCTTTCTTCCATATATTTTATTTGGAGAGTGTTGGGATTCCTACCAGGGAGCCACCAGCAGGGTCCAGAGACAACCTCATCTCCTATATTAAGCTCTGGCTAGTAGGTATGTGATAAATGTGAAGACGCTGCCTCCGTCTGTCAGCTGGGAGACACAAAGGTTCTCTTTTTCTACCCTCTGATGCCGCCTGGCTGTTCTAGGCAAGGTGGGGTGGGACTCTGTTAACATGTGCCTCCCGGAGCTTCCATTTCCCTGGTGCTGCTGTTCCCTGAATAGTGGGGTTGTGGGTGGGGCAGCAGGTCCTGAGTGTTGGACTCTTGCTCTTTCAGGGGCTGGTGACCTTCGAGGAGGTGGCTGTGTATTTCACCAGGGGTGAGGGGGCTCTGCTGGACCCCACTCAGAGAGCCCTCTACAGGGATGTCATGCAGGAGAACTATGAGACGGTGACCTCGCTGGGTAAGGAGTCCTGTCCCCTGGGTTATTAGAAGCTGTGGGGTCTCTGAAGAACCTGAGCAGTAATAACTTTATACCTTTATTCATCATCCAAGTTTTGACAAGTTTCCTTGCCCCCCCTTTATTTGCCTTATCTCCCACCCACTAGAATCATTTTTGGACATGTGCCTTTTTGGTGCCGTCAGTCATTTTAAAATTGCATTTAATGTGTCCTTATTGGCTACATGAATAACTGTAGCTTTCATGCCTTTCCCTCATTTTAAGAGGAAAATATACCTCCTGTAGAATTCTAAATTGAGTAAATAGGTGTATGACTCATGCATGGCTTGTGTGACAGTCAGATGAGCTCCTCTTTCGATAGGAGAGCGTATAATGTTGCCATTCAGGACCCCACGGGTGAAGGGAGAACAGAGCTGTGGGAGGGGAGGAGAAGGGGGGAGTAGATAATTCTGGGGTGTCAGGACATGGGGAGGGTGTGTGCAGGATTAGAGCTAAGAAGCAGCAGGGAGGGATGAGGTAGTGAGAGACGAGGAGGGAACACAAGACTCTCCCAAGGTGCCGGCAGGTGGTGCTGGCTGAGAGTAATGGGAAGAAGTGGAGAGGAGTGTGCAGGAAGGGCACCGAGGAAGTGGCTCAGCCTCAGGTGTTGAAGCTAAGTGGCCTGTCCTTGTGGAAGAGTGGGAGCCCTTGGGGGTCTAGTGCACTCAAGAGGCACCTCCCAAGGACTGTTTAAAAGCCAGGGCATTGCACAGATCCTATGGATCCATGACAGTGTGCCAGAGGTTCAACCTTATGGGGAAAAGATATAAAACAAGAAAAGGATCTAAATGTGTGTTTACCATCGCTCCCTCTCAGTCCTCATGGGAATCCCTGATCCGTTCCAAAGTGTATTAAAACCTTCCTTAAAGGCTCACCTCTTGGTTATCAGGTCATGTCCATTTGTTAGAGGGTTTTCCCTTCACCCTCCCACTTCCCTGGTTCTTGTCACGCAGACAGCAAGCAGCGAAAGACCAGAAGTCTGAAGCACAGATAATGCGATGTTTATTGGGGTTATTTCCAAGCAAGCATATTCCACTGCCCTAATGAACTTACACCTAGAAAAATTAATTATGCAGCAGACAGAAACAATTAGAGAACCAGACTGATTAACAAGGTAAAAGTGGTGGCCATAAAGATAGAACAATACAGAAATGAGGGTTTCACAACCACAACCATTGAGAAGGGATTTATTGCCAGACAGGCTGCTGTCAGACTAAGTTTTCTTTAACCACCTTAAGATCTGTTTCTTTATCTGGTGCTGATGGGCGCTATCGGGACAGGATCGTCTTCCTAACAGCCCAATAGCACCTTATTTCAGTGTGACTGGTTTGGGATGTCAGGATGTGACCCTTCGCTTCACAGCTTATGGCTGCCCCTGGTGCTGAGCCAAAGGCCTTAGCCTAAGAACAAGGCCTCAGACTATCCTAGTGAGAGAAGGCCCATTCACAGGCAGACTGTGATTTTGATTCTTAGCTAGACAAAGTGATAAAAATACCCCTACATTCTTAAAGTCTAGGCTTTACAGGCAGGCCTGAATATCTCTATTCTAACAGTGGGTTCTAGCCCTTCCCCCATTCTGTGTCTGTCTTGTCTATTTAGATCAGGGGTCGGCAACCTTTCAGCAGTGTTGTGCTGAGTCTTCATTTATTCACTCTAATTTAAGGTTCCGTGTGCCAGTAACACATTTTAATGTTTTTAGACTGTCTCTTTCTATAAGTCTATAATATAGAACTAAACTATTGTTGTAAGTAAAGTAAATAAGGTTTTTAAAATGTTTAAGAAGCTTAATTTAAAATTAAATTAAAATGCAGAGCCCCCCCCTTGGACCAGGGGCCAGGACCCAGGCAGTGTGAGTGCCACTGAAAATCAGCTCGCTGCCGCAGGTTGCCTACCCCTGATTTAGATGGTAAATTCTTCAGAGCATGGGCCATCTACAGTTCTCTGTTTGCACTTTGCCCAGCACAATGGGGACCCACTGTTAGTTGGTCGTTAGGCACTAAGGTAGTGAATATGATTTGTTATAATAGTAACTCTCCGGCCACTTTGAGCCAAGGAAGATGGCCTTGGGATGCGTAGTCTTATTTGGTGTGTGTGAGTAATGTTGATTTGATTAATCAACTTTAATTTGTTTTGTAGTTATATTAATTAATTAATAATACTTAATCATTTATATTAATTAATATGGGTTTAGGGTCTCCAATTTGTTTGATCAGAAGATAAAAGTTCGTGTTTCGAATCGGGTTCCACAGAATTGATAAAGGGACCTTTCGGGGTATGACAGGAAGCTCACACGGAGACAGATATAGTCATAACGACTTTTTATTAAACTCAATGAAATAGTGAGTAAATTGAATAACAGTAATACAATTGTAACTCTGTAATTCTACCTGTTTTACAAGAGATACATATGATGATACAATATTATGTGCTGCAAACTTTGGTTAATATTCACCCCGTTTTGATAAATTGGTGTTGGCCTCACCTCTGGCGGTTCCGGTTTCACACCCCTTGCAGAGGAAACTAATGCAAAGAGCTGTCAAAGCTACTTTAGAATTTATTTTTTAGCTCAACTAAATAATCTGATACACAAACTAAAATAACATTTAGAGAGACCAAGCTTAGCCGAGTCCCTTTTGAACTTAAAGTTTGAAAAGAAAATAAGTGCAGTCTATTACTGGTTAATAGCTGTTGTAGATGGATAGCATGAATACGTAGTTCATAGAATCATAGAATCTCAGGGTTGGAAGGGACCTCAGGAGGTCATCTAGTCCAACCCCCTGCTCAAAGCAGGACCAAACCCAACTAAATCATCCCAGCCAGGGCTTTGTCAAGCCTGACCGTAAAAACCTCTAAGGAAGGAGATTCCACTACCTCCCTAGGTAACCCATTCCAGTTCTTCACCACCCTACTAGTGAAAAAGTTTATCCTAATGTCCAACCTAAACCTCCCCCTCTGCAACTTGAGACCATTACTCCTTGTTCTGTCATCTTCAACCACTGAGAACAGTCTAGATCCATCCTCCTTGGAACCCCCTTTCAGGTAGTTGAAAGTAGCTATCAAATCCCCCCTCATTCTTCTCTTCTACAGACTAAACAATCCCAGTTCCCTCAGCCTCTCCTCATAAGTCATGTGCTTCAACCCCCTAATCATTTTTGTTGCCCTCCGCTGGACTCTCTCCAATTTATCCACATCCTTCTTGTAGTGTGGGGCCCAAAACTGGACACAGTACTCCAAATGAGGCCTCACCAGTGAAGATGGTGAAGTGTAGTGAAGAAGGAGGAGGTCAAGGTGGGGGCGGGGATACCATAGTGAGGTAGGTTACCTCTTTTTATAGAAATAAATGCTGGAAATCCTTCCTCTTATGCCCAAATTTCAGTCTTCCCCCATAGAAATGTTAGGGTATGCTTACTCCATAGGCTACTATGTGTGTGCGTGTGGATGGCAGGTATCTGCGCACTTGTGGGGTACTTGTTAAGTCTGTGAGTACAACTTTGAAAAATCCCCTTTGCTATTCTTCATTGTCTGTTGGTCTAGGTAAAGGGTCTTAGACCTAAGCGTAGGCACTTTATTTGGGTATAGGAAAAACAGTTCCTTTTCTGGGTAAAAGGGCACAGGATGTAGCTATGCTAACTTTGCTTTAGCTTAAAATGCAGGTTTTTGGCCTGTAGGTTTCTTGCAGTACAGCCAAACATATTTGTAATAGGAATTAATAAACCTATCACAATACTGTACTTATAAGAAAAGAGATATTGATGCAGGCAAGCAGATGAATCCTGAGGGCTACAGATGTTACTGCCTAAAAATGAGATGGGGGTTAAAACTATGGACTATTCTTTGTGACAAGTATCCCACCAATTCCACTGACCTCCCTTGTTTTCTTTCCCTGCAGTAGGGTATCCAATTTCCAAACCTGATGTGATCTCGCAGCTGGAACGAGGGGAAGAGCCGTGGGTCCCGGACCTCCAACGCTCTGAGAAAGAAGTGCTCCCAAGAGCTGCCTTCGCAGGTGAGGAATCAGTTAAACAACTCAACAACTGCTTAGGAATGCAGGAAACATTTGGGATGCCCTACAAAGACCTTGTGAGCTCTCCAAGTTCAGGATTGTTCCCTGCAGATGTGGAATCATTATGGCAGATGTCACTCATGGCTTCCCTCCTACCCTGACTGACAACTGGCAGCAGGTCCCTCCCCGATCTCACTTTCCCCTGAGAGTTATGGTGCAATGAGGATCCAGAACTGATGCCTTCCTCTCTTTTCTGTGGAAGGGTTTGGGGAAAATGATCTCCTGATAGGTTTGATCTCTCCCACATATATTTTGGTTTGTTCATCCCTTTTTCCACTCCTCTCTCTGACATTCCCTTTTTCTCAGGCACAGGGAGTGACCTATGTCTGGATTCTCTCTGTCTCCCATCCGGCGAGGGGATGGTGAGTGAGAAGGAGGAGGAGAAACCCCAGCAGGAAGACACTGTGCAAGTAGATCCACATTGGATGTTATCAGGAAGATCCAAAGGGAATGTTTCCAGGAGTTGTGCACTCCCAGAAAACACAAAAGCCTGTGAGACTCAGCAGAGGCCAGAGGAAAACTACAGTAGCCACTCAGACCTTATTCCACGCAACAGAATCAACTTGGAAGAGAGACGCTACATGTGCCATGAGTGCGGGAAAAGCTTCAGACAGAGCTCAACCCTTATCAGACATCGGAGAATCCACACAGGGGAGACGCCCTACACATGCTCTGAGTGCGGGAAAAGCTTCAATCAACGCTCTGCCCTTATCAGACATCAGAGAGTCCACATGAGAGAGAACTGTAATAAATCCCTTGACTAGGGCTGGAGAAAGCTTTTTTCTTTTTAATCACATTTGCTAATTCCCACATAGTGATTTTTGCACCATCTTCACCGTGGTGTCTCAGCTCCACCAGATCAGTTGCCTGCTTCTGCCTTTTGCAGCTCACCCTTCTTTGGGGTCAGTCCTGTGATCTTTTCTATCATCTCTTTTCCTTTTGAGTCGAAGGAGTTTGTCCCCCTCCAGCCAGGAATGTTCGTCAGCTCCAGGTGCAGGAGAGAGGGTTGATGCCAACAAGCTACCCTGAGGCAAAAGTTACCTGTGCCTGACATCCACTAGGACTGTACATGGAATTCGGTGCTCAAGTTAGTGATCTTGGTGTAACAAGACAATTATAGTTGTAGAGCAGATGCAGCCCAGGTGCAGTGGTTGGCATTAGCTTTCCCCTTGACCTGACCTAAACTCCATCACTGTTCCTAGTCTTAACAAACCCTGAGCATCACGGTTATACTGTTCCCCCATTTCACAGCAATTGTTAGTCATCGAGTTCACTCTTGGGGAAGAAGTTGTTTCATTCCCAGTTGCTCTGATGTTGGTTCAGGTTGTGCTGCAGAGCAGATATTTATACTCCCATTTTTCTCATTTAAAATATATTGAACTATAAGAGAGCAGGAACAGGGCAGGGATGGGGAAAATGTCATTTCACCCTCTGTAACAACAGAATAAGATGGGGAATAAGGGAAGCCCTCTGATTTACCCCATCACCATCCCAGTCCCCCTGTTGTGCATTTGGTTAGGTCAGTATTTTTTCTAAAGGGCTGGGAAGAGGATTCCCTCGTAAATAACTTGTAACTAAACAAAGTGCCCGTGCATTGGGCTCCGAAAGCCGTTGTGGCCCAGGCCCTGCAGGGAGTGGCTCCTGAAGAGATCTCCTTCCCCATTAGCTGCATGTTGCCTATTATTTGGCAAATACAATCCCTACCTAGGTAGAGATGGGAAACATGGAAGTGACTTTTCTCTTCAGCTCACCCCTGGGAGATGCTGGAAATGTGTAGAAAATGAAATCCGTGTTGAATGTGCTATAGCTGCAGAAAGAGATACCTATTTTTAATAGAGACCTGACATTTGGTGTCTTACAGGGATTCTAAACCGCACCTGAATTTAGTCAGGGCACAGTAGGGGGAGTTGTACCTCACTGTCGCTACTGATCTGTTGTGCGGTTGGTCTTCTACGCCAGAGAAGTGTAAAATTACTCCAAGTAAGGTCAAAGATTTGACAAGAGCTCAGGTAGAAATTGCAGGTACTAGTGGTTGATTTTCACCCCTGAGATGGAAGCTGTGGTGACCTGTGGCCCAGGTAAACTATTTTTAGAATGCTGCTCTCTAGTTAAGTGGCATTGGTCACACTCCTGAAGGACGCCATGATTAAATTGGGCACAACTGTCTTTTACCATTTGGATCCAAAGTTAGATGAAGCACAGAGAGAAACAGCTGATTCCTTCAGAGCCATTCCATGCCTGCGGATCCCAATCTGGCTGCCTTGTTGGACAAGAAGCACTTCCCTGCTGGCCAAACAATGGTAGCCAATGAGGGAATGTATCCAGTGATGAGCTGCCAAAATCATAACCGGTTCCCTCCTCTGAGGAGGGAACCGGTTGCCTCCCCCCCCCCCCCGTTCCTTGACGACCCCCCTCCCTTTTTTTTTTTTAAACTGCGGCTGGGGCCCGGACGCCGGGGCAGGAGCTGAGCCCCCGCTGCGCCCCACCATGAGCCCCCTCCGCCCGGACCGGCAGGAGCCCCCGCCGCGCGCCGCCCGGACCGGCAGGAGCCCCCGCCGCGCCGCCCGGACCGGCAGGAGCCCCCGCCGCGCCCCGCCACGCCGCCCGGACCGGCAGGAGCCCCCGCCGCGCCGCCCGGACCGGCAGCAGGAGCCCCCGCCGCGCCCCGCCGCGCCCCCCGGACCGGCGGCAGGAGCCCGCGCCGCCCGGACCCCGGACCGGTGGCAGGAGCCCGCGCTCCGCCGCGCCCCCCGGACCGGCGGCAGGAGCCCCCGCCACCTGGACCCCGGACCGGTGGCAGGAGCCCGCGCCGCCCGGACCCCAGGGCGGCAGGAGCCCCCGCCGCGGAGCCCGGGGCAGGAGCCTCGCCTCCCCAGGTTACCTGCCTGCCTGCTGCTTGTTCAGGCTTCCTGCGAACATCTGATTCGCGGGAAGCAGGGCAGGGGGAGGAGAAAGGGGGCGGAGCAGGAGAGCTTGGGCCGGAGCTTTTGTGAAATTTAGCAGCCCTTATAGAACTGGTTGTCCTGGAACAACCGGTTCTAAAATGGCTGCTAAATTTAACAACTGGATCGCGCGAACCGGTGCGAACCGGCTCCAGCTCACCACTGAATGTATCAGATGCGAAGTTCAGACTGCAGGATACTTGAATGCTGAGTCCAGAGTCTGTGGTTTAGTCTAGGCCTGCACAACTCGTAAAGCAGCGAGGGCAATATTACTCCAAAGAAAACAGCTGAGGGATGAAACCCCCCCGGCCTCACTGAACACCAGCGCCACTGAGCCCCTCCCTGAAACAATCCCCCCGAAGCGCCACCCACTCCATGGAAACAAACCCTCCCCAGCACTGCCCCACCAAAACGGTGGCATTGAACCTTGGTAATATATTATAGCGGGCCCCTAAGGTAGTATAATTAAGGTAAAAGGAAAATGTATTTTTGCTAGAAGTAGAATAAGATCTTCCCCTCACTTGGTAATCAGTCGCCCTGTTGAGTGAATGAGGTGGGACTGAGGAAGGTGTGGAAGGCAGCACCTCCAGACAGCTGCAACCCTTGGAGAGGGGCTGGGAGCCAGACCAGATCAGCAGAACAGGTCAGCCACCGACTCATAGCTCGTCTCCTCAGTCCCCTGCTGCCGGCTCACCAGCCCCCCCCACTCGCCTCCTCAGCCCCCGCTTCCGTGCCGCCAGCTCACCCGCCCCCTCGCCTCATCAGCCCCCCTCCCTCACCTGCTATTGTGTCATACAGGAGGCCTGTGATACGCAGGGGGTCAGATTAGATGCTCTAATGGTCTCTTCTGGCCATAAAGTCGACTAATATCTGAAAAACTGAGTGTAGCTTTGGGAGCAGCGTCTGATGTTTCCCTGTCTAGCCGGCTTGCTGCCTAGAACGAACGCTCCTTGAGTGGGGTGATCCACAGGGAGTAGCTCAAACCTCCAAAGGGCCTGGCCAGGGGCAGGACATTGGCCCAGCAAGGGAGGGGTCTGGCAGTGACATCACAAAGGCCTTTTGCAGGACCTCAGACTATTGGTCCAAGGTGGTGGGGAGGTGGTGACCTCACAGAGAGATGCTGACATCAGCCAGGCAGGACAGGGGCGAGGGACCAGGGAAACCTCAGAGACCCCTGTGGCTTTGCTGCAGCAAGTCTCCTTCTCCAGGTCTCTCTCTCAGGACTGGGAGAGTATTCGGGTTCACGGACGTGAGCGCCAGGAGGAACCTCTTTCGAGTTTTCTCCTTCCCTTGTAGTGATTTTACTAGAAAACAGCCGTCCCTGTTTAGAAGGTAAGAGCCTGTTCGAGGTTTGAAACCTGTTCAGTCTGATCCATCTGGTGACAGTTGAATTCTAGGCATGGAAAACAGGAGCTTAAGAAGGCAGAATTTTATTGCGCACCTGAGATTTTGTCTCTTAGAATCACTGGGGACATTAGGATTTGTCCTTTTTCTTTCACCTTTTCCTCCATCTCTCCCTCCCTCCCTCCTTTCTCTTCATCTCTTGCTTCTTTTGTCCTTTCTCCTGTTCCGCTCACAACACGGGGAGGGAGGTGTGTGTGGTTGTGTGGCGGGGGAGTGCTCTGCAGGTCCCACTGTGGGAGGTCCATCCAAAAATGTGGGGCTGAAATAGTGCTCGGGCAGTGATCCCCACCAGTGACCTGGGCCATCCTTTGGGGTCTCTGGTGAGAACCCTCAGCCTCCCGTCCTCAGTCTCTACCTGATTGGCTGAGCAGGGGGTTATTGACAGGGAGGAGACTCAGGTCCTTGTTGTTCTCTTTTAAGACCAAGGAAATAAGTCAGAACCAGTTCTATGTTTGATGAATTTTGCTGCTTCTCTACATTAATAGTCTCTGAGCAGCTCATGATTGTCTCTAACATTGCAGTTCTCCTCAAATACTTGCTGAATAATTCCTGTGCACTGTTGTTGGTCTGGAGCTCATCTGAGAGCACTTTATTCAGGTCATTCAATGTCTGAAATTCAAGATCTGATGGTTAGTTTGAAAATCAGAGGTCTTGGGTCCTATTCCCAACTCTGCCACTGACTGGCTGTGTGACCTAAGACAAGTCAATTCTCCTTTCTCAGCCTAAGCTTCTCCCTCTTTCAAGTAGGGATAATAATGATCCGCTCCTACCTACCTCAGCACACTCACTCTTCCCCAACACACACACTGTCTCTCCCCACACACACACAGTCTCCACTCTGCAGTTGAAAAGCAGCTGGCAATCTAGTAGGATGCCCAGGGAACAATAGGGGAGAGAAACCTGCATCACTGAAAGTGCAGCCATGGAGACACCACACACCAGCCTTGCCTAGCTGGCAAGAATCAAACCTCCACAGAAACACCCTGTGGCTTTTAACCCAGCTCCTAAGGCCTCAGCCACAACCACTTAACACAGGGGCCTTTTTACACTCTGGTTCTGTTCTCACTGAAGGGTCATTTCCAATTGTTCACTCGGACCAGCTTCCCCAGCGCACTCACTGCTGTGCAGCTCTGGACGTGTGGCCATGGCTGAACAGCCAGAGTTCCTGCCCATTTCCCTACTGGCTGGAGCAGGGCTAGAGTGTGTTTGTGGTTAATGATGTTGCTGTAGATGGTTCGTTTCCTGTCTATATCTCCAGCTGGGTCTCCTGGGCAGTGGAAAACATCCCTTGTTTGGCCCTGCCAAGGGGATTGTGGAGGGTGAGACACCCCTTGGCTTGTATCAAAGGGGGAGTTGGATGGAATTTATCACACAACCCTCCCTGCTCCCCAGAGCCCCACGGGGAGAAGCTAGAGAAGGGGGAGTCATTCCTCCCCTGCGCTCCCAGAAGAGCTGCTACGACTCCTTCCTGCCGGCTACTCACCCCTGGATCCATCCTCAGCTCCTGGGATCTTCCTGCTCCAGAGGCCTGGGGTGGGGAGGGCGTCACTGCACCGTCTGACACACAAGGGAGGTTTCTGGAATTGAAGGAAGGAGCAGAAAACAGAGAGGAAAGAAACAGAGAGAAAACGCCTCTTCTCTCCCCTCCCCATCCCAGCAAGAAATGTTACCAAGGACCAGCGTTAGGGGAAATGGTGCCCTGGGTAAACCTTGTACTTTGGCCCTTCCCCATCGCCCCTGGACGATCCCTCTCCCCCTTTACCCCCCAGCTCCTGCACTCCCGACCCTTGCACCTCCCCCACCCCTAACTCTGCCCCCTTCTGTGCCCTACCCCCTGCGCTGTGTCCCCTTTGCCCTTAACTCCTGCACTCCCCTCCTGTGCCCCCAGCCACTGCCCCTCTCCTGCACCCCCCTAACCCCCTAACCCCTGCGCCCCCTCCTGTGCCACCAGCCACTGCCCCTCTCCTGCACCCCCTTCACCCCCTAACCCCTGCACCCCCTCCTGTGCCACCAGCCACTGCCCCTCTCCTGCACCCCCTTCACCCCTACCCCCTGCGCCCTCTCCTGTGCCCCCAGCCTCTGCCCCCTCCTGCACCGCCTTCACCCCAACCCCTGCACACCCTCCTGTGCCACCAGCCACTGCCATTCTCCTGACCCCCCTTCACCCTAAACCCTGCGCCCCTCCTGTGCCCCCAGCCACTGCCCCTCTCCTGCACCCCCTTCACCCCTAACCCCTGCACCCCCTCCTGTGCCACCAGCCACTGCCCCTCTCCTTCACCCCCTTCACCCCTATCCCCTGCCCCCCCTCCTGTGCCACCAGCCACTGCCATTCTCCTGACCCCCCTTCACCCTAAACCCTGCGCCCCTCCTGTGCCCCCAGCCACTGCCCCTCTCCTGCACCCCCTTCACCCCTAACCCCTGCACCCCCTCCTGTGCCACCAGCCACTGCCCCTCTCCTTCACCCCCTTCACCCCTAACCCCTGCACCCCCTCCTGTGCCCCCAGCCACTGCCCCTCTCCTGCACCCCCTTCACCCCAACCCCTGCACCCCCTCCTGTGCCACCAGCCACTGCCCCTCTCCTGCACCCCCTTCACCCCAACCCATGCACCCTCTCTCCTGTGCCACCAGCCACTGCCCCTCTCCTGCACCCCCTTCTCCCCAACCCCTGCACCCCCTCCTGTTCCACCAGCCACTGCCCCTCTCCTGCACCCCCTTCACCCCTAACCCCTGCTCCCTCTCCTGGGCCCCCAGCCACTGCCCCCTCCTGCACCGCCTTCACCCCAACCCCTGCACCCCCTCCTGTGCCACCAGCCACTGCCCCTCTCCTGCACCCCCTTCACCCCTAACCCCTGCGCCCTCTCCTGTGCCCCCAGCCACTGCCCCCTCCTGCACCGCCTTCACCCCAACCCCTGCACACCCTCCTGTGCCACCAGCCACTGCCATTCTCCTGAGCCCCCTTCTCCCTAAACCCTGCGCCCCTCCTGTGCCCCCAGCCACTGCCCCTCTCCTGCACCCCCTTCACCCCTAACCCCTGCACCCCCTCCTGTGCCACCAGCCACTGCCCCTCTCCTTCACCCCCTTCACCCCTAACCCCTGCGCCCCCTCCTGTGCCACCAGCCACTGCCATTCTCCTGACCCCCCCTTCACCCCAACCCCTGCACCCCCTCCTGTGTCCCCAGCCACTGCCCCTCTCCTGCACCCCGTTCACCCCAACCCCTGCACCCCCTCCTGTGCCACCAGCCACTGCCCCTCTCCTGCACCCCCTTCACCCCAACCCTTGCACCCTCTCCTGTGCCACCAGCCACTGCCCCTCTCCTGCACCCCCTTCACCCCAACCCCTGCACCCCCTCCTGTGCCACCAGCCACTGCCCCTCTCCTGCACCCCCTTCACCCCTAACCCCTCCACCCCCTCCTGTGCCCCCAGCCACTGCCCCTCTCCGGCCCCCCTTCCCCCCTAACCCCTGCACCCCCTCCTGTGCCACAAGCCTCTGCCCCTCTCCTGCCCCCCTTCACCCCAACCCCAGCACCCCCTCCTGAGCCCCCAGCCACTGCCCCTCTCCTGCACCCCCATCACCCAAACCCCTTCGCCCCCTCCTGTGCCACCAGCCACTGCCCCTCTCCTGTACCCCCTTCACCCCAAACCCTGCACCCCCTCCTGTGCCACCAGCCATTGCCCCTCTCCTGCACCCCCTTCACCCCTACCCCCTGCACCCCCTCCTGAGCCCCCAGCCACTGCCCCTCTCCTGCACCCCCTTCACCCCTAAACCCTGCGCCCCCTCCTGTGCCCCTAGCCACTGCACCTCTCCGGCACCCCCTTCACCCCTAACCCCTGCGCCCCCTCCTATGCCACCAGCCACTGCACCTCTCCGGCACCCCCTTCACCCCTAACCCCTGCGCCCCCTCCTGTGCCACCAGCCACTGCCCCTCTCCTGCCCCCCTTCACCCTAACCCCTGCGCCCCCTCCTGTGCCACCAGGAACTGCGCCTCTCCTGCACCCCCTTCACCCCTAACCCCTGTGCACCCTCCTGCACCACGTGGGGACACTGACCTGTGTGCATGGAGCAGGTGGCATTGCTCCTCCCTGGGACGTTGCTCCTCCGGGCACCCCTAGGGGCTGGGGGACGGGAGGGGGGGAGAAGGGACATTATCCGAGCTCTCTGCATCCAGGTCACTTTCCTCAGCCGGGCTGCGTCAGGGGAGGGCAGAAAGGAGCAGCTTCTGATGCTCCCCTCACAGCCCAGCCCAGGTGGGGACAGTGACCAGGACGCAGGGAGCACATAGTGTTGTTCCTCGCTCCCCCCACCCTCTGTGGGGCCACGGAGGAGCACTGGGGCAGGGGAGAGCAGTGAGCACCTTTGCACGGCCACATGGTGCCCTTTGACCCCCTGGAGCCCTGGGCGGCTGCCGGGGGCCCCACCCCTAAAGCCGGCCAGGCTCCCCAGCACGAGCAGCAGAGACACAGGGAGACTGGCCACCCACTGAGCAGAGGTAGCCTGGGCGGCTCGTAATGGAGGCTCGGGGGGGCTCAGCCTCCCCAAACCTTGCATTGCCAAGGGGACAGTGGGGCCCATGACTAGGGGCCCTGGCCAAATTAGGCCCCCCTGGAAAAATCTGCCCCACGGTGTCCCCAGTGGAGGAGCTCCCACTCCCTGCTACGGCCCAGGGGCTGCAGCAGGGGCACAGAGCTTCTCTGGTCTCGGGGCCGCAGCGGGGCCGGGGTAAAGGAGTGACAGGGTGGGGGGCCAGTGGGGGAAGGGGTGGAACAGAGGTGACAGTGGGTGGGGCCGTGGGTGGAAGGTGTGGAAGGGGGCGGAGCCACACACAGAAGTGTGGGGGGGGGGTCATGGTTCCGGTGCTGGGGCCCCCGCACTTGTTCTCCCTTTCCCTGGGCTTTGGCATCACTAGCCCCTGCTGAGCGAGTAGGGGTCAGTGGTCCCCAAAATGTGGGGCGTGACTCCTAGGGGGACACAGAGGAAGATTGATGGGGGCACCTCAGGGCCTGAGCCAGCCCCCATGGAGGGCAGGGAGGGAGCCCCACTCAGCCCCACTCTGTCCCAGCTCTTCCCCAACCCCACCCTCAGCCTGGGCCCCTGGCTCCCAGCCCGGCCTCGACCCCCTTGCCCCTGTCCGCACCCCTCTCCCCAGCAAGCAACGGCCCCACTCCCAGCCCTGGTTCTCGACCGCGGCTTCCGAGGGGCCACAGCCATGGATACGAGGGCGCAGTGTGAAATGTTTGGGGACCACTGGGTCAGGGTGACGTCCTCAATCACTTCTCTGCCGTCCAATGAAAGCGATTCCTCCCCCACCCACCCCTCCGTCAGGACGGCCTAGGTACGTTCCGCTGCCCTTCACTCGTACAGGAAGGAGAATAACATTTCATTCCACTCAATCCTAAAGTGATTTGTTACCCACCACCATCCCAAACTGGTCATTTTGGGGAAGCGGCCCCATCATGCTGCATAGCTAGGCAGAGTAGGGGTGTCTATGCAAACACGGCCTGTTCCTGAAGCCTTCCCCCAGCTCCTCACTAGCTGTGAGGGGGGAGCTCATTCAGCTCCTGCTTACGCTTAGTATTTAAAAACTCCTTAGTGGCCCTATCTCTGCCGGCCTTAGATTTTTCCTCCTGTCCTTATCTTAGCAGCTCAGATGAGGTGGCCGAGTGGTTAAGGTGATGCTGTTAATCCATTGTGCTCTGCGTGCAGGGTGCAAATCCCATCCTCATGGGCTGCATTTAGTCTTCACTCTCCTTTATAGACAACCATCTCCCCACTTGGTATAATGACAGATCAAACAATGAGGTTTCTTGCAAACAAAAACCTTCTCAGAATCTCAGCTGCCTCCCCCCCTTGCTTCAAATAAAATGTCTAAATCCCAGATTTCTAGAAAAATTCTCTAGTCCTGCATTTCTTAGTTTTTATCTCAAAGGGAACAGCCTCATAATCTCCCCCAAACACCCTGGGACCTCCCCAAATAATTAAAATACCCCCAACCTGAGCAAGGCCACAACAGTGAACCAAAGCCAGTGTCTAGGCCAAGCTGTTCTGAAGGAGACAACTCAACCATTTTCTCTCTGCTTCCCTTGGCAAAGTCTGACTGGGAAAACAAAATTCCCCAAACTGAAAATTTTCTGCTGAGAAACCACTACTAGTCTGTTTGGGGACTTTGGTTTGAATGTATTATTATTATTCTCTTCTGATTTCTGAATCAGTTTTGTCATCCAGGTGTATTTCCAGCTGTTGAGTTGTGGGGGAGAGAGGCCAATTTATAATGTCTCTACCCCACCTGTCATAGTTTCTTCCAACTGGCTAGGAAGTCCCTTTGCTAGGATGTGAGCAAGCAGTGTCCATTGTCGCTGTGCTATCTCGGAGAAGTCTGCATTGTACACGGTTCCTGCCTGGGATAGTCCTTGGGATCCCTTTAATGGGCCAGCAGCGAGTCTGGCTCCTCCATTGTCACACCTGAAAGGCTGGTGGTGGGCATTTCCCAACCTCATCTCAGTCACACACACAGAGCAAAACTTCCCAGCCAATGCTACACACACAATCCAACACAATATTAATGTTCAACAGACCAAGACTTTTGAAATGATACCTCACCAGGCAGACTTTGTACAAACCGTATCATCATTATAGGGGAGTGGTGAATATGGGGCTTCCAGGGTGCTGCTTTGAGCACAGCGTGCCACCCCTGGGCTGACATTGCAATGGAGACGTACCCTTAGAGTCCATCTCTCCTGGGATAAAGATGGCAGCATGGCTGGCCTGGACCATCTGACGTGGGCTCATTTGGGGAGGCTGGGTGTGAGCTCTGGAAGCTCCCTAGAAGTGGGGGGCCCATTGGTGCCCAGACCATGGCACTGCCCCCCACCCTTCTCCTCTCTCTGAGGCCCCACCTGTGCTCCCCCCATGCTTCTGTTTGGCCACTTCCCACCCCCCGCTCTTCCTCTTTGGCTGAGGACAGCTGAGCCACCTTTCGCTCGCTCCTCTCCTCCCCCAAGGCCTTCCTGCCTCCTGCTCGTGCCTCTCCACCCCCTACCACAAGGTCTGCCCACCAACCGCCACCGCCACCTCTCTGACCCGTCCCTGCAACCCACCCTGCCCACCACCCCCACCTCTCTGCCCCTCCCCTGAGACCCACCCTGTCCATGTCTTTCTTCGGTCGTCTGTTGTTATTCCATGAAACATCAAGAAGGGAATAAAAAGATGAGTTTACTCCAGGGTGAGGAAAGAAAGGAGCCACCAACCCCCTGGCATTGCTGCTTTAGTTAAAGTGTTTTAACTAAACAGCTATTGAATGTCCTCCCTATGACCCTTGTGTCTCCAGAGCACATCCATGCTAGCAGTTCTTGGATGGCAAGAGAGAGCAGTGCACTGTGGGTAACTATCCCACTGTGCAACTAGCTGCAGGGTGTTTTGGGAAGGGTTTGCAATGCCTCACGGGCTGGTACAGCATCACATAATGCAGTTTCTCTATCCCACCGTTCCATGGGCATCTTACTAGATTACCAGCTGCTTTTCAACTGCAGTGTGCGTGGAAGGGTAGAGACTCTTTGTGTGGGGGGAGAGACAGTGTGTGTGCAGGGGAAGAGTGAGTGTGTTGAGCTAGGTAGGAGCAGATCATTATTATCCCTACTTGAAAGAGGGAGAAGCTGAGGCTGAGAAAGGATAATTGACTTGTCTCAGGTCACACAGCCAGTCAGTGGCAGAGTTGGGAATAGGACCCAAGAGCCCTGATTTTCAAACTAACCTTCGGATCTTGAATTCCATACACTGAATGACCTGAATAAAATGCTCACAGATGAGCTCCAGACCAACAACAGTGACAGTAATTATTCAGCAAGTATTTGAGGAGAACTGCAATGTTAGGAAGAATCATGAACTGCTCAGAGACCATTAATGCCGAGAAGCAGCAAAATTCATCAAACATAGAACTGGTTCTGACTTATTTCCTTGGTCTTAAAAGAGACCAACAAGGACCTGAGTCTCCTCCCTGTCAATAACCCCCTGCTCAGCCAATCAGGGTAGAGACTGAGGACGGGAGGCTGAGGGTTCTCACCAGAGAGCCCAAAGGATGGCCCAGGTCACTGGTGGGGATCACTGCCCGAGCACTATTTCAACCCCACATTTTTGTGTGGACCTCCCACAGTGGGAGCTGCAGAGCACTCCCCCGCAACACACACACACACACACAGGTGGTAGTGGGAGGGGAACAGGAGAAAGGACAAAAGAAGCAAGAGACGAAGAGAAAGGAGGGAGGGATGGATGGAGGAAAAGTTAAACACAAAGGACAAACCCCAATGTCCCCAGTGATTCTAAGGGACAGAATCCCAGGTGTGCAATAAAATTCTGCCTCCTTAAGCTCGAGTTTTCCATGCCCAGAATTCAACTGTCACCAGATGGATCAGACTGAACAGGTTTCAAACCTCCAGGAGGCTCTTACCTTCTAAACAGGGACGGCTGTTTTCTAGTAAAATCACTGAAAGGGAAGGAGAAAACTCGGAAGAGGTTCCTCCTGGCGCTCACGTCCGTGAACCCGAATACTCCCTCAGTCCTCAGAGAGAGACCTGGAGAAGGAGACTTGCTGAAGCAAAGCCACAGGGGTCTCTGAGGTTTCCCTGGCCCCTCGCCCCTGTCCTGCCTGGCTGATGTCAGCATCTCTCTGTGAGGTCACCACCTCCCCACCACCTTGGACCAATAGGCTGAGGTCCTGCAAAAGGCCTTTGTGATGTCACTGCCACGCCCCTCCCTTGCTGGGCTAATGTCCTGCCCCTGGCCAGGCACTTTGCAGGTTTGAGCTACTCCCTGTGGATCACCCCACTCAAGGAGCATTCGTTCTAGGCAGCAAGCTGGCTAGACAGGGAAACATCAGACGCTGCTCCCAATGCTACACTCGGTTTTTCAGAAATGAGTCGACTTTATGGCCAGAAGAGACCATTAGAGCATCTAATCTGACCCCCTGCACATCACAGGCCCCCTGTAGGACACAAGAGCTACTTTTTGAAGCTAACACATTCCAGAAAGGCATCTAGTCTTCATGAAATGACATCAGGAGATGGAGAATCCACCACTTTCCTTGGTAGTTTGTTCCTGTGGTCAATCATCCTCGCTGTTGAATCTTTGTGCCTTAGTTGTAATATGAATTTGTCTCTTTTCACCTTCCAGACATTGGGTCTTGTTATGCTTTTCTCTGCTAGATTAAAGAGTCCTTTAATATCCAATCTTTTCTCTCCATTAAGGCACTTCAACACTTCAGTGAAGTCACCTTTCAATCTTCTTTTGATAAGCTGGACAGGTTGAGCTCTTTCAATAGCTCACTAGAAGGCATTTTCCTCCAGCCCTCAGGACATTTGGTGGCTCTTTGCTGCCCCAGCTCCAGTTTCACATCATCTTTTTCAAATGAGGACACCAAAACTGGAGGCAGTATTCCAGTATCAGTCTCACTGATGCCGTGTCACCTCCTGTGACGTTATTGACATAATCTGTAACTGTATAGATCACCATTGCAACCGCTGTTTGCAGCCAATATTGTAGAAAAGTTGTTGTGTAAGGGGTCTATGGAGAGGTTCTGATTGGCTGATTATAATTATGCCATCTCTAGATGTATCATTTTTGAAGTTGACGTTATATTGGCTCTCTGCTGTCCGTATTTCAAACCTGTGCTATGCTTCCAGGGAGACAAGTTGGTGTCAGTTCTGCCTAGCCTGCTTGATGGCCCATTACGGACCATCAGCTACACAATGGACCCATTGAGAGAAGGCAGATACGCGTTGTGACTCAGCAAGGTCTGCAGGGACCTGCCTATGGACAGAACTCTAAGGTTTTTCTATGCCATGTGCTTAGGGAGATGTATTTTCCATGCCCTGGTTCCTCGCTGACCCAGAGAGAACAAAGGAACACGAAAACAAAATCCTTCCCCCACAGATTTGAAAGTATTTTCTTCCCTTATTGGTCCTTTTGGTCATGTGCCAACCAGGTGATCTGAGCTTTTTAACCCTTTACAGGGTATTTTATGCTACCTGTAGCTATACGTTTATGACACCCTGTAAATAGCAATCTGCGGAACCTGATTCTGAGAAAGGGCAGAGTGAAGGGAAATGGCTTCAGCAGATTTACTGAGCATGCTCAGTGCACCATAAGTAGCAAATTCCTACACACAGCAGTTTCTCACACTACACCTGAGGCAGCATGAGGCAGGGGCTCCATCGCTGTCCAGACCCCACCCAAGAACAAATCCCCCGGGACTGCGAGACCCTCAGCTTCTGGGACCTGTGTGTGGAGTCTCTCTTCTGCCCACCCAGGGCTGCCCCTGGGGTCCCTCTGGCCCCTGGAGCCTGGTACAGGGTCCAGCTGGAGAAAGTCCCCACCTCGGATGGGCACAGAAAGTGCTTCAGTGAAAGTCTGTCCCTGGAGCAGCCCCTCTGGCGCCGCAGCAGCAGCCCGGAGCTCAGCCCCGGCTCCCAGCGCACACTGGAGGCAGCAGCACCAGCAGTGTCTGGTACCTTACAAAGCCCGGCCACCAGTAGCCGCCCCACGGCTCTTTTCCTTGTTTTTCCTGCTTCCTTCCTACCAGCCCCCCACTGCTCCAGCCCCTTCCTGGCTCCTTCAAGCCCAACCCAGGCTGCAGCTGCCACACTCACCAGGCCAGGGACTGTCTGAGGTGGGAACTAGCCCCATCTCTGCTCCTCCTCCTCCTGCCCCTGTGTGTCCCAGAGCCGCTGCAGGGACTGACCCGCACCCAGGCTCTCGCTCCTATTAGCACTCGCAGGGGCCAATCCAGCTACGGGAGAGTAAGCACCCCTGGGAGCAGAGAAGTGGCCAAGTCTCCCTGCCAGAGGGTGGGGGAGGAGGAAGAAAGGGAAAGAGGAGAGATTGAAAGGGGATAAGGAGAAATAAGTGAGGAAAGCAGCACCCAGCTCTTTTCTACTGCATCACCCCTGAGCAGATTGCTCCTGAGCTCTGGGTAAATAGGCCCCAGTGTCTCCCAGATCCCCCTGCTCCCAAGGCAATGCACATAGGGGTCTCCTTCCTGCCAGGCGTGATTACAAGCAGGTGTAGGTGTCACCCCTATGCCATGATTGGAGAAAGACAGCAAAGCTTGGGAACACGCGTCTGTATTTCCAGTCCAGTGTGACAATCCCGGCTCCAGGAGGGGTTTGTTCTCTGCTCCTGCTGGATGGGCACAGAATGGGGCAGCAACAGGTTCGTGTCAGTTTTTGTTGCTCCACGTTCCTTAACTTAGAACAGTGTGAAATGAAGAAAATGGAGATTGAATTAAAGGGAAATACACAAAGAAAAGTTCCAGCCCCTGTTGCTTATTGAAAGAAATGACTCAATTTCCCAGTTACAGGTTTTATTAACATGAACAAATAAATCCAAGAGCGCATGTCACTAAGGCTAAATGACTATAGACACCACTCAGCTAAGGGTTAAACAACACAGTGATAAAGTTCAGGCCAAATCAGTAAATCAATGAGTTAACACGGATATTGCGCTGGAATCAAGTCGTCAATTTAGTCAAACCATCAGATTAATACAGCAGAAAAACCAACCCCTATAAATCCTAAAAGAGCAACCCAAGGAGGCAGGTGCACATTTAGTGATGCCGAAACCCCAGAGATTTTTCACCCAGGCAGTGCAACCCAGATTTACCCAGCTGAATATTTCAATGCCAAAACCTAATTATTGCTGACATTTAGCCCACAACCTCAATGCTAATTACAGTTTTCTCCTTAGATTTCACTATTCTGTAGCTAATACTTCTCACCCTCTCGCTCCAGAACACATACAGACCTTAGAGAGACATTAGTAAAAGAATTCAAACAGCTCTCGCTGAACAATACACATCTGACCACTCAATTCCTTGTGATGCTTGCATAGATGAGGCGCATGCGTTCAGTCATTCCATAGGGCAGGGTTTTAAGACTATTAAGATTTGGGGAACTATTCTTCCTAGCATCTTCCCGTTGTAGATTTCAGAGGTGTTCACACCCTCACCAAGCTGCACTGTTACATCCCAATCGAATAGAAAGACTGGGAGTTCTCCAACTTCATAAAAAGAAACAGACAAAAAATAGAAAAGGGAACAAAACGTTTCTAAGATAATAAGGGGTTGGATCTCTGCACCTCTCGGGCTTTGGATTCGCCCGGAGTAGGAACTGTAGCTGCAGTTTAGGAACCAGGTACTGGCACAGATTTCCTTTCTCTCAAGTGCAGGGCGTGACCTATGTCTCATTCTCTCTGTCTCCCATCGGGTGATGGGACCGTGAGTGAGAATGAGGAGGGGAAACCCCAGCAGGAAGATGCTGAGCAAGTAGAACCACCTGTGCTCTATTTTCACACTTTCTAATTTTTCAAAGAAGCAGGAGGCAGAGAGGTGATACAAATGCATTAGACTCAAGAGAAAAACTAACGACAGGTCTACACTAGGAGGGGGGATTGATCTAAGATACACAACTTCAGCTACGGGAATAGCAGAGCTGAAGTCGACGTATGTAGGTCGACTTACCTCGGCATCTTCACAGCGCTGAGTCGACTGCCGCTGCTCCCCTGTCGACTCTGCTTGCGCCTCTCACGGTGCTGGCGTACCAGAGTCGACGGGACAGCGCTCAGGGATTGATTTATCATGTCTAGACTAGATGCGATAAATCAACACCCCAATAGATCGATCGCTACCCGCTGATCCGGTGGGTAGCATAGACCTGCCCTAAGAGACCAAACCACAGACTCTGGACTCAGCATTCAAGTATCCTGCAGTCTGAACTTCGCATCTGATACATTTCCTCATTGGCTACCATTGTTTGCCCAGCAGGGAAGTGCTTCTTGTCCAACAAGGTAGCCAGATTGGGACCCATAGGCATGGAATGGCTCTGAAGGAATCAGCTGTTTCTCTCTGTGCTTCATCTAACTTTGGAGCCAGATGGTAAAAGACAGTTGTGCCCAGTTTAATCATGGTGTCCTTTAGGAATGTGATCAATGCCACTTAACTAGGGAGCAGGATTCTAAAAACACCATAGCTTCCATATCTGGGGTGAAAATCAACCACCAGTACCTGCAGTTTCTACATGAGTTCTTGTCAAATCTTTGACCTTACTTGGAGTAATTTGACACTTCTCTGGCGTAGAATTCTTCACCAACCGCACAACAGATCAGTAGCGACAGTGAGGTACAACTCCCCCTACTGTGCCCTTTTATTTCTTTAATCTAGTGGCACAGATTTAAATTAGGGACTAAATTCAGGTGTGACTTAGAATCCCTGTAAGACACCAAATGTCAGGTCTCTATTAAAAATAGGTATCTTTCTGCAGCTATATCACATTCAACATGGGTTTCAATTTCTACACATTTGCAGCATCTCCCAGGGGTGAGCTGAACAGAAATGTCACTTCCATTTTTCCCCATCTCTAGCTAGATACGGATTGCATTTCCCAAATAATAGGCAACATGCACCTGATTAGGAAGGAGATATCTTCAGGAGCGATAGGGCCTGGGCCACAATGGCTTTGGGAGCCCAATGCATGGGTATTTTGCTTAGTTCCAAGTCATTTACTAGGGTATCATCTTGCCAGCCCTTTAGAAAAAAGATTGACCTAACCAACTGCACAACAGAGGGATTGGAATGGTGATGGGGAATCCCTCTGACTTACCCTATCTCCTTCTATTGTTACAGAGGGTGAAATGACATTTTCCCCTATCCCTGCCCTGTTCCTGCTCTTTGTTATAGTTCAATATAGTTTAAGTGAGGAAAATGGTAGTAAAAATATCTGCTCCCCAGCACAACCTGAACCAACATCAGAGCAACTGGGAATGAAACAATTTGTTCCCAAAGGGGGAACTCGATGACTAACAATTGCTGTGAAAAGGGGAAACAGTGTAACTGTGATGCTCAGGGTTTGTTTAGACTAGGGAAAGTGATGGAGTTTAGGTCAGGACAAGAGGGAAGCTAATGCCAACCCCTGCACCTGGGCTACATCTGCTCTACAACTATAATTGTCTTTTTACCCCAAGATCACTAACTTGAGCAGCCAACGCCATGTACAGCCCTAGTGGCTGTCAGGCACAGGTAGTTTTTGCCTCACTGTAGCTTGTTGGGAATCAAACCTCTCCCCCCACCTGGAGCTGATGGAGCTCGGCTGTTCTCAGTGGTAGCAGATGACAGAACAAGGAGCAATGGTCTCACGTTGCAGTGGGAGCCATCTAGGTTGGATATTAAGAAACTAATTTTGCTAAGGTGGTGGTGAAGCACTGGAATGAGTTACCTAGGGACATGGTGGAATCTCCATCTTGAGAGATTTTTAAGGCCTGGCTTGACAAAGCCTGGCTGGGTTGATTTAGTTGGGGTTGGTCCTGATTTCAGCAGGGGAATGGACTAGATACCTCCTGAGGCCCCTTCCAACCCTGATATTCTATGGTTCTATGACATACACTCCTACGGCTCAATAGACAAGATCATAGGACTGACCCCAAAGAAGGGTGAGCTGGAAAAGGCAGAAGCAGGCAACTCATCTGGGGGAGCTGAGCTACTACGGTGAAGATGGTGCAAAAGATCACTATGCGGGAATTAGCAAATGTGATTTTAAAAATAAAATCTTTGCTCAGCCCTAGTCAAGGCATTTATTACAGTTCTCTCTTACGTGGATTTTCTGATGCCTGATAAGGTGTGAGCTCCAACTGAAGGTTTTCCCGCACTCAGAGCACGTGTAGGGCTTCTCTCCTGTTTGGATTCTACAATGTGTGATAAGGTGGGAGTGCTGACTGAAGCTTTTCCCACACTCAGAGCATCCATAAGGTTTCTCACCTGTGTGGATTCTCCTGTGTGTGATAAGGTGTGAGCCCCAATTGAAGCGCTTCCCGCACTCAGAGCATGTATAGGGCATCTCCCCTGTGTGGATTCTCTGATGTGATATGAGGGCTGAACTATCAGTGAAGCGTTTCCCGCACTCAGAGCATCCATAAGGTTTCTCACCTGTGTGGATTCTCCTGTGTGTGATAAGGTGTGAGCCCCAATTGAAGCGCTTCCCGCACTCAGAGCATGTATAGGGCATCTCCCCTATGTGGATTCTCTGATGTGATATGAGGGCTGAACTATCAGTGAAGCGTTTCCCGCACTCAGAACATCCATAAGGTTTCTCACCTGTGTGGATTCTCCGATGTGTGATAAGGGCAGAGCTTTGATTGAAACATTTCCCGCACTCTGAGCACATGTAGGGTTTCTCTCCAGTGTGTGATAAGGGTAAAGCTCTGACTGAAGCTTTTCCCGCACTCAGAGCACATGTAGGGTCTCTCTCCTCTGTGTATTCTCTAATGAGTGACAAGGTCTGAGCTCCCATTGAAGCTTTTCCCACACTCATGGCATGTGTAGCGTGTCTCTTCCAAGTTGATTCTCTCGTATGGAATAAGGTCTGAGAGGCTACTTAAGTTTTCTTCTGACCTCTGCTGAGTCTCACAGGCTGTTTCTTTTTCTGGGAGTGCACAACTCCCGGAAACATTCCCTTTGGATCTTCCTGACAACGTTCCATGTGGTTCTACTTGCTCAGCATCTTCCTGCTGGGGTTTCTGCTCCTCATTCTCACTCACCAGCCCAACACCTGATGGGATACAGAGAGAATCCAGACATAGGTCACTCCCTGCACCGGAGAGAAAGGAAATGTCAGAGAGAGGAACGGAAAAAGGGATGAACAAACCAAAATATGCGTGGGAGAGATCAAACCGATCAGGAGCTGGTTTTCCCCAACCCCTTCCCCAGAGGAGAGAGGAAAGGATCAGCTTTAGTCCGCATCTCACCAGAACATTCTGGGGAAAGCTACATTGGGCAGGGACCTGATGCCACTTGTCAGAGTATAGGTGGGAAGCCATGAGTCACATCTGCCTAATGATTCCACATCTGCAGGGAACAATCCTGAACTTGGAGAGCTCACAGGGTCTTTGTAGGGCATCCCAAATGTTTCCTGAATTCACAGACAGTTTTTGAGTTGGTTTAACCAATTCCCTACCTGTGAAGGCAGCTCTTGGAAGCACTTCTTTCTCAGAGCCCTGGAGATCTGGGACCCACGGCTCTTCCCCTCGTTCCAGCTGCGAGATCACATCAGGTTTGGAATCTGGAAGCCCTACTCCAGGCAAAGAAAACAAGGGAGGTCAGTGGAATTTGTGGGATACTTGTCAGAAAGAATATTCCATGGTTTTACCCCCAGCTCATTTTTAAGCAGTAACATCCCAAGGCCAGCTTCCTTGGCTCAAAGTGGCAGGAGAGTTGTTAATCATATGCATTACCTTCATGCCTAAGAACAAACTAACAGTGGGTCCCCATTGTGCTAGGCAAAGTACAACAGAGAATAGTAGCTGGGCCATGCCCTGAAGAATTTACAATCTAAATACACAAGACAGACACAGAACGGGGGAAGGGATAGACCCCACTGTTAGAATAGAGATATTCAGGCCTGCCTGTAAAGCCTATAGTTTAAGAACTTAGGTGTATTTTTATCACTTAGCTACTTACAGGGGTATAAAAACAAAGAATCAAAATCACTGTCTGTATTTGTAAGGGCCTTGTCTTACTGTGACCGTCTGAGGCCTTGTTCTTAGGCTAAGGCCTTTGGCTAAACAGCAGGGGCAGCCATAAGCTAGGAAGCGAAGGGTCACATCCTCACATCCCAAACCAGTCACACTGAAATAAGGTGCTATTGGGCTGTTAGGAAGATGATCCTGTCCTGATAGCACCCATCACCACCAGATAAAGAAACAGATCTTAAGATGGTTAAAGAAAACTTAGTTTGACAGCAGCTGGTCTGGCAAGAAATCACTTCTCAATGGTTGTGAAACTCATTTCTGTATTGCTTTATATTTACGTCTCACAATTTTCCATTGTTAATCTGTCTGGTTCTCTAATTGTTTCTGTCTGCTGTATAATTAATTTTGCTAGGTGTAAGTTAATTAGGGTAGTGGGATATAATTGGTTAGATAATTATGTTACAATCTGTTAGAATTGGTTCATTAAATTTCAGTACAATGATTGGTTAACGTATAGCTGAGAATATTACTATATAAACAGGAGGGGGAAGGGAAATTGGAATCATGTTTGTTAACGGGGGGAACGTGGAACAGGAACACAGGCAAGGCTCTGCGGCATCAGAGCTGGGAAGGAAACACTGGGGAACAGACTCTATGGGCGTATAGAGATAAGCCCGACTGGTGTGAAGGGCTTCGGAATATGCTTGCTTAGAAACTAACCCCAATAAACATGGCATTGTCTGCGCTTCGGACTTCTGGTCTTTTGCTGCTTGCTGTCTGCGTGACAAGAACCAGGGAAGCGGGAGGCCTCTAACATAACTGACATGACCTGATAACTAAGAGGTGAGCTTTTAAGGAAGATTTTAATACACGTTGAAAATGATCAGGGATTCCCACGAGCACTGATGAGGGGACCATGCAAAATATGCATTTAGTTCCTTGTCTTGTTTTATATCCTTTCCCCATTAGGCACACTGGCACTGTCATGGATCCATGGGATCTGTGCAATGCCTGGGCTTTTAAATAGTCCTCTGGCTTCAACACTCCTACTTCAACCTGTGAGCTGTGCCAGCAGGTCCAGCTGAACGACACTCCTGTTCAGAGACTGTTCCTCAGTCAATGCACAGAGCAAGTTTTTGCTGTGGCACTGGGCAGACTGTTAAAACATAGCACGGTTCATTAGTGAACCGAAACACAGCACTGGAAAGTCCTTAGATTAGCACAGGGAAGCAAAGAAGACAATATAGTCCATACTGACCAATGCCCTTGAGCCAGGCTGCTGTAGAAAACGCTTTGGTTTCCTTTAACTGCACCTGTCCATTTGTCTTTGCTCCAGTAGAGCTCCCTGCGTCTGCGAGCCCAGTTATTCCTGCTCCCAAAAAATGTAACGAGTCCATGTGTGCTTCACTCAGCCAAGCGGAGATCCTCCCATGGACAGGTGACAATCATTCCCTTGTCTCTGTCGGGTATTCCATTGATGTAGGTTGGTCCCAGCCTGTCCTTAATGACCCATTCATATCACCCCATGACAGCTACGTGACAAAACACCCCATGTCTCCTGCTTTTTATAATCACAGCAATACCAACCATACATGGAAACTGAGGTGTGTATTGGCATCATACAAGTATCACCAAAATTCCCACCTCTCTCACACACACACTGCTCACAGCCCCTGGAGAGAAAGCAACGCACAGGAACTGGACATTAGTCCAGTGAACACAGTGGAGGACAAGCTGCAATCCTCACACCCTGGTGAAAAAGGAGAGGCATGTGAGTCCCTATCCAAGCACGTGCCCGGGATGGCAAGCCGCGGGGGCCGCCCGGGTGGTCCCTGTGAGGGCGGCAGTCAGGCAGCCTTCGGCGGCTTGCCTGCGGGAGGTCCGCCGGTCCCGTGGATTCGGCAGCAATTCGGCAACGGGTACATTATGTAGATTGATCCTTGCCTATGATTTCAGTTATAACTGTCTCCATTCAATCAAGTTTCTGTGTTTCTCACCCAATTTCATCTTCTCAATTAACTGTGAGTAGCCATGTACAAGGGCAAGTTGTGCCCCAACACGTCATCTTATAGGTGTAAAAATTGTACAGGCTACACCACCAGGCTGTGACATCATCAACAAAGTGCCCATTTGTGCCTGGGTAGGGGCCCTGCTCTGGGAGGGAGGATGCAGCAAGGACTCAGGGTCGGTGGCCGGGGTCACTGTGCACAGAGATGGGGAGGTTATACGGGGAGGGCGTAATGAGTGGGAGAGGGAGGTCAAGAGTTAAGATAATAATATTTGGGGAAAACATGTATATAAGTGAAACTGAACAGAAAGAAAACTGGAGTGTAGGCTCTAGAACAAGGCTTGGGTAGGGATTTGGGGTTAAAGGTCTGGGATCCCCCACAGCTCTGGATCCCCAAACCTCTCCTCCCTCCCACTGACCCACCCAACCCATTTCCTGAGTGCCCTTCCCCCACACTCCCCTCCGCTTCTTCCCTTTACTCTCAACTGGCATCACCTCCCGGCACCTTGGGAGCATCTTCCGTTCCCTCCTCGTCTCTCACAACCTCATCCCTCCTTTCTCCATCTTACCTCTATCCCTGCACACACCCGCCCCATGTCCTGGCACCCCAGAATTATCTACTCCCCCCCTTCTCCTCATCTCACATGGCTCTGTTCTCCTTTCACCTTTGGGCTCCTGAATGACAATGTTATACGCTCTCCTATCAAAAGAGGAGCTCATCTGACTGTCACACAAGCCATGCATGAGTCACACACCTATTTACTCAATTTAGAATTCTACAGGAGGCATATTTTCCTCTTAAAATGAGGAAAAGGCATGAAACCTACAGTTATTGATGTAGCCAATAAGGACACATTAAATGCAATTTTAAAATGACTGATGACAAGTGTCTAAAAATTATTCTAGTGGGTGGGAGATAAGGCAAAAAAGTGGGGGCAAGGAAACTTGTATGACGAATAAAGGTATAAAGTTATTACTTCTCAGGTTCTTTAGAGACCCCACAGCTTCTAATAACTGAGCGGACAGGACTCCTTACCCAGCGAGGTCACCGTCTCATAGTTCTCCTGCATGACATCCCTGTAGAGGGCTCTCTCAGTGGGGTCCAGCAGAGCCCCCTTTCCCCTGGTGAAATACACAGACACATCCTCGGTCACCGGCCCCTGAAAGAGCAAGAGTCCAACACTCAGGACCTGCTGCCCCACTCACCGCCCCACACTCATGGGGCAGAGGAGCCAATCAAATGGAAGCTCTGGGTGGCTCACAGGCAGAGTCCCACCCCCACCCCGCTCAGAGCATCCAGGAAACGCCAGGGGGAGGGGACGAAGCGAGAGCCCCTTGTCTCTCCCAGCAGAGCCATCCCCCCCCTACTAGCCACAGACGGGCACAGGAGATGGAGGCCCTGGCAGGTGCAGGGAGAGCTCGCTGGCAGGGAGCCCAGCGCTGTTCTCATTGTGAAGAGCTGGACGGGGCCAGACTCAGTGGGGGGGCAGATGACATGATGGTCCAGGGGGGCCGTGCTGAGGGGGTTCCTCCAGCAGGGGTGTCCTGTCTCTCCTCCCCCCACTTCTCTTCAGCTGTCTGCCCCTGCAGCTCTTCCTGCAGCCCTGCCCCCTCGCCCCACTTGGAGCTGCCCCGGCCAAGTTGCTCCCAGGAGCCTCCTGTGTGCTGACATAAGTAAACGGCTGAGGAATAACCCGATGCCCTAAGATGATGGGAAAAGAGGTACCAAGTGGGAACAGGGTGAAAAATTAGCCGGAAGATTAATTTTAAATAAAAAAATTCTGTAAAGGCACCTCTGTTTCCAAATGTGCCGTAACCACAGGATACAGGTCGTGTGTCAATGCTAATGAGGTATAATCAGAATCACATTATATAAAGGGGGTGCCCAGAGCAGGAAAATTGAGCTCCCTGCGTGAAACTCCAGCAGGAACCATCCCTCTACTGATGATCAATCCATGAGAGACACATCAGACCCTAATACTATTGTCAGGATGTGAGTGGAACTAGAGTTGTAACTTTTGCACAGGTCTTTATAGAATTTCTCTGCGCTTGGGGAGTCATAACCTTAACTGTAACTTTAATAATACTTGTAAAACCGACTAGACCTTGTGCTTGTGAGTGTCTGTGTGGTCACTACCCTTGGTCTCTGTGTGTTCCTAGAGACTGTACATTTGAAGCAAGTAGCAGAGGCGACTTTCACTCTGTTAAGCTTGAAACTGTCGCCACCAGAGCCGACCCCGCGGAGGTGTAATGCCACATTACAAACTGCACTTTACATAAAATAAAAGGCTGCACAATACACCACACACCAGGCCACCCTCACTTCTGCGCTGCTGCTGGCAGTGGCATGGCCTTCAGAGCTGGGCGCTCGGCCAGCAGCCGCCGCTGGGAGGCCACCCTGCCAGTGCTGAATTTGTGCCAGGGCTGAGCTCTGGCGCCTCTTTCAATACAAATTAAGCCCTAGAGGGAGGCACCAGGGTCTGGACATGATGGTGGGGAGCCCATGGGGGCCGGGGGGGGTGGGGGGCACCAAATTACAAGTTCACCCAGGGCCCCATTTTCTCTAAGGCCAGCCCTGGAGCTGGGTATGGGGGAGGGGCACATCCCCTAAGGCCGCGGTTCTCAGCTAGGGGTCCCTGGACCTCTGGGGGGCTGCGAGCAGGTTTCAGGGGGGGCCTCCAAGCAGGGCCTGTGTCAGACTCGCTTGGGCCCAGGGCAGAAAGCCCAAACCTCCCTGCCTGGGGCTGAAGCCTGGGGGCCGTGAGCCCTGCCACCAGGGGCTGAAGCCAAAGCTTGAGCAGTTAGCTTTGCGGGGGGGCCTGTCACATGGGGCCCCAGGCAACTGCCCTGGTTGCCGCCCCCTAACGCCAGCCCTGGCTTTTCTATGCAGAGAACCAGGCACATGCAGGGCCGTGGAGTTTTTATAGCACGTTGGGGGCCTTAGAAAGAAAAAGGTTAAGAACCCCCCCAAGCCTCCCTGGTGGGTGCCCCTCACATCTCACAGCAGCCGCTGGTTAATCAGGTCGGGCTCCAGCCCTGAGAGACTGGCCAATTTTCCTAGCCCCACCTAGGGGGGGTTGTTTCCTGTTCCACAAATTAGAGCATTTCCACCCGCTTACCTCGTGGGTCTGTTCCTAGAATGGAAGCCGCATATTGAACAAGTCCCAACAGGTTTGCTACACCCTGGCCTCCTCCCATTCTCCACCCTGGGAATTTTTTGGCAAACTCCAACCCCCAAACCAGGCTGCCCAAGCCTCCCACCTCCTGTGCATTTGGTGTCCCTCTCCCTCCAGCAGGAACCCACCAGCAACCCCCCATAATCCCTACCTGAGCTGGCTCCACTGCAGCCATTTCCCTTCCCTGTCCCATGGGAGGATGGGATGAGCTGGAGCGAAACATGAACGACATCCTGCAGTCTGGCAGGGCGAGAAGGGCAGTTGTGGAGGTTTCAGAACAGGCTTCAGTTCATGTCACATCACGATTCCCCCAGGATCTTTCCCTGCAGAGACACAGCCTAGGTTCTGCCATGCTGGGAACATGCTCCAGCTCTTTATTGCAGGGGAGACCTGGCCCCTCCTGCCAGGCTAAGCCCACAGGGAGATTTTTCAGCCTCCCCAGTAATAAAGTCTCTGAACAAAATGCTGGAAAGGAGCAGAACCAAAGGGGCTGGGCAGGCTCCATAGGGACACTGGCTCCTCCCTTCCCCTCCTGTGCGGCCATGTCCTGTCGCTGGCAGAGATCGGCCCCCCCATCTCCCCCCCGCAGAGGCAGCCGTGTCTGCGGGCTCCCCCAGCCAGCACCTACTAACCACCACCCACGCTGGGGGAGTGAAACAGGACAGCAAATTCCACCTACCCAAGGACAAATTGCTGCAGATAAACGGGCTGGGTTCACATCCCAAAGCTGAGGAGAATTGAAGAATTACAGAGAAAATAGGGAAAATAAGAGACTAGAGAGTCAGTAATTTTAGGGAAAATGAGGGAATCTCCTTGGATTTTCTAGCCACATGTGGGGAGGGGAGAGAGACGGGGAAGAACCAGAGAGAATTGTTCTCAGGTTTTGAGATGGAAAGAAAAGGCACAAACAGGAAAAGGATGCGAGTAGCTCACCCCTGTGACCATAGGCGTGTGCAGCACATTTCATTAGGGTGTGCACCCAGGGAGCCCCGCCCTAGCCCCACCCCATCCACTGCCTCCCACTTCCTGTCCCCCTGAGAACCCCCAACCCCCCCTGCTCCTTGTCCCCTGACTGCCCTCTCCTGAGACCCCCCCACTGTAACTGCCTCCCTAGGACCCTACCCCCTACCTGTCCCCCTGACCCTTATCCACACCCCTGTCCCCAGACAGATCTCCGGGACTCCCACGCCCCATCCAACCGCTCCCCGCCCCGACAGCCCCCAGAAATCCCGATCCATCCAACCCCCTCTGCTCCCTGCCTGCTCCAATCCCGCTCCACCGCCCGACAGGCACCCCCCGAACCCTCAACCCATCCAACCCCCCTGCTCCTTGTCCCCTGACTGCCCTCTCCTGAGACCCCCCCACTGTAACTGCCTCCCTAGGACCCTACCCGTCCCCCTGACCCTTTATCCACACCCCCGCCCCCAGACAGACCCCCGGGACTCCCACGCCCCATCCAACTGCTCCCCACCCCATGACAGGACCCCCAGAACTCCCGATCCATCCAACTCCCTCTGCTCCCTGCTTGCCCCGACCCCCCACCACCCTCCACTAGGCACCCCCCAAACCCTCAACCCATCCAACCCCCCCCGTTCCTTCTCCCCTGACCACTCCCTCCAGAGACCCCCCAACCCCTAATCACCCCCAACCCCCCTCCCCACCTCCTGGCAGCTCTGTCTAGTGGCTGCTCCCACCCACACACTCAAAGTGGCAGAGGAGGTTCCCTCTCCTTCGGGGGGAAGGTTGCGGCACAGGACTCAGGCTCAGGTGTTCTGGGTTTGAGTCTCTGCTCTGCCACAGACTCCCTGCTCAGCCTTGGGAAAGTCACTTCACCTCTTTGTGCCCTAGATCCCACCTGCCCAATGGGGCCAACACTGACCCTACCTCCTGGGCTAAATCCATCCATGGCTGGGTGATGTGGGGGAGGGAGGGGAATGGAGATACCAACATGGGGAGATTGGGGCTGAATTTCTCCACAGCCGGAGAGTGGGAGCCAGCTCCACAGGGGGGGATGGGAGCGAGAGGGGCTCAGGCCAGCTCCACACAGAGAGGGGTCAGGGCTTCAGCCCTGCAACTTGTGCCACTAAGGTGGCTGGTGCTCCCGAGCCGGGGACTTCAGCCCCACATCTTCTGCCACGGTCCGGGGTTCTCCTGCCTGCCCCAGGGTGGCTCCTCGCCCCCTCCATCGCCCCCCCCCACTGCAGCTCCTGCAGGGGCCCGGGGCTTCTCCTCCCCCCCGCCAGCTCGGCTCCTCTCCCCCCCGCGGCTTCTGCCGGTATCTGGAGCTTCTCCGCCCCCAAACCTCCCCCTGCCCCAGCCCAGCCGGGCTCCCCGGGGCACCCGCCGCTGCTGTGGCCGGAGCCGAGCCTGGCGGGCAGGGAGCAGCGACTCACGCGGGGGCCCTGGCAGAGGCCCCAGCCCGGGCGGGACGGGGCAGCCCCAGGGGAGCGGGGGGGGGGGACTCTGCTGCTGCTGCTGGCCCCGCCCCCCCCCACCGACCCCTGGGGCTGTTTGGGGGGGGACTCACTCAGCCCCCCAGGAGTGGGGGGGGGGAGCAGCGGAGCGGAGCCTGCCCAGCAAGCATCTGATCGCAGCTGTGCCCAGGCCGCCCCCGGGGAAAAGCTCCGCGGAGGAGGCACCACAAGCTGCCGGCAGCAGGTCAGTCCCGGGGGGGCTGAGCACCCACCTGCAGCCTCCTCCCCCCCCAGAGCCCCCACGGGAGGAGGGGAGCAGCCTCCCCAGCCGGGGCTCAGGGCATTGGGGTGCCGGGGCTCCCCCCCTGCGCACGCCTGGGCCCGGGACACTCACACACACACTCTGCCCCGGGGCTCCCCTGGTGCCCAGAGACCGATCAACCCCCCGCCTGCCCCCCCGCCCTTCCCCGCCCGCAGCTCCGGCCTCACCCCTCCCGCCAGCCGCCCCCAGGGGAACCCCGGGCCCCAGGCTCTGTCCCCACCTGGAGCCCAGCGGGGCCGGGGGCAGCTCCTGCTGCAGCTGAGAACAGCGGCTCCGCTCCGGCCCGGGCGGCTCCAGCGCTGCTGGCAGCACGTGGCCACCAGGGAGCAGCTGCTGAGCCCGGGCTCCTGCGTCACCATGTGCCAGAGCCCCGCCCCCAGAAGCTGCCCCGCCCCTGGGCTGTGCCAGAGCCCCGCCCCCAGGAGCTGCCCCGCCCCCAGGCTGTGTCAGAGCCCCGCCCCCTGGAGCTGCCCCGCCCCCACTCTGCGCCAGAGTCCCGCCCCTGGCCAGTGCCAGAGCCCCGCCCACAGGAGCTGCCCCGCCCCCAGGCTGTGCCAGAGCCCCGCCCCCGGGCTGTGCCAGAGCCCCGCCTCCAGGAGCTGCCCCCCACCGCTGGGATTTGTTCTCCTGCCTCCTTCTTCCCAGCACCCACCGCTCCCAGCTGCTCCCTTCCTGTGTCTGCAAACACCCCCCCGGGCAGGCTGCAGCGCTCACTGGGGCTGGCTCCAGTGGCTGAAGTTGCCTCCATCTCTGCTCACCTGGGGGGAGGGACGAAGAGAGGAGATGGGTCCAGGGTGTGAAAGCAGAATTAGGGGGCAGGGAAAGGAGGACTGTTTGGAAAGGTGGGTTTTTGGGGGGGGGGGGGGGGGTGATCCAGATGGAGTCAGAAGCAGTTGGGCAGCAGAGGCTCAGGGAAATTGAGGGGGACCCCCTGGGTGTCCCAGTGTTGGCCAGGGATTGTACAGCACCTAGCGCAATATGGGGTCCCAGAGCTGTAACTAGCTATTTTTGCACCCAATGCAAAAATATAAAATTACGCCACCCATAGGGTACAGGTGGGGGAGGGGGAGCCCAGGGCTGGGGCAGCAGAGGGTGTGTGGGTGGGGGAGCACTGGTGGGGAGGGGGGGAGCACAGAGCTGGGGCAACATGGGGCATGTGTGCGGGAGAGCCCACGGCAGGAGGGTGCAGGTCAGGGGGGCAGAGCCCAGGGCTAGGGTGGCAGGGGTGTGTGTGTGGGGGGGGAGAGCCCAGGACTGGGGCAGCAGGGGGCTGTGGGTGGGGGGAGGCCCAGAGCGGGGACAGCAGAGGGTTCAAATGGGGGGGGGGGAGCCCAGGGGTTGGGCAGCAGGAGGGTGTGGGTGGGAGCAGCTAAATTTTTTTTTCCTTTCGGTGGCAAAAAAACTAGAGCCAGCCCTGCCTCCACGCACCGTGAGGTAGGTAGGAGCGGATCATTATTATCCCTACTTGAAAGAGGGAGAAGCTCAGGCTGAGAAAGGAGAATTGAGTTGTCTGAGGTCACACAGCCAGTCAGTGGCAGAGTTGGGAATAGGACCCAAGAGCCCTGATTTTCAAACTAACCATCGGATCTTGAATTTCAGACACTGAATGACCTGAATAAAATGCTCTCAGATGAGCTCCAGACCAACAACAGTGCACAGGAATTATTCAGCAAGTATTTGAGGAGAACTGCAATGTTAGAGAGAATCATGAACTGCTCAGAGACCATTAATGCAGAGAAGCAGCAAAATTCATCAAACACAGAACTGGTTCTGACTTATTTCCTTGGTCTTAAAAGAGAACAACAAGGATCTGAGTCTCCTCCCTGTCAATAACCCCCTGCTCAGCCAATCAGGGTAGAGACTGAGGACGGGAGGCTGAGGGTTCTCACCAGAGAGCCCAAAGGATGGCCCAGGTCACTGGTGGGGATCACTGCCCGAGCACTATTTCAGCCCCACATTTTTGTGTGGACCTCCCACAGTGGGAGCTGCAGAGCACTCCCCCGCCACACACACACACACACCCTCCTGGTGTTGGGAGGGGAACAGGAAAAAGGACAAAAGAAGCAAGAGACGAAGAGAAAGGAGGGAGGGAGGAAAAGGGGAAACAAAAAGGACAAACCCCAATGACCCCAGTGATTCTAAGGGACAAAATCCCAGGTGCAGAATAACATTCTGCCTCCTTAAGCTCGTGTTTTCCATGCCTAGAATTCAACTGTCACCAGATGGATCAGACTGAACAGGTTTCAAACCTCCAGGAGGCTCTTACCTTCTAAACAGGGACGGCTGTTTTCTAGTAAAATCACTAAAGGGGAAGGAGAAAACTCGATAGAGGTTCCTCCTGGCGCTCACGTCCGTGAACCCGAATACTCTCTCAGTCCTCAGAGAGAGACCTGGAGAAGGAGACTTGCTGGAGCAAAGCCACAGGGGTCTCTGAGGTTTCCCTGGCCCCTCACCCCTGTCCTGCCTGGCTGATGTCAGCATCTCTCTGTGAGGTCACCACCTCCCCACCAACTTGGACCAATAGTCTGAGGTCCTGCAAAAGGCCTTTGTGATGTCACTGCCGCACCCCTCCCTTGCTGTGCCAATGGCCTGCCCCTGGCCAGGCACTTTGGAGGTTTGAGCTACTCCCTGTGGATCACCCCTATCAAGGAGCGTTCGTTCTAGGCAGCAAGCCGGCTAGACAGGAAAACATCAGATGCTGCTCTCAATGCTACACTCAGTTTTTCAGTAATGGCCTTTATGGCCAGAAGAGACCATTAGAGCATCTAATCTGACCCCCTGCATATCACAGGCCTCCTGTATGACACAAGAGCTACTTTGGGGGCAAACACATTCCAGAAAGGCATCTAGTCTTCATGAAATGACATCAAGAGATGGAGAATCCACCACTTTCCTTGGTAGCTTGTTCCTGTGGTCAATCATCCTCACTGTTGAATCTTTGTGCCTTAGTTGTATTATGAATTTGTCTCTTTTCACCTTCCAGACATTGGGTCTTGTTATGCTTTTCTCTGCTAGACTAAAAAGCCCTTTATTATCCAATCTTTTCTCTCCATTAATGCACTTCAACACTTCAATGAAGTCACCTTTCAATCTTCTTTTGATAAGCTGGACAGGTTGAGCTCTTTCAGTAGCTCACTAGAAGGCATTTTTCTCCAGCCCTCAGGACATTTGGTGGCTCTTTGCTGCCCCAGCTTCAATTTCACAACATCTTTTTCAAATGAGGACATCAAATCTGGAGGCTATTCCAGTATCAGTCTCACTGATGCCGTGTCACCTCCTGTGGCGTTACTGACATAATCTGTAACTGTATAGATCACCGTTGTGACCACTGTTCTATATTTGCAGCCAATATTGTAGAAAGGTTGTCATGTAAGGGGTCTATGGAGAGGTTCTGATTGGTTGATTATAATGATGCTATCTCTAGATGTGTATCATTTTTGTAGTTGATGTTATAAGTATTGGCTCTGTTCTGTCCATATTTCAAACTTGTGCTCTGCTTCCGGGAAACACCCCAGCCAGACAAGTTGGTGTCAGTTCTGCCTAGCCTGCTTGATGGCCCATTAAAGACCATCAGCTACACAATCGACCCACTGAGAGAAGGCAGATACGCCTTGTAACTCAGCAAGGTCTGCAGGGACCTGCCTATGGACAGAACTCTAAGGTTTTTCTATGCCACGTGCTGGACAGAGTGTCCTTGGGACAAAGAAAGCAAAGACCACATGGCAAGAGACTATAAAAGGCTGATACCTCATCTCCATCTTGTCTTCAATCCTGCTTCATACCTCTGGAGAGACTTTGCTACAAACTGAAGCTCTGTACAAAGGACTGAATGACCCATCCCAGCTGTTTATTGAACCTGCAGTTTATTCCATCACTGCTACAAGCCTGAACCAAGAACTTTCCCATTACTGTATGTGAAGGGTTAAAATCCATGTGCATGTTATATAACAACCTGGTCTATGGATTGTGGCAGCTCTTTTCCAGACCCAAAGTCCAGACTATGGTCTAGCCCACTATGACTGTTTTGATGGTTTAAATTACACTCACAGGCACTGATGATATTACTGAAAGTTTGGGAGTTAGGAGCTGGTAGGTCAGTGGCCCAGTCCCCTCACAGATGACCCCGTCCCTGTGGGACAGGGGCAGATCTGAGCTCTCACACCAAATGCCTCATTGTGGCTGCCAGAATCTGTGGGCAGCTCGTTTAGTTTATGCCGAGGGTTGAGTCCTGTTTTGTGCACCATGTGTGAGAATGAATATCCTAAACCACCCTTTGAAATAACGACTGCAGCAGGACGTGTTATTGTCCCTGCCCCAAAGCAGACAGACCAATGGAGAAATGCCATTGAGACCAGGGTAATACTCCACTGCCGTTCTACCTTTTTTACTTGCTACACTCCCTCCCAGCCTTATGAGGTATCAGAGCCCATTATTGAGCCTGAGCCGAGATGTCTACACTGCAAATTTACCACCCCACAGCCCAAGCCCCAGGAGCCTGAGCTGGTATGGGGCAGCTCTGGGTGTTTCATTGCAGTGTGGACATAAGCCTATTGTGCTTCATTTCTTAGGTTCTGCTGCCATCGTGTGGCCATTTCCTTCCCCTCCTTTCTGTCCAAAGCGCAGAGCCCAGTTCCTCCAGGGGGAGAAGGACTTCTTCCTTCTTTCCTTCCTCAACAGCCCCTTCCCTGGAGAGTCCTTTGCTGGGGTCTGGGTGGGGAACAGCTGTTTCTGAGGATTAATTTCATATTAATGGTGTTGATCTATAGATTTTACAGCCAGACTAGATCACTAGGTACCTCTGCTCTGACCTGATTCAGAACAGAGTCCAGAGAATTTTACCCAGTGACTCCTACATCCACCCCAAGATCTTCTGGCTGAACGAGGAGGGTTCATTCAGAAAGTCATCGTGTTTGGGTGTAAAAGTGTGAAATGATGGGGAAATTGGCCCCTCTTTCAAGTTTAAATGTTGTCACTTCTACACTTAGACCGGGGTGGCCAACCTGAGCCTGAGAAGGAGCCAGAATTTCCCAATGTAACTGCCAAACGTGCACCTTTGTATGCAACTACTGAGTCAATTGTGAACCTTCCCATCATTGTCCTTTGCTCTTAACCCTGAGGCTATTGCCCCATCATGGGGCCATTTCCCGCCTCTCTTTCATACAGAAGCACAATTTTCTTTGCACAGACACAGGAACAGCAAGATCTTTCTCTGTCCCTTGTGCAAAGCAGGGGGCCAAATTCCATGGAAACAATGGACAAGCAGGGGGCTGTGGGCACATCCAGCCCTGGCCGTGAGATGTTCTCTCCCCTCTTTCTTTATGCTGCTGCTGCTATTTCATGGATTGTCTGGGATGGGGAAAAAGCTGAGTTCACTCCAGGTGGAGGGGAAAAGAACCCTGAAAATCTCAGGACCCAACCCTGCTACCAGGATCACTGAGGTGCTGGGAATCTGCCTGGGAAAGGGACTGTGTGAATTGTCAAGGTGGGGAACGAATAATCTACAACTAGATCCACCTCATTAACCACCGACACAGGCTAATCCTGCTGCCGATAGAAGGGAAACTGGGAGCCATTCTTTGTTGTTCAGTCATGGAAACAGTGACCCAATTGCACCGCAGTGAATGTGCTGGGGAAAGCTAGAGTTTACAGGCAGGTGGAAATAGCAGATCCTAGAAACACCTGGAGCTCCACACACCACTTCTGCCACCAGGGTGAGGTGTTGCGCTGCTCACAGCATCCCCCACTATGACCTTGCAGCAGGGGATTGCCGCACCCCCAACCCAATGCAAGGGAGAGGGCTGAGTGTATCTCTGCACCCTGAGACCAGGGCAGCCACTCTCTCTGCCCCACACATAGAATTTGGCCCTGCTGAAAAGTGACCCCTATGAACAAGTCACCTCCAGGAGAGCAGGATTGGTCCTCAGAGAGGGGAATGGGCTTCTCGTGAAGCTTATAGGTCACTGGATGCTCTGGAAACAGGAGGGCTCTGAGTGTAACCCATAGCAAACACAACCTGCTAGGGGATGTAGCTCAGTGGTTGAGCATATGCTTTGTATGTACGAGGCCCTGGGTTCAATCCCCAGCATCTTCATGATCATTTTTTCACCCTGCTGCTTTGCTCATGCCCAGAGGGGATGTGGCCCACCAGTCTCCCTGCATCAGTTTCAGTCCTGCTCAGTGAGGGGCAAGTGACAATTGCATGGAAGGTCCGGGGGTGGGTTCTGCTCCTAAGTCACCTCAGTACATTTAAGATTCCCATCCGCTGTGCTGCTTGGGACAATGGTAGATGAGAAGGGCGAATCCTCCAGCACTGGAGGGAAAGGTCCCATCTGCACAGCCTGAGAGGCAAGGAAACAGAGGGGCAGTCAGTGCTCAGGGAGGAGGGGGGTCAATGATTTACTCCCAGCAGGGGACACTGTCTTTTTGAGTATCAGAGGGGTAGCCGTGTTAGTCTGGATCTGTAAAAGGCGACAGAGTCCTGTGGCACCTTCTAGACTAACAGACGTATTGGAGCATGAGCTTTCGTGGGTGAATCCCCACTTCGTCAGATGAATGGAGTGGGAATTCTGTGCCTGGCTAGCCAACTACAAAAGCAGTTTCTCCTCCCTTGGTGATCACACCTCAACTGCTAGAAGAGGGTCTCATCCTCCCTGATTGAACTAACCTCCTTATCTCTAGACTGGTTCTTGCCTGCATACTTATACCTGCCCCTGCAAATTTCCACTACATTCACCTGACGAAGTGGGTATCCACCCACGGAAGCTTATGCTCCAATACGTCTGTTAGTCTGTAAGGTGCCACAGGACTCTGTCTTTTTGAGGCGAGTGCTGCTGGCTTGAGATGGTGCTGACGATGGATAGAAAAAAGGCTGGAGTCAATGGCAGATGGGACCACAGAAGGGGAAGGGGAATGGCAGCCCCACAGAAGGTCCTGGGTGCTCAGATGCCCCCAGTTATTGCACCCTGGCCTGTCCTAGAGAGAGAAAAGACACCGAGGGACCCAGCCCCCCTACAGTGATCCCATGGACAAGAACCAGGTTAGGAGTGGGGTGAAGGTTCCCTCTGGGCAAAGGGGAGCTGAAATCCCTCCGTGTCCTGGAATTTAAGCAATGAAAGCTTCAAACCCTGCACGGGTGTGGGCTGAGGTGCATCAGCAGAAGATTGGGCTGGACAGGGGTGGCAGGTTTGTATAATTTTTGGTGGTGCCCAGAATGGGACCAAGTCCTGCCCCACACACCTGCCTAAGGCTCTGGGAAGGAGTTTGGTTGTGGGAGGGAGAGGGGTTGGGCTCTGGGAGAGTTTGGGTGCAGGGTCTGGGCTCAGTCAGAGGGTTGGGGTCCAGAGGCAGTGTGGGGGGCAGGCTCTTGGAGGGAGTTTGGGTGCAGGTGTGGGGTCTGGGCTGGGGCAGGGGGTTGGGGTTGCAGGAGAGGGTGAGGGGTGCAGCATTTACCTTGGGCATCTCCCGAAAGCAACCCGCAGTCCCTAAGCTGGAGGGCCGGGGGTGTCTCTGTGCACCGCTGCCCACAGACTCCACCCCCGCAGCTCCCATTGCCACAGTTCGCAGAGTTGGCAGTTGGGGCGGGGGCAGCATGTGGAGACCCCCCACCCCCACAGTTGTTCTTCTCACAGATGGCTGATGGGGGGCAGCAGGGGATCTCCCAAATCTGGGGGAATCTCTCTGTGCCCCACTGTCAGTTCTCCATCCTGTCTCCCCCTAACAACATGCACCACTCCCCTCCCCATTATCAATGTTTTAGAGAGACCCCTCCCTCCCTTTATGGGATACAGACTCTCTGTGACAGAGAGTGACTGGGGCTCCTCTCTGCATGGCCCCAGTGGGGAAGGAAAGAGACTGGGGGAGGGGGAGAAGATGGGCAGAAGGAGTCAAATGGGTCAAAGCCAGAATAGAGGAGATTTTCTTCCTGTTAAAATGTACTGGAGGCTCATCGCTGAAAAGCCGCATCTTGAGTTAAGTTTGAACCAGCAGCCTTTCAATTACCAGGCAAAGGTGTGAACCACAGAGACTGATAACTGCCTGCTTCCCAAATGTGTTTAAAAAACATCTTCAGGGGTGCAACTGGTTAGTGCAGAGGGGCCATCTCTTGGGGTTATGAGTTCAAGCTCTCTCTCAAGACCTTGTTTCTCTTACCTGTGTAGTTTGTTTTGCCTAATTCATATACAAAGTGCTATACTAGAAAAAGGAGAGTAAGTTCTAAAATGTAGAGGTGGGTGCATACTTTAGAAACATCGCCCCTGTGCTGCCATTAGTTCCAGCAGATTGTTCACTGGAAGGGCAAATTGATTTCTTTGCTGCTGAGAAAGATGCCAGGACAGGTCTGTGGGCACCAGGATCTCCCTGCTTCTTCCAGCTCCTTCCCTGCCCCAGTCACTGCTGTAGGAGGGTCCTATATGCACTGAGCCTAAACATTTTCCTGGGCCTTCTTAGCATAGTTAGCAGCATGTCAGTCTCATACTCAGTAGGTCCTGAGCTCACACCTCAGAAAAGACAATGGTTTTCTGCTCCCTGCTTCAGATTTTGCAGACTAGACTTATTTCTTGTCTGGGCCCAATCTTTGCACCTGGTATAGTCCTTGTTCCAGCTCAGGTGGTAGCTAGGGGATTTCTCATGACTGCAGCCATCTTTCTTCTGTTCCACCCCCTTAAACAGCTTTGGTACAAGGCAGGAATCTTTTGTCTCTCTCCTGGGGAAAAGCCCCAGGTTTAAGATGGATTCCTGTACCAGGTGACATGGCCACATGCCCTGTGAGACCCCAAGCCTTCATTGTTCCTGGCCTGACTCACAGATGGTGCAGGACAGAGCCATCTCCAGTCAATTGTCCTGGTTAATGGGAGCCATCAAGAGTCCAAACCACTATTAATGGCCCACACTTTGTATCATTACAACAGGACCTCAGAGTTATAGTTCATATTTCTAGCTTCAGATACAGGAATGATCGGTTCATACAAATAGGCTGAACACACACAGTAGATAATAAGCTTTGTAATGATACTGCACAAGAGACCTTTTGCATGAAGCATGTTCCAGTTACATTATATTCACACCTATTAGCATATTTTCATAAAATCATCAACATCACAGCAGGGAAAGGGTTTTACTGTGGCACCTGGGAGCAGTTGAGTTTCATGTCCAGGCTGTGCTATGAGTTCCTCCAGGTTTCCCATAAGCACACAGGGCCCTTAGCGGGTACTCTCGATACAGGAATGGCCCAGATACAATGAAGTGATGGGAATTGCATTTTCCTTTTTAATTTTTGAATTTCCAATGACATTTCTGTTTGTGATTTCGTTTTGCTTCGTATAACTGTGTTTTCTCAGGGACTTGATATTTACCAGATATTTAACTAACAGCTAATAACGGGAGACTTCCAAGCAGGGTGTGGGCGAGCGGAAAAGAACTGTAAGAGATGCTGGTTTTCAACCTTGTGTTAGATAAGAATAGAATGCAGATTGTAGCAGAAATTGCTGAGAGAAGTAAGCTATCAGAAAGGAATATGTACAAACAAAATGCAGTTGTTGCTCCTTACTGTATGTCGCAAAAGGTATAAATGCTTGCCTTAATTGTTTATCTAACCGAGACCTACCTCGGGAGGGGAAACCTGCCTGTCTGTACTTTCCCGAATAACTGCAGTTGCTCGAAATAAACGGCATAATATAATAACATTTAACATCCCTGTGGTGGGAAGAACATCTCAACAGCCCAACACTGTGGCATTTGATTTCAAAAAGGAGAACTATACAAAAATGAAGGGGTTAGTTAAACAGAAATTAAAAGGTACAGTGACTAAAGTCAAATTCCTGTAAGCTGCATGGACACTTTAACGACACCATAATAGAGGCCCAACTTAAATGTATATCCCAATTTAAGAAACACAGTAAAAGAACTAAAAAAGAGCCACCGGGGCTTAACAACCATGTAAAAGAAGCAGTGAGAGACAAAAAGTCTTCCTTTAAAAAGTGGAAGTCAAATCCTAGAAAGGAGCATAAACATTGCCAAATTGTAGGTGACAAATCTGAGGAACTGTCACAGACTGAAGTGTCACTAGAGGAGGTTTTGGAACTAATTGATAAACTCAACATTAACAAGTCACCAGGACCAGATGGCATTCACCCAAGAGTTCTGAAAGAACTCAAATGTGAAGTTGCGGAACTATTAACAATGGTTTGTAACCTGTCCTTTGAATCGGCTTCGGTACCCAATGACTGGAAGTTAGCTAATGTAACGCCAATATTTTAAAAGGGCTCTAGAGGTGATCCTGGCAATTACAGACCAGTAAGTCTAACATCGGTACCGGGCAAATTAGTTGAAACAATAGTAAAGAATAAAATTGTCAGACATATAGAAGAACATACATTGTTGGGCAAAAGTCAACACGGTTTCCGTAAAGGGAAATCGTGTCTTACTAATCTATTAGAGTTCTTTGAGGGGGTCGACAAACATGTGGACAAGGGGGATCCAGTGGACATAGTGTACTTAGATTTCCAGAAAGCCTTTGACAAGGTCCCTCACCAAAGACTCTTACATAAATTAAGTTGTCATGGGATAAAAGGGAAGGTCCTTTAATGGATTGAGAACTGGTTAAAAGACAGGGAACAAAGGGTAGGAATTAATGGTAAATTCTCAGAATGGAGAGGGGTAACTAGCGGTTACCAAGGGTCAGTCCTAGGACCAATCCTATTCACCTTATTCATAAATGATCTGGAGAAAGGGGTAAAAAGTGAGGTGGCAAAGTTTGCAGATGATAATAAACTGCTCAAGATAGTTAAGAGCAAAGCAGACTGTGAAGAACTTCAAAAAGATCTCACAAAACTAAGTGATTGGGCAACAAAATGGCAAATGAAATTTAATGTGGATAAATGTAAAGTAATGCATATTGGAAAAAATAACTCCAATTATATATAAAATATGATGGGGACTAATTTAGTTACAAAAAATCAGGAAAAAGATCTTGGAGTCATCGTGGATAGTTCTCTGAAGATGCCCACGCAGTGTGCAGAGGCGGTCAAAAAAGCAAACAGGATGGCAGCAAACAGAGCTGCTAACAGGGGAGTTTGCGTGGGAGTTCCCATTGGAGGAGCAGGTGAGTGTCTTTGTGGCTGTTTGTGTAGTGTTTGTCTCCCTCAGTAGAGGCCCGGAGGGGCAGACTGCTGAAGGGGCAGCCGAGCCTGGATTGGCTGAGCCCTGATTAGGGGGTGGAGCCAGGCTAGGAGGGGCCTATAAAAGCGGCCGCCCAGCCAGGCAGCGGCACAGCTGCGAGCAGCGGCACAGGAGGCAGCAAACAGAGCTGCTAACAGGGGAGTTTGCGTGGGAGTTCCCATTGGAGGAGCAGGTGAGTGTCTTTGTGTCTGTTTGTGTAGTGTTTGTCTCCCTCAGTAGAGGCCCGGAGGGGCAGACTGCTGAAGGGGCAGCCGAGCCTGGATTGGCTGAGCCCTGATTAGGGGGTGGAGCCAGGCTAGGAGGGGCCTATAAAAGCGGCCGCCCAGCCAGGCAGCGGCACAGCTGCGAGCAGCGGCACAGGAGGCAGCAAACAGAGCTGCTAACAGGGGAGTTTGCGTGGGAGTTCCCATTGGAGGAGCAGGTGAGTGTCTTTGTGGCTGTTTGTGTAGTGTTTGTCTCCCTCAGTAGAGGCCCGGAGGGGCAGACTGCTGAAGGGGCAGCCGAGCCTGGATTGGCTGAGCCCTGATTAGGGGGTGGAGCCAGGCTAGGAGGGGCCTATAAAAGCGGCCGCCCAGCCAGGCAGCGGCACAGCTGCGAGCAGCGGCACAGGAGGCAGCAAACAGAGCTGCTAACAGGGGAGTTTGCGTGGGAGTTCCCATTGGAGGAGCAGGTGAGTGTCTTTGTGTCTGTTTGTGTAGTGTTTGTCTCCCTCAGTAGAGGCCCGGAGGGGCAGACTGCTGAAGGGGCAGCCGAGCCTGGATTGGCTGAGCCCTGATTAGGGGGTGGAGCCAGGCTAGGAGGGGCCTATAAAAGCGGCCGCCCAGCCAGGCAGCGGCACAGCTGCGAGCAGCGGCACAGGAGGCAGCAAACAGAGCTGCTAACAGGGGAGTTTGCGTGGGAGTTCCCATTGGAGGAGCAGGTGAGTGTCTTTGTGGCTGTTTGTGTAGTGTTTGTCTCCCTCAGTAGAGGCCCGGAGGGGCAGACTGCTGAAGGGGCAGCCGAGCCTGGATTGGCTGAGCCCTGATTAGGGGGTGGAGCCAGGCTAGGAGGGGCCTATAAAAGCGGCCGCCCAGCCAGGCAGCGGCACAGCTGCGAGCAGCGGCACAGGAGGCAGCAAACAGAGCTGCTAACAGGGGAGTTTGCGTGGGAGTTCCCATTGGAGGAGCAGGTGAGTGTCTTTGTGTCTGTTTGTGTAGTGTTTGTCTCCCTCAGTAGAGGCCCGGAGGGGCAGACTGCTGAAGGGGCAGCCGAGCCTGGATTGGCTGAGCCCTGATTAGGGGGTGGAGCCAGGCTAGGAGGGGCCTATAAAAGCGGCCGCCCAGCCAGGCAGCGGCACAGCTGCGAGCAGCGGCACAGGAGGCAGCAAACAGAGCTGCTAACAGGGGAGTTTGCGTGGGAGTTCCCATTGGAGGAGCAGGTGAGTGTCTTTGTGTCTGTTTGTGTAGTGTTTGTCTCCCTCAGTAGAGGCCCGGAGGGGCAGACTGCTGAAGGGGCAGCCGAGCCTGGATTGGCTGAGCCCTGATTAGGGGGTGGAGCCAGGCTAGGAGGGGCCTATAAAAGCGGCCGCCCAGCCAGGCAGCGGCACAGCTGCGAGCAGCGGCACAGGAGGCAGCAAACAGAGCTGCTAACAGGGGAGTTTGCGTGGGAGTTCCCATTGGAGGAGCAGGTGAGTGTCTTTGTGTCTGTTTGTGTAGTGTTTGTCTCCCTCAGTAGAGGCCCGGAGGGGCAGACTGCTGAAGGGGCAGCCGAGCCTGGATTGGCTGAGCCCTGATTAGGGGGTGGAGCCAGGCTAGGAGGGGCCTATAAAAGCGGCCGCCCAGCCAGGCAGCGGCACAGCTGCGAGCAGCGGCACAGGAGGCAGCAAACAGAGCTGCTAACAGGGGAGTTTGCGTGGGAGTTCCCATTGGAGGAGCAGGTGAGTGTCTTTGTGTCTGTTTGTGTAGTGTTTGTCTCCCTCAGTAGAGGCCCGGAGGGGCAGACTGCTGAAGGGGCAGCCGAGCCTGGATTGGCTGAGCCCTGATTAGGGGGTGGAGCCAGGCTAGGAGGGGCCTATAAAAGCGGCCGCCCAGCCAGGCAGCGGCACAGCTGCGAGCAGCGGCACAGGAGGCAGCAAACAGAGCTGCTAACAGGGGAGTTTGCGTGGGAGTTCCCATTGGAGGAGCAGGTGAGTGTCTTTGTGTCTGTTTGTGTAGTGTTTGTCTCCCTCAGTAGAGGCCCGGAGGGGCAGACTGCTGAAGGGGCAGCCGAGCCTGGATTGGCTGAGCCCTGATTAGGGGGTGGAGCCAGGCTAGGAGGGGCCTATAAAAGCGGCCGCCCAGCCAGGCAGCGGCACAGCTGCGAGCAGCGGCACAGGAGGCAGCAAACAGAGCTGCTAACAGGGGAGTTTGCGTGGGAGTTCCCATTGGAGGAGCAGGTGAGTGTCTTTGTGTCTGTTTGTGTAGTGTTTGTCTCCCTCAGTAGAGGCCCGGAGGGGCAGACTGCTGAAGGGGCAGCCGAGCCTGGATTGGCTGAGCCCTGATTAGGGGGTGGAGCCAGGCTAGGAGGGGCCTATAAAAGCGGCCGCCCAGCCAGGCAGCGGCACAGCTGCGAGCAGCGGCACAGGAGGCAGCAAACAGAGCTGCTAACAGGGGAGTTTGCGTGGGAGTTCCCATTGGAGGAGCAGGTGAGTGTCTTTGTGTCTGTTTGTGTAGTGTTTGTCTCCCTCAGTAGAGGCCCGGAGGGGCAGACTGCTGAAGGGGCAGCCGAGCCTGGATTGGCTGAGCCCTGATTAGGGGGTGGAGCCAGGCTAGGAGGGGCCTATAAAAGCGGCCGCCCAGCCAGGCAGCGGCACAGCTGCGAGCAGCGGCACAGGAGGCAGCAAACAGAGCTGCTAACAGGGGAGTTTGCGTGGGAGTTCCCATTGGAGGAGCAGGTGAGTGTCTTTGTGGCTGTTTGTGTAGTGTTTGTCTCCCTCAGTAGAGGCCCGGAGGGGCAGACTGCTGAAGGGGCAGCCGAGCCTGGATTGGCTGAGCCCTGATTAGGGGGTGGAGCCAGGCTAGGAGGGGCCTATAAAAGCGGCCGCCCAGCCAGGCAGCGGCACAGCTGCGAGCAGCGGCACAGGAGGCAGCAAACAGAGCTGCTAACAGGGGAGTTTGCGTGGGAGTTAGTTAGCAGGGGGAGGTGGAAGGGGGCCGCGCCGTGTCCCCTGTGTTTCACTAGGTACAAGCACCGAGCGAGGCCAAGACAGCAGCAGCCATGAGCCAAGCAGCAGAGGACACACCAAGGATGAGAGCATGCAGCAGCTGCGGTATGTACCTGGTTCTAGCAGGGGACCCAGAGCAGTACTATGTATGCATGAAGTGTCGCCTAATAGAGCTGCTGGAGGAAAAGATCCAGGGCCTAGAGCTGCAGGTAGAAACCCTGATAGAGAATAGAAGGGGGTTCGAGCAGCTGATGGAGCAATGGCAGGCAGTAACTGAAGGGGAACGCCCAGGGGCACAGGTGGGAGCAGGGGCTAAGGCCAGTGAGGGGGGACCACCAGACGAGGAGGATGGGCGGTGGAAGCATGTGACTGTGAGAAGCAGGCCGAGGAAAAGGAGAGCCAGTGAGGGGGAAATAGAGCTAAGGAACAGGTTTGAAGGTTTGGAGAATGAGGAAGGGGTAAAGAATATGGTAGCTGATGGTGGGAGGCCAAGGAAAAAGAGACGAGCGGCCAGTCCCATAGATAGAGGGGAGGAGTCTATGGAGGCAACACCAAGTTTGGGTCAGGGGAGATTACAGGATGGCTTAAGGGGAACCACAAGGGAAGATAGGAATGGAAGGAGCTTGCAACCAGGGGGAACGGGGGATAGGTTAGAGGACCGCACTGTCCCCAGGCAAAGGCAGGTCTACGTGATTGGGGACTCCATACTGAGAAGGTTGGACAGGCCTGTGACCAGGGCCGATCCGGAGAACAGAAGGGTGTGCTGTCTACCGGGCGCTAAAATACGGGATGTGGACCTGAGGTTGAAAAGGATCCTAAGAGGAGCAGGTAAGAACCCTTTGATCATCCTTCATGTGGGAACGAATGATACTGCTAGATTCTCGCTAGACAGGATCAAGGGAGACTATGCCAGGTTGGGTAAGACGCTTAAGGAAATTGAGGCTCAGGTGATCTTCAGTGGGATCCTACCTGTCCCTAGGGAAGGGCGCCAAAGGGGTGAGAGAATCCTGACAATTAATAGTTGGCTGAGAGAGTGGTGTTACAAGGAGGGCTTTGGGATGTATGGGCACTGGGAGGCTTTTGGGGACAGACAACTGTTCTCACGGGATGGGCTCCACCTAAGTAGGGAAGGAAGTAGACTTCTAGGAGGGAGGCTGGCTCATCTGATTAAAAGAGCTTTAAACTAGACACTGGGGGGAGACGGTTGGGAGAGGCCCTGGTGCACTCCACGCCAAATTTATACATTGGGAGTGAGAACAAGAAGATAACAACAGATATAGCCAGAGGGGGACGGTTAGGTGTAAGGAAGAGGGGGGGGACAGATACTAGATCGACAGGTCATACTGGTAGTACTGTGTCCCTACCGAGCGGGGTGAGAAGAGTGAGAGGAGCCCAACAGCAAAAGGTAGGATGTTTGTTCACCAATGCGAGAAGCTTAGGTAATAAAATGGAGGAACTAGAGCTCCTGGTCCGAGAATTGAAACCGGATATCGTAGGAATAACCGAAACATGGTGGAACGATAGCCATGACTGGAGTACAGGTATGGAAGGGTATGTGCTGTTTAGAAAAGACCGATGCAAAGGTAAAGGTGGGGGAGTAGCATTGTATATCAATAATGAGGTGAAATGTAATGAAATAACTAGCAATGCAATGGTTAATACGGAGTCTGTGTGGGCAATGGTCACATTAGGGAAGAAAACTACCAGAGCCTCACCCGGGATAGTGATTGGGGTGTGCTATAGACCGCCAGGATCTAGCTTGGAGACGGATAGAGAGCTCTTTAATGTTTTTAAGGAGGTAAACACTAATAGGAACTGCTTGATCATGGGAGACTTTAACTTCCCAGATATAGATTGGGAAACAAATGCTAGTAATAACAATAGGGCTCAGCTTTTCCTAGACGTGATAGCTGATGAATTCCTCCATCAAGTGGTTGCTGAACCGACGAGGGGGGATGCCATTTTAGATCTGATTTTGGTGAGTAATGAGGACCTTGTTGAGGAAATAGTTGTAGGGGACAACCTTGGCTCGAGTGATCACGAGCTAATTCGTTTCAAAATTAATGAGAGAATAATCAATATTGCATCTGAGACTAGGGTTTACGATTTCAAAAGGGCTAACTTTACTAAATTAAGACGACTAGTTAGGGAAGAGGACTGGACCAACATATTTAGGAATCTAAAGGTAGATGACGCCTGGGGTTACTTCAGGATGAAATTGCAGGAGTTGTCAGAGGCATGTATCCCGAGAAAGGGAAAACGGCTCGTAGGTAGCAGTTTTAGACCGAGCTGGATGACCAAGCGTCTTAGAGGGGTCATTAAGAAAAAACAGAAAGCGTACCGGGAGTGGAAAATGGGAGGGATCAGCAAAGAAACCTACCTTATTGAGGTCAGAGGGTGTAGGGATGCAGTGAGAAAGGCAAAGCGACGGGTGGAGATGGACCTAGCGAAGGGGATTAAAACCAATAGCAAAAGGTTTTTTAGCCATATAAATAGGAAGAAAACCAAAAGGAAGAAGTGGGACCGCTTAAAACTTTAAACGGAGTGGAGATTAGGGATAATCTTGGAATGGCACAATATCTGAATGAATATTTTGCCACGGTCTTTAATGAGGCTAATGAAGGGCTAAGGAATAGTGATAGAGGGACCGATGGGAATGAAGATATGGGGGTAGACATTACGGTATCTGAGGTGGAGGCCAAACTTGAACAGCTTAACGGAAGTAAATCGGGGGGCCCGGATAATCTTCATCCTAGAATATTAAGGGAATTGGCGAGTGATATTGCTAGCCCGTTAGCGATGATTTTTAATAAATCTCTAAATTCGGGGATTGTACCGTTGGACTGGAGATTAGCTAATGTAGTTCCTATATTCAAGAAGGGGAAAAAAAGTGACCCGGGTAACTACAGGCCTGTTAGTTTAACATCTGTAGTATGCAAAGTAATGGAAAAATTTTTGAAAGAGAGAGTGGTTAAGGAGCAGGAGGCCGATGACAACTGGGATAGATTACAGCATGGATTTACGAAAGGTAGATCGTGCCAAACCAATCTGATCTCCTTCTTTGAGAAAGTAACAGATTTTTTGGACAAGGGAAATGCGGTGGATCTAATATATCTGGATTTCAGCAAGGCGTTTGATACGGTACCGCATGAGGAATTATTGGTTAAATTGGAAAAGATGGGGATCGAAATGAAGATCCAGAGGTGGATAAGGAGTTGGTTAAAGGGGAGACTGCAGAGGGTAGTACTGAAAGGGGAACTGTCAGGTTGGAGGGGGGTTACCAGTGGAGTTCCTCAAGGTTCGGTTTTGGGTCCTATTTTATTCAATCTATTTATTGCTGACCTGGGAACCAAGAGTAGGAGTGGGCTGATAAAGTTTGCGGACGACACCAAGTTGGGAGGTATTGCCAATTCGGAGAAGGATCGGGATATCCTCCAGGGAGATTTGGATGACCTTGTAAACTGGAGTATTAGTAACAGGATGAAATTCAATAGTGAGAAGTGTAAGGTTATGCATTTAGGGATGACTAACAAGAATTTTAGTTATAAGCTAGGGACGCACCAGTTGGAAGTAACGGAGGAGGAGAAGGACCTGGGAGTCCTGGTTGATCGTAGGATGACTATGAGTAGGCAATGTGATGTGGCCGTTAAAAAAGCTAATGCGGTCTTGGGTTGCATTAGGCGGGGTATTTCTAGTAGGGATAAGGAAGTGCTAGTCCCGTTATATAAGGCGTTGGTGAGACCTCATTTGGAGTATTGTGTGCAGTTTTGGTCTCCCATGTTTAAGAAGGATGAGTTAAAACTGGAACGGGTACAAAGAAGGGCCACTAGAATGATCCGAGGAATGGAAGGCCTGTCGTATGACAGGAGACTTGAGGAGCTCGGTTTGTTTTCCTTAACCAAAAGAAGGATAAGGGGAGATATGATTGCACTCTTTAAATATATCAGAGGGATAAATACCAGGGAAGGAGAGGAATTATTTCAGCTCAGTGCTAATGTAGACACGAGGACAAACGGATATAAATTGTCAGTCAGGAAATTTAGGCTTGAAATTAGACGAAGGTTTCTAACCATCAGGGGAGTGCAATACTGGAACAGCCTACCGAGGGAAACAGTAGGGGCGAAGGACCTCCATGACTTTAAGATCAAGCTAGATAAGTTTATGGAGGAGATGGTATAATAGGATAACGGGCTTAGTCAATAGGTCAATTAAGTGCCAAACTGGTACTAAATTGGGTCAATGATATGATATTCTTAACCTCTTTCAGAGGGTATGGCTGGAGAGTCTTGCCCGCATGCTCGGGGTTCAGCTGACCGCCATATTTGGGGTCGGGAAGGAATTTTCCTCCAGGGCAGATTGGCAGTGTCCCTGGAGGTTTTTCGCCTTCCTCCGAAGCATGGGGCAGGGGTCGCTTGCTAAAAGAGTGGGTAGATCGGCTAATGTGGCCTGCATCTTGCAGGAGGTCAGACTAGATGATCATAATGGTCCCTTCTGATCTTGAATTCTATGATTCTATGATTAAAAAGGGGATAGAGAATAAGACTGACTATATTATTACCCTTATATAACTCCATGGTATGCCCACATCTTGAATTCTATGTACAGATGTGGTCTCCTCATCTCAAAAAAGATATACTGGCATTAGAAAAGGTTCAGAGAAGGGCAATTAAAATGATTAGGGGTTTGGAACGGGTCCCATATGAGGAGAGATTAAAGAGGCTAGGGCTTTTCAGCTTGGAAAAGAGGAGACTAAGAGGGAATATGATAGAGGTATATAAAATCATGAGTGATGTGGAGAAAGTAGATAAGGAAAAGTTATTTATTTAATCCCATAATACAAGAACTAGGGGCCACCAAATTAAATTATAGGCAGCAGGTTTAAAACAAATAAAAGGAAGTTTTTCTTCACACAGCGCACCATTAACCTGTGAAACTCCTTACCTGAGGAGGTTGTGAAGGCTAGGACTATAACAGGGTTTAAAAGAAAACCTCCATGAATTTATCCAGTTAAGTCCATTAATGGCTATTAGCCAGGATGGGTAAGGAATGGTGTCCCTAGCCTCTGTTTGTCAGAGGATGGAGATGGATGGCAGGAGAGAGATCACTTGATCATTGTCTGTCCGGTTTACTCCCTGGGCTGCTTCTGCTCTACAACTATAATTGTCTTTTTACACCAAAATCACTAACTTGAGCAGCCAATTCCATGTACAGTCCTAGTGGATGTAAGGCACAGGTAACTTTTGCCTCAGGGTAGCTTGTTGGCATCAACCCTCTCTCCCCCACCTGGAGCTGATGAAATTCCTGGCTGGAGGGACACACGCTCCTACAAGTCAAAAGGAAAGGAGCTGATAGAAAAGATCACAGGACTGATCCCAAAGAAGGGTGAACTGCAAAAGTCAGAAGCAGGCAACTCATCCGGCAGAGCTGAGAGACCACAGTGAAGATGGTGCAAAGATCACTATATTGGAATTAGCAAATGTGATTTTTTTTAAAACAAATCTTTGGGAAGCCCTAATAAAGGCATTTCTTACAGTTCTCTCTGATTGGGATTTTCTGATCTCTAATAGGGAATGACATCTGATTGAAGCTTTTCCCAAATGCAGAGCATGTGTAGGGTCTCTCTCCACTGTGGATTCTACGATGTCTGACAAAGTCTGAGTGCTCAGTGAAACTTTTCCCGCACTCAGAGCACGTGTAGGGGATCTCTCATGTGTGGATTCTCTGATGTGTGATAAGATTTGAGCGCCGACTGAAGCGTTTCCCGCACTCAGAGCATGTGTACGGCATCTCTCCTGTGTGGATTCTCTGATGTGTAATAAGGTGTGAGCGCCGGTTGAAGCTTTTCCCGCACTCAGCGCACGTGTAGGGCTTCTCCCCTGTGTGGATTCTCTGATGTGTGATAAGGTTTGAGCGCTGACCAAAGCTTTTCCCGCACTCAGAGCATGTGTAGGGCTTCTCCCCTGTGTGGATTCTCTGATGTGTGATAAGGTGACAACACAGACTGAAGCTTTTCCCACACTCAGAGCACGTGTAGGGCGTCTCCCCTGTGTGGATTCTCTGATGTCTGATAAGGTCCGAGTTCTGACTGAAGCCTTTCCCGCACTCAGAGCATGTGTAGGGCTTCTCCCCTGTGTGGATTCTCTGATGTGTGATAAGGTTTGAGCGCCGATTGAAGCTTTTCCCGCACTCAGAGCACGTGTAGAGCGTCCCGCCTGTGTGGATTCTCTGATATGTGATAAGGACTGAGCGCTGACTGAAGCTTTCCCCGTACTCCTGGCATGTGTAGTGTGTCTCTTCCAAGTTGATTCTCTCATGTGTAATAAGGGCTGAGTGGCTACTGAAGTTCTCCTCTGGCCTCTGCTGAGTCTCAGATGCTTTTACTTTTTCTCGGAGTGCACAACTCCTGGAAACATTCCCTTTGGGTCTTCCTGATAACGTCCCATGTGGCTGTCCTTGCTCAGCATCTTCCTGCTGGGGTTTCTGCTCCTCATTCTCACGCACCATCCTATCACCTGATGGGAGACAGAGAGAATCCAGACATAGGTCACTCCCTGTGCCTGAGAGAAAGGAAATCTCAGAGAGAGGAATGGAAAAAGGGGGGAACAAACCAAAATATGTGCAGGAGAGATCAAAACTATCAGGAGCTGATTTTCCCCAGAGGAGAGAGGAAGGGATCAGTTTTGGTCTGCATTTCACCAGAACATGCAGGGGAAAGTGGGATCAGGTAGGAATCTGCTGCCAGTTGTTAGTCAGGATAGGTGGGAAGCCATGAGTGACATTTGCCTAATTATTCCACATCTGCAGGGAACAATCCTGAACTTGGAGAGCTCACAAGGTCTTTGTGCGGCATCCCAAATGTTTCCTGTATTCACGGACAGTTTTTGACTTGCTTTAACCAAGTCCTCACCTGCGCAGGCAGCTCTCGGGACCACTTCTTTCTCAGAACCCTGGAGGTCCGGGACCCACGGCTCTTCCCCTCGTTCCAGCTGTGAGACCACATCAGGTTTGGAATTTAGAAACCCTATGCCAGACAAAGAAAACAAGGGAGGTCGGTGGAATTTGTGGGATACTTGTCACAAAGAATAGTCCATGGTTTTAAGCTCAGATCATTTTTAAGCAGTAACATCCCAAGGCCAGCTTCCTTGGCTCCAAGTGGCAGGAGAGTTATTATTATTATTAATCATACGCATTACCTAGTGCTTAAGGACCAACTAACAGTGTGTCTCCGTTGTGCTAGGCACAGTACAAATGCAGAATAGTAGATGGCCCATGCTCTGAAGAATTTGCAGTCTAAATAGACAAGACAGACACAGCACGGGGGAAGGGGTAGAACCCTGTTAGAATAGAGATATTCAGGCCTGCCTGCAAAGCCTATATTTTAAGAACTTAGGCGTATTTTTATCACTTAGCTAGTTACAGGAGTATGAAAACAAAGAATCAAAATCACAGTCTGCCTGTGAATGGGCCTTCTCTCACTAGGACAGCCTGAGGCCTTGTTCTTAGGCTAAGGCCTTTGGCTAAGCACCAGGGGCAGCCATAAGCTGGGAAGCGAAGGGTCATATCCTCACATCCCAAACCAGTCACACTGAAATAAGGTGCTATTGGGCTGTTAGGAACTCGATCCTGTCCAGATCTTAAGATGGTTAAAGAAACCTTAATTTGATAGCATTCTGTCTGGCAAGAAATCCCTTATCAATGGTTGTGGTTGTGAAACCCTCATTTCTGTATTGCTTTATCTTTATGGCCACCACTTTTACATTGTTAATCAGTCTGGTTCTCTTATTGTTTCTCTCTCCTGTATAATTAATGTTGCCAGGTGTAAGTTAATTAGGGTAGTGGTTTATAATTGGTTAGAGCAGGAGTAGGCAACCTATGGCGGCACACGAGTTGATTTTCAGTGGCACTCACACTGCCCATGTCCTGGCCACCGGTCCAGAAGGCTCTGCATATTAATTTAATTTTAAATGAAGCTTCTTAAACATTTTAAAAACCTTACTGACTTTGCATACAATAGTTTAATTATGTATTATAGACTTATAGAAAGAGACTTTCTAAAAACGTTAAAATGTATTATTGGCACATGAAATCTTAAATTAGAGTAAATAAATGAAGACTCAGCACACCACTTCTGAAAGGTGGCCGACGCCTGGGTTAGAGAATTATGTCACAATATGTTAGAATTGTTTAGTTAAATTTCAGCACAATGATTGGTTAAGGTATAGCTGAGAATATTACTCTATAAATGGGGTCAAACAGGAGGGGGGAAGGAAATTGGAATCATAGAATATCAGGGTTGGAAGGGACCTCAGGAGGTCATCTAGCCCCACCCCTGCTCAAAGCAGGACCAATCCCCAACTAAATCATCCCAGCCAAGGCTTTGTCAAGCCTGACCTTAAAAACCTCTAAGGAAGGAGATTCCACCACCTCCCTAGGGAACCCATCCCAGGGCTTCACCACTCTCCTAGTGAAATAGTGTTTCCTAATATCCAACCTAAACCTCCCCCATTGCAACTTGAAATCATTACTCTTTGTTCTTTCATCTGCTACCACTGAGAACAGTCTAGATCCATCCTCTTTGGAACCCCCCTTCAGGTAGTTGAAGGCTGCTATTAAATCCCCCCTCATTCTTCTCTTCTGCAGGCTAAACAATCCCAGTTCCCTCACCCTCTCCTCAGAAGTCATGTGTTCCAGTCCCCTAACCATTTTTGTTGCCCCCCGCTGGATGCTTTCCAATTTTTCCACATCCTTCTTATAGTGCTGGGCCCAAAACTGGACACAGTGCTCCAGATGAGGCCCCATGAATGTCGAATGTTGATTAGGGGGAGAACGGGAACAGGGACACAGGCAAGGCTCTGCGGCATCAGAGCTGGGAAGGAAACACTGGGGAACAGACTGTATCGGCATATAGAGATAAGCCCGACTGGCGTGAAGGGCTTCGGAATATGTAATCTTATAGGTGTAAAAATTGTACAGACTATACCACCCTGTGACATCATCGACGAAGTGCCCATTTGTGCCTGGGTAGGGGCCCTGCTCTGGGAGGGAGGATGCAGCAAGGACTCAGGATCGGTGGCCGGGGTCGCTGTGCATAGAGATGGGGAGGTTATATGGGGAGGGGGGTAATGAGTGGGAGAGGGAGGTCAAGAGTTAAAATAATAATATTTGGGGAAAAAATGTATAATAAAGTGAAACTGAACAGAAATAAAACTGGAGTGGAGGCTCTAAAGCAACAAGGCTTCGGTAGGGATTTGGGGTTAAAGGTCTGGGATCCCCCACAGCTCTAGATCCCCAAACCTCTCCTCCCTCCCACTGACCCACCCACCCCACTTCCTGGGTGCCCTTCCTCCACACTCCCCTCCCCTTCTTCCCATTACTCTCAGCCAGCACCACCTCCCGGCACCTTGGGAGCATCTTCTGTTCCCTCCTCGTCTCTCACAACCTCATCTCTCCTTTCTCCATCTTACCTCTAACCCTGCACACACCTTCCCCATGTCCAGACACCACAGAATTATCTACTCCCCCTCTTCTCCTCCTCTCACATGGCTCTGTTCTCCTTTCACCTTTGGGCTCCTGAATGACAACATTATACTCTCTTCTATCAAAAGAGGAGCTAATCTGACTGTCACACAAGCCATGCATTGGTCACACACCTATTTACTCAATTTAGAATTCTACAGGCAGCATATTTTCCTCTTAAAATGAGGAAAAGGCATGAAAGCTACAGTTATTAATGTAGTTATGAATGTAGCCAATAAGGATACATTCAATGCAATTTTAAAATGTCTGATGGCACCAAAAAGGCACACGTCCAAAAATTATACTAGTGGGTGGGAGATAAGGCAAAAGATAAGGGTGGGGGGGGGGGGGGCAAGGAAACTTGTATGATGAATAAAGGTATAAAGATATTACTACTCAGGTTCTTCAGAGACCCCACAGCTTCTAATAACCCAGGAGACAGGACTCCTTACCCAGCGAGGTCACCGTCTCATAGTTCTCCTGCATGACATCCCTGTAGAGGGCTCTCTGAACAGGGTCCAGCAGAGCCCATTCCTCTCTGGTGAAATACACAGCCACCTCCTCGAAAGTCACCAACTCCTGAAAGAGCAAGAGTCCAACACTCAGTACCTGCTGCCCCACTCACAATCCCACTATTCACGGAACAGCAGCACCAGGTAAATGGAAGCTCCGGGAGGCACATGTTAACAGAGTCCCACCCCACCTTGCCTAGAGCAGCCAGGAAGCATCAGAGGGTAGAATGAGAGAACCTTTGCGTCTCCCAGCTGACAGATGGAGGCAGGGTCGTCACATTTATCACATACCTACTAGCCAGAGTTTGATATAGGAGATGGGGCTGGCTCTGGACCCTACTAATGGCTCCCTGGTAGGAAACACTCTCCAAATAAAATATAAGGAAGAAAAGGGAAGTCAGTAGTAAAGAATATTAGTTAGAACAGGGGTAGGCAACCTATGGCACGGGTGCTGAAGGCAGCACGCAAGCTGATTTTCAGTGGCACTCACAATGCCCGGGTCCTGGCCACCAGTCCGGGGAGGCTCTGCATTTTAATTTCATTTTAAATGTAGTTTCTTAAACATTTTAAAAGCCTTATTTACTTTTCATACAACAATAGTTTAGTTATATATATTATAGACAGAGAAAGATCTTCTAAAAATGTTAAAATGTATTACTGGCCCACTCAAAACCTTAAATTAGAGTGAATAAATGAAGACTTCTGAAAGGTTGCTCACCCTGAGTTAGAAGGTCAGAATTGTAGAAAATTGATAAGGGAAGCTATCAGAAATCAATGAGCAATCAATGAAAATAAGAAGGAAGTTTTGAAAAGTATATTAATCCTAACAACGGTAGTGATAAATTACTAGACGGAAATGGCAGAATTATCAAAAATAATGCAGAAGAGGTAAAAGTGTTCAATAAATATTTCTCTCCTGGATTTGGAGAAAAACAGATGCTGTACTCATATCATAAGATGTTGACGACGACACTCTTTCCATTCCAACAAGAACTCACAAGGACATTAAACAGCAGCTATTACAGTTAGACATGTTTAAATAAGCAGGTCCAGATAACTTGTATCCAAGAGTTTTTAAAGACCTGGTGGAGGAGCGTGGTGGACTATTAATGTTGATTGTAATTAGGACTTGGAAAACTGGGGAAATTCCAGAAGACTAGAATTAAGCTAATGCAGTGCCAGCCAATACTAAAAAGTGTAAAAGAGATGACCTAGCTAATTACAAGAGTGTCAGTCTGATATCAATACTGAGCAAAATAATGGAGCAGTCGATACTGGATTTAGTTAATAAAGAATTAAAGGAAGGTAATATAATTAGTACCTATTAACAAAGGTTTAGAGAAAATAGATCCTATCAAACTAACTGGATATCCTTATTAGATGAGATCAAAAGTTTGGTTGCAGCTAATATTATTGATGTAATATATCTAGACTTCTGTAAGGAATATGACTTGATTCAGCACAATATTTTGACTAAAAATAAACACGGCATACATTAAATAGATTAAAAACTGGGATTGTAAATGGGGAACCATGGTCGAGTGGATTTATTTCTAGCGGGTTCCCACAAGGATTGCTTTTTGCCCGTGTGCTATTTAACATTCTTATCAATGACCTAGAACAGAATATAAAATCATCACGGATAAAGTTTGCAGTTACCACAAAGATTGCGGGTGGTGGTAACTAATGAAGTGCCAGTAGATTCAAGCTCCAGCACTGGGAGTCTGGGAAGTAGTCCCAGCCCTGGCTGGAGGGTTATTTCCTGTTCCACAAAGAGAAGTTCCATTCCCAAATCCCGTGCCTTGAAATTAGGCCCTATCTGACACTACACCCCATATTCAGCATAGTGGTATGGTTATAATATGATTAGGACATAATTATGATGCATTTTGTGCAAGATGCGTCATGTGCTGAATATGATTATCCTATTTGTGTGCATGCAACATGTTTGTATTTGAAGTTATGGATATTGACTCTGTATCTGTATTTCAAATGTGCTTACTCTGGGTAACACCCACAACGACCCTTTCAGGTACAACAAAGAAGCCAGACAGTGTTCATGGCTCATCAACAAAGACAATGGACCATGGAAGAGCTGAGCCTTCTTGTGAATGTTTCAGCCAACATATGAGTCATGGCTACTATGACTCAGCAGGACATGCTAGTGCATGTGACCAGACCATTTGACACTCAACTCCATTTTGGTACCTGTATTTTTCCACAAACTGGACTGGGAACTGAGTTTGGAACAAAGGGTTCCTGCCATATGGAAAAGCTACATAAGGTGGGGTGTGATGGCATCCCTTGGCCTCATTCCCCACACAAGCGAACTCCTGGAAACACCTGAGGAACAAAGACTGAACTGGGGGAACTGCTGCTCCCAGGGTAAAGGGATTTCTAGCTTGTGTATGGAAACTTGGGGGACTGCTTGAACCATCAGTCAGGGTGAGAAATTGCTAATTCAAATTCTATCCATCTAGTATGTTAGGCTTAGGGTACGTCTACACTACGGGACTATTCCGAATTTGCATAAACCGGTTTTGTAAAACAGATTTTATAAAATCGAGTGCGCGCGGCCACACTAAACACATTAAATCGGTGGTGTGCGTCCATGGTCCGAGGCTAGCGTCGATTTCTGGAGCGTTGCACTGTGGGTAGCTATCCCGTAGCTATCCCATAGTTCCCGCAGCCTCCCCCGCCCCTTGGCATTTCCAGGTTGAGATCCCAGTGCCTGATGGGGCAAAAATCATTGTCGCGGGTGGTTCTGGGTAAATGTCGTCAGTCACTCCTTCCTCTGGGAAAGCAACGGCAGACAAGCATTTCGCGCCTTTTTTCCCTTGATTGCCCTGGCAGATGCCATAGCATGGCAATCATGGAGCCTGTTTTGCCTTTTGTGACCGTCACCGTATGTGTACTAGATGCCGCTGACAGAGGCGATTCAGCAGCGCTACACAGCAGTATGCTTTTGCTTTTGCATGACAGCAGAGATGGTTATCAGCCATACTGTACCATCTACCAATCCATAAATTGGTAATAAGATGATCATGGCTACCAGTCCTTTTGCACTGTTCCATTTGCTGCTGTCATAAGTGCCCCTGGCTGCTCTTAGCCAGGGGCGCAAAAGCCAAAATTGGGAATGACTCCCAGAGTCAATCCCTCCTTTTTGGTATCTAAAAATAGAATCAGTCCTGCCTAGAATATGGGCAAGTGTACTAGAGAACCACTGTATCAGAGAGCACAGCTGCTCTGTGTCAGATCCTGCAGAAATTATGAGCTGTATGCTATTCACAGGAGGTGTGCCTGCAACAACCCCACCTGTTGATTCCGTTCTTCCCCCAGCCTTCCTGGGCTACTGTAGCATTGTCCCCCCCACTTGTGTGATGAAGTAATAAAGAATGCAGGAATAAGACACACTGACTTGTTAGTGAGAAATGAGTGGAAGGCAGCCTCCAGCTGCTATGATAGTCCAGTCAGGACAGTAAGGAGTGTGGAGCAGAGGAGCCCAGCATCCCTCTGCTAGTCGAGGGGCAATTGAATCTCTTTTTTACACATGAAGGGTGGGGGCTGACAGAGCTCAGCCCCCTGTTGCTATGACGACAATGGTTATCAGCCATACTGTACCATCTACCAGGAAAAATTAGGACCAGGCACCCTTGATCGACCTCACCGATGCTGGTACGCATGGTTACCAGTCCTTTTGCACTGCCCCATGTGCCAATAGCCTGATGATGACGATGGGTATCAATCTTATTGTACCATCAGCCACCCATGGCGTGGGGGGAGCAAGGATGTTGGTGTTGAGTGCTGCAGCATCGTGTCTATCTGCAGCATTCAGTAAAGATAGGGTGACATGTAAAAGAGTCAAGAGAGGATTGTTTTCCCTTTCACTTCTGGGGGTGGGTGAGGGGGTGCGTAAATTGCCGAGCTATGCCCTGACCCACCGCGGACACTGTGTTTGACCCTAGAAGCATTTGGAGCTCAGCCAAGAATGCAAATACTTTTCGGAGACTGCAAGAACTGTGGGATAGCTTGAGTCCTCCAGGCCATGAGCGTCCATTTGATTCTTTGGCTTTCCGTTACGCTTGTCACGCAGCAGTGAGCTGAGTCCCTGCTACGGCGTCTGTCTGGAGATTTTTTAAAAATGATTTTGAATTTTGTCTTCCGTAACGGAGCGCTGATAGAACAGATTTGCCTGCCCTTACAGCGATCACATCCGCATGGTCCATGCCGGAGCTCTTTCTTTATTTTGATTTTTAACTGCCTCGCCACACGTGCTGATCGGAGCTCCACGCTGGGCAAACAGGAAATATTCAAAAGTTCACGGGGCTTTTCCTGTCTACCTGGCCACTACATACGAGTTCAGATTGCTGTCCAGAGCGGTCAGTGGTGCACTGTGGGATACCACCCGGAGGCCAATACCGTCGATCTGCGGCCACACTAACCCTAATCCGATATGGTAATACCGATACTAGCGCTACTCCTCTCGTTAGGGAGGAGTACAGAAACCGGTTTAAAGAGCCCTTTATATCGATATAAAGGGCCTCTTAGTGTGGACGGGTGTGGCGTTAAATCGGTTTAACGCTCCTAAAACCGGTTTAAACGCGTAGTGTAGACCAGGCCTTAGTTTGAGTTTTTGGTTATCTGCTAAGTAATCTGCTTTGATCTGTTTGCTATCACTTAGAATTGTTGGGATATGTTAGGGTTCAGTAAAAGAGCTGGGAAGCTGCTAATGTGCTGACATGCATTGGGGACAAAGGCATAAGCAGGCAGTAATTCTTTGCTTAACAATTAAGTTGCCATATTTTTCCTCTCTCTATTGCTTGTAAGAATTGACATTGATGCAGCTGCATGAGAAATGTAGTTGCTGGAATGAATGTCCTTTGTGTGAAAGAAGGTAAAAGAAATGTTACCTCCCCCTCCCTTCCTTTCCCAGCTACATAAACAAGCCCTGGCTTATGACGCCTTCGTCCCGCCCCGAGAACTGCTCATTGACCCTTCCTCCATACCCCGAGAACTGCTGTTTAGGGAAATTTGTGGCAACACATTATTGCAAAGAACGGTATTTTCAAAGTAAAAACGCCTCTATGATACTGTGACAGTGGATAGGGGTGGGTATACTAATTGTATGAGCGTTTCTACTACTTAATAAGGGGTTCTGGGGTGTTGTTAATGGATGTAGATGTTTACATACAAACTTAGATAAAAGACATGTGATGTAACTAATCCAGTGCTTACTTGATAGTTGGGTCAAGGGGAACAAGTAACACAATAAAGAAGCCTGTATTCATATCCGCTTCTGGATCAACAGGCTCCTTTTTTGTTCTAACAATAATTACTTAAAATCTACCTTTCTGCCATTAATAAACTTGTTTTATGCTTTATCTTAATCAGTGCATTTTGAGTGAAGTGTTTGGGGAAAAGCTGAGCTTGGTTAGCACTGGCTTGTTGTGCACATCTTTCCCATATCGAGGGGAAGGCGAACTATATTAATGAGCTTACATTATACAGATCCCTGTGCACTATAAGATGGAACAATTCTAAATTTATACTACAGCAGGTGTGCAAGGTTGGGGAGCTGGGAAATTGGCTGTTGTCTCTATCTGTCCTTGAGTGGCTCAGGTAAAGCACTCAGGTAGCTTAGTTGGGTGTATGGCGCCACCTGCTGTCGTGTTGGGTGATAACAGGCCCTGGAGAGGCTGGCGGAATCTCCAGCAAAGCAGCGTGAGAAGGGCCAGCCCAGCTTGAGGGTTAGAGGGCACAGCGGTTCCCAGAAGCCCCCCAGACTGCCCCCTGTGGGTGACAACCCATCACACCCTAAACTACACTAGTGTCAGCAGGTTTGTCACATCCTGTCCCCTCCCTTTCTCCACCCGAGATATTTCCTGCCTCCCACCACCTCTAGCAATTCACACCCTCCTATGCATTTACTGCTCCTCTCCCTCCAAGCAGAACTCACCACCAGCTCCCTGAGAATCCCTTACCTGAGCCAGCTCCATTGCAGCCATTTCCTTCCCCCTGGGAGGACGGGATGATCTGGAGCAAAACGTGGACGTTATTCTGTAGCCTGCCAGGACGAGAAGGGCAATGTGAGAGAATGCAGAGGGGGCTTTTGTCCATTCCACATGCTGATTCCCCCCGGATTTTTCCCTGTTAATGGACACTCTAGGTTCTGCCACACTGTGAAGCACAGAGTGACCTTATTCCAGTACAGGCCTAGCCCCCTCCCACCAGGGTGTAACCCTCTGAGACACGGAGAAACCCGCCCAGTAACATCCTCCGTTATACTTACCAAGTTTGCAGACAATACCAAGCTGGGAGGGGTTGCAAGTGCTTTAGAGGATAGACCAGGGAGGGAGAGCTCAGTGGTTTGAGCATCGGCCTGCTAAACCCAAGGCTGAGAGTTCAATCCTTGAGGGGGCCATTTAGGGATTTGGGGAAAAAATCTGTCTGGGGATTTGTCCTGCTTTGAGCAGGGGATTGGACTAGATACCTCCTATGGTCTCTTCCAACCCTGATATTCTATGATTAAAATTCAAAATGATCTGGAGAAAAGGCCTGAAGTAAATAGGATGAAATTCAATTAGGACAAATGCAAAGTGCTTCATTTACGAAGGAACAATCAGGTGCACACGTACAAAATGGGAAATTCCTGCCCAGGAAAGAGCACTGTGGAAAGGGAGCTGGGGGCCATAGTGGATCACAAGCTAAGTATAAGTCAAAAGGGCAAAAGGGCAAACATCATTCTGGGATGTATTTGAGGGAGTACTGTAAGCAAGACACAAGTAGTAATTCTTCCACTCCACTCTGTGTGGATTAGGCCACAACTGGAGTACTGTGTCCATTTGTGGGGGCCACATATGAGGAAAGATGTGGACAAATTGGAGAAAGTCCAGAGAACAACAAAAATGATTAAAGGTCTAGAAAACATGACCTATGAGGGAAGATTGAAAAAATTGGGTTTGTTTAGTCCGGAGTAGAGAAGACATGATAATAGTATTCAAGTACATAAAAGGTTGTTACAGGGATGTGGAAGAAAAAATTATTCTTAACCTCTGAGGATAGGAGAAGTAGTAATGGCCTTAAATTGCAGCAAGGGCAATTTAGGATGGAGATTAGGAAAACACTTCCTAACTGTCAGAGTGGTTAAACTCCAGAACAAATAGCGTAGGGAGGTTGTGGAATCTCCATCATTGGGGATTTTTAAGAGGAGGCTGGACAAACACCTCAGGGATGGTCTAGATAATACTTAGTCCTGCCTTGAGTGCAGGGGACTGGCCTAGATGACCTCCCAAAGTCCCTTCCAGTTCTATGATTCTATGAACCAAAGGCCAGTGAAGAGCAGAATCAAAGGAGTCACTCTGGGGGATTCTCCCTGTCACTGTCCCCAAGGCAGCTCTCTCAGGTTAACTAAGTTGTTGGATGCTCCAGCCTTTATACAGTCTCTCCTGGCAGTGCCCCTTTCATGGGCTGGGCCTAGTTTTAGCTTTTGGGAAGCGTGACCCTGGGGGCTCTGAGATTGGGCCTTCTTGCCTCAGCACATCTTGTTTCTTTCTGTGGCTCCCCAGTGAGTCCCAATGAGTAGATACTCCTGATAGAGACTGTGAACATAAGAAGGGCCCACTGCGTCAGAGCAATGGTCCATCTAGCTCAGTGGCTAATGCCAGGTGCATCAGAGGGAAAGAACAGAACAGGTAACCATCAAGTGATCCATCCCGTCAACCATTCCCAGCTTCTGGAAACAGAGGCTAGAGACACCATCCCTGCCCAGCCTGCCTGTGACACTGGCAGATGAGGTGTTAGCTCTTACACAAGCCTCTATGTCTTAACTAAACATGGACAAACACATAGTGGAATCAGTCTGACTCACCTGTGTTAGTATTGTTAAAACAGGTATTAGGATTATAAAAACACGTTTAGACTTCGTTAAATGCTTGTGAGTTTCTGCCTGGGTTAATATCTGACTAGTTGCATTGGGAGCCTCTGTGGCTCTGTAAATCACCAGACAGAAGGGAGACTTTACCTATGCGAAGTGCTGATTGGCAACCGAATGCATTACACCCTGCCTGGCAGGAAAGGTCCATTCACACCAGAGACACTATTATGGGACGTTAAAGAAGACACAAGGCTGTTGTTGTGCTCTTGACTTCCCATTAGCTGAGCTGGCAGCTCAGAGCACATGGCAGGAAGGGGATGAAAACCCCCATACAGAAGGAACTGATAATCTGTATGCTGCTTGGACTCGGGGGGGGGGGGGGGAGTTTTTACGCATCAGCAAGAGATCCCCAGCTGATTAGCCGGGGTTAGTCCTAAGGAAGATATAGAGCTTGCTTATTATAGAAGCTTCTATTACCTTTTGAAATTTAAGACTGCAACTCGTCTGCATCTAGAGGATTACCTGCTTTAACTTTGTAAACAACTCTCCTTTCCTTTTAAATAAAAATATTAATATAGGTTGTGACAGGACTGGCTACAAGTGTTGTCTTTGTTGGGAGATCTAAGATTCAATGGACCTACGGAAGTGACTGGTCCTTTGGGACTGGCAGTAACCTGAACATTGCTGTGATTTGTGGGGTAAGGCAGTGGTTCTCAACCAGGGGTCTAGGGCCCCTGGGGGGCAACAAGAAGGTTTCAGGGGGCCACCAAGCAAGGCCGGCATTGGACTCGCTGAGGCCGAGAGCAGAAAGCTGAACTCCCAGCACGTGGGGCTGAAGTCAGGGCCCTTAGCCCCACCACCCGGGGCTGAAGCCAAAGCCTAGGCCAGGGGTCTCAAACTCAAATGAGCACAAGGGCCACATGAGGACTAGTGCATTGAACCGAGGGCCGCATCACTGACACCCACTTTTGCTGCCTCTGGCCCTGCCCCCACTCCACCCCTTCCCTGCCCCAATCCAACCCCTACCCCGAAGTCCCCACCCCAACGCTGCCCCCAGAGGGTGCAAAAATGGTGCAGGGTGTGGCGGGGGCTCAGGTGTGACGAATGGGACTGTTCTTACTGGGGTGCTGTGTGCAGATCTTATCTAGCAAAGCAAAAGGCCATGCAGCAGAAGGCCTGACACACTGTCTCCTAGCAACTGATGGCCCGGGCACCTCCCTGCAAAGGTGCTGGCTGAAGGTGCTGGAGACAAAGGGGTCAGGTGACCTCCTGGCCCGGGAAAGCTGAGCAGAGAGGAGGGGCCGGAGGGGGTTGGGCAGACTGGAGCTGGCTGGGGAAAAGAAGGGAAGCAGAGACAGGGCTCTGATCCCCAGTGGGGGCTGCGGGGCTCCTGGGACCCCAAGATGGACCTAACGGGGGGATCCTGTTATCTGTGCCTGCAAGACCTGTGTTGGACTGTGTTCCTGTCATCTAAATAAACCTTCTGCTTTACTGGCTGGCTGAGAGTCCTGGTGAATCGCAGGGAGCCCGGGGGTGCAGGGCCCTGACTCCCCCACACTCCGTGACAACTGGTGGTAGCGGTGGGATCTACTGCACCCCGTGGAGGGCACTTCCTGCAGTAAGTGACTGGGGAGCAGTAAAACGAAGGGGGATTAACCCCTGGGAGAGTGTGACCAGAGAGAAGGACTTTGCAGTAACAGGGTCCCCCAAGGGATCGCAGCGAGCGGTCCCAGGGGTGGAGGAGTCTGCAGCTCGACCCTGGCAGAGAGGTGGTGACCTCAAGGACTGGCACACTAGGGGTCCCCCTGGAACCCGTGGGGAGCGGCGTGCACCCGGCCTGCGAGCGACCAAGCAGCGCAAGTGCGACCTGGTGGAGCTGTGCAAGTAGAGGGGGCTGTGCAGTGGGAAGCTCACCAAGGACCAGCTGATTGCCCAGCTGGAGGACGAAGATCGTGTGAATGAACCGATCCCTGTCTCTGAGGGAAGCAGCCTGGCAGATGCAGCGCAGGCACCAGTGTCTGTCCCCGCTGGGAGTGGTCAGCTGGCCGCTGAGGGCTTCCCGAGACCTCCCACCCCTAGGCCTAGCGGGAGGAGGAGGAGGAACCCAGCGACTACCAAGGGCACCGTGACCCCCCCGGCCAGCAGGGGATCGGCCCGACAAAGCTCACCCCCCAGCCGGGGATCGTCCCGGCGACGCTCGGCCTCCGTGGAGCGCAGGCGGCTGGACTGGGAGAGAGAGATAAAACTGAGAGAGCTGGAGGATCGTGAGAAACAGAGGGAACATGAGGAGAGACAGAGGGAACGTGAGCAGGAGGAGAAGGAGAACCAGCGTAAACATGAGGAGAACCAGCGCCAGCAGGAATGGGCGGAGAAGGGGAAGCAGCGTAAACATGAGCTGGAACTGGCCCAGCTGAACAACAGTAAGGCCCCGGCTGCGGGGAGTGAGGGGGGACCCAAGCCCACAAAGAGCTTGGATAAGAGCTTCCTGGCCCGGCATAAGGAGTGGGAGGACATAGATACCTTCCTGACGGCCTTTGAGAATGCCTCCGAGCTGCACCGGGTTGACCCTGCAGACAGGATCCCGTTCCTCACCCCCTTACTGGACTCCACCACAGTGGAGGTGTACAGCTGAATGAAAGGGGCGGAGGCGCGGGACTACAACCTGTTCAAAGAGGCCCTGCTCCGCGAGTTTGGGCTGACCCCGGATATGTACCGGAAGAGGTTCCAGAGTCAACATAAGACCCGGGAGGTCACATACCTACAACTGGTCAACCGGGCGCAGGGATATGCCCGCAAGTGGACGGCTGGGGCCCAAACTAAAGAGGACCTGCTTGACCTATTCATACTGGAGCACCTGTATGAGCAGTGCCCGTCGGACCTGAGGCTGTGGTTGATGGACCAGAAGCCGGAAAACCCGCAGCATGCAGGCCAGCTGGCCGACCAATACATGGACAGTCGGGCAGGGGATAATAGGGAGGCGTCTCGAAGGAGCAGGTCTACCTCAACGCAGAGAGAGAGTCACCATGGGACCTCCCAGAAGGGGCCGAGGGAGAACCCCCACCAAAGGGAAACATCCGGCGTCAGGTCCAGCCGTCCCACTCGAGGGGACCCACGAGACATGGGCTGCTATCGCTGTGGCCAACAAGGCCACATACGGGCCCAGTGCCCCAAGCTCCAGGACAAACTGAGCAGACCAACCCCACACCGGGTTAACTTGGTAGAGACCCAGCCGAATGAGGGGCAGTGTTCACAGGAAAGGGGGGCTGGCCACGTACCACCTGCAAAGGAGGGAGGGAGGCCCTGGGTCAGCCCCTCCGAGGGGCTGGATGCTCCTCGCCCTGAGTTTTGGGTTTACAGGGTGGGCACAGGGCTGCCCCTCCAGAGTGAGTGCCTTGTTCCCATGGAGGTAGACGGGAGGGAGGTCACTGGGTACTGGGACACGGGCGCAGAGGTGACGCTGGCCCAGCCCAAGGTGGTGGACCCAGATCGGATGGTGCCCAACACCTACCTGACCCTGAGGTGCGTGATCGGGACCCCATTCAAGGTGCCTGTAGCGAGGGTGCATCTGAAGTGGGGGGACAAGGAGGGCCCCAAGGATGTGGGGGTACACCCACATTTGCCCACAGAGGTGTTAATGGGGGAGACCTCGAGGACTGGCCAAGTAACACCCGGGGTGCCCTGGTCGTGAACTGTAGTCAGAGCCGATGCAGGGCCCTGTGCCCTGACAACGGGGAAGGTACTCTGCCCGAGGCGCCGGACCCTGACCTGGTGGGGAGGGAACGCCCAGGGGCACGACCCAGAGGGGCTGCGGCCTCAGACCCAGCCGGTGAGAGAGAGCAGATCCCCGTCCCTGCCCCAGCGGCTGAGTTCCAGGCCGAGGTGCGAGAAGACCCCTCCTTGCGGAAGATAAGGGACCTGGCCGACCTCGGTGGGGGACAGACCATGGGGGGAAGTGGCCGGAAAAGGTTCCTGTGGGAGAAGGGGTTCCTGTACCGAGAATGGGCTCCCCCAGGGAAAATGGAGTCAGAGGGGATCAGGAGGCAGCTGGTGCTTCCCCAGAAGTATCACCGCCATCTGCTGTATCGGGCCCATGACATCCCCCCCTCAGGCCACCAGGGAGCCTGGCGTACCCAGCAGAGGCTGCTACGGAGCTTTTACTGGCCTGGGGTCTTCCCCCATGTCCGGCAGCACTGCCGCTCCTGTGACTTCTGCCAGAAGGGGAGGAAGGCCCGGGACAGGGGGAAAATGGCTGTAGGGAAGGGGCACGGGCGGCATAAGCCTTCCCCCCTGCAATCTGCAAGTGCCCTCAAGTCACCCCGACCTACAGGGGGGCAGGAAACTGGAATGGCCTGGGGTAACTCTTCCCCCATCACTGGAGGGGCCCTGGGGCCTCGGTGGCAATGTAGGTGGGTTCGAACTTGCCCAGGTCACTGGCTGGAGTGACCCCGCTCAGTTCGGTCTCGAAGGGGGGAGAGGTGTGACGAAGTGGGACTGTTCTTACTGGGGTGCTGTGTGCAGATCTTAAGTATCTAGCAAAGCAAAAGGCCATGCAGCGGAAGGCCTGACACTCTGTCTCCTAGCAACTGATGGCCCGGGCACCTCCCTGCAAAGGTGCTGGCTGAAGGTGCTGGAGACAAAGGGGTCAGGTGACCTCCTGGCCCGGGAAAGAAGTTGAGCAGAGAGGAGGGGCCGGAGGGGGTTGGGCAGACTGGAGCTGGCTGGGGAAAGAAGGGAAGCACAGACAGGGCTCTGATCCCCTATGGGGGCTGCGGGACTCCTGGGACCCCAAGATGGACCTAACAGGGGGGATCCTGTTATCTGTGCCTGCAAGACCTGTGTTGGACTGTGTTCCTGTCATCTAAATAAACCTTCTGCTTTACTGACTGGCTGAGAGTCCTGGTGAATTGCAGGGAGCCCGGGGGTGCAGGGCCCTGACTCCCCCACACTCCATGACATCAGGGCAGGGAGTTGAAGTGCAGGTGCTGTGCAGGGTGAGGCAGGGAGCTCAGGGCAGGTCATTGGTGGGTGGGATGCAAGAGGGTGAGGGAGGGGGCTCAGATCAGGGAGTTGGGGTGTGGCAGGGGGCTCAGGGCAGGGCGTTGGGGTGCAGGAGGGGTGTGGGATGTGGCAGGGGGCTCAGGGCAGGGAGACGGGGTGCAGGAGAGGTGTGGGATGTGGCAGGGGGCTCAGGGAAGGGACCTGGGGTGCAGGAGGGGTGTGGGATGTGGCAGGGGGCTCAGGGAAGGGACCTGGGGTGCAGGAGGGTGTGGGATGTGGCAGGGGGCTCAGGGAAGGGACCTGGGGTGCAGGAGGGGTGTGGGATGTGGCAGGGGGCTCAGGGAAGGGTGCTGGGGTGCAGGAGGGGTGTGGGATGTGGCAGAGGGCTCAGGGAAGGGAGCTGGGGTGCAGGAGGGGTGTGGGATGTGGCAGGGGGCTCAGGGCAGGGAGCTGGGGTGCAGGAGGGGTGTGGGATGCGGCAGGGGGCTCAGGGCAGGGAGCTGGGGTGCAGGAGGGGTGTGGGATGAGGCAGGGGGCTCAGGGCAGGGAGCTGGGGTGCAGGAGGGGTGTGGGATGTGGCAGGGGGCTCAGGGCAGGGAGCTGGGGTGCAGGAGGGGTGTGGGATGTGGCAGGGGGCTCAGGGCTGGGAGCTGGGGTGCAGGAGGAGTGTGGGACGTGGCAGGGGGCTCAGGGAAGGGCGCTGGGGTGCAGGAGGGGTGTGGGATGCGGCAGGGGGCTCAGGGCAGAGAGATGGGGTGCAGGAGGGGTGTGGGATGTGGCAGGGGGCTCAGGGCAGGGGGTTGGGGTGCAGGCTCCAGCCCGGCGCCGGTTACCTAGAGCGGCTCCGGGGTGGCAGCAGTGGGCACCGGGGCCAAGGAAGGCTCCCTGCCTGCCTGCCCTGGCCCCCGGCCCCGCGCTGCTCCATGTCCCTGCAGCCTCAGGGGCGGGTCAGGGCTCTGGGCGTGCGCTCTCTTGCCTCTCCTCTAGGTACCTCCCGCGATGCTCCCATTGGCCGCGGTTCCCTGTTCCCGGCCAATGGGAGCTGTGGGGGGCGGTGCCTAGAAGGAGGCAATGCAGGAGCCCTCTGCCTCTTTCCCCCTCCCCCGGCCGGGAGGGGCGAGCTGCCAGCTGCTCCAGACAGCGGCACGGGGCTCGCAGCACCATGGGGGCCATCCCGCGGGTAGGCAGAGGGGAGCTTGGCAGCCACACCCAAGAGCCCCGCAGGCCGCATGCAGCCCGGGTGTTTGAGACCCCTGGCCTGAGCGATGGAGCTTTGTGGGGGCCCCTGTGGCATCCCCCCCTAACGCCAGCTCTGGTTACTGTGGCCCACGTGGGCTGTGGAGTTTTTATAGCGTGTTGGGGGGAGGGGGGCCCCCAAAAGAAAAAGGTTGAGAACGCCCAGTGCCAGGCACCATCTGTCACAAAGGTGAGCTCACCTGCGTGGTGAGATATATGGGATCACCCAAGGGGACTGTCTGTGGTTCCATGTTAATGCTGTTACAGAGCCTGAAGCGTTTACACTGGATACTTGGTTGGTGAAATCTCCATACAGACCTCACACCCAATTTGGGTTTGTTCCCTGCTTCTCACCAGTCTGCCTGAGGCCAGTGCTCGTGCTCTCCAGTCACTGGGGACAGCGTTACAGAGACTTACGGGCACAACGCCACCAGCAGCAATTGGCAGCACTGCAGAGCAGGCTTCACAGGGACACAGTGTGGGCCAAAGGGTCTGTGGTCTCCAACAAGCCCCCGTTGTCCTCCAGGGCACGTCAGCATCCCGGCAACCTTCTAGGAGGGTCCAGGCTGCCACCCATCTCCAGCACAGCAGCGCCCGCGCCTCACGATCCACCTTGTCTCCTCAGAGGTGAGTGACGGAGGGTGCACAAGGGGTCCGGTTCGGGGAGGGATAACAAAACACACCCTCTGGGGTCACCTCTCAGGAAGTGACGGTGACAGGCTTTGTGGTGGCAGTAAAGGGGGAGGGGAGGGCGTGGGAGCAGCACCCTCAAAGGCAATGCTGGAGACCCAGTGAACTCTGAAGGGGACTGAGAGTCTCCCAGGGCCCCATATCCTGTTGGGATCTGTCCAAAGTCCCCCCCACTTCTTTTCTTTCATTCCTTTATTTACCCTTGTTTGCCGACAGTCGACTCTTGTGCTGTTTCACCTGGTGCCCCGAGAGAGGAAGAAAGGGCCCCGCGGCCTCAGGCAGAGAGGGTTGACAGCTTAGAACAGGGGTCCCCAACGTGGTGCCTGCGGATGCCACAGCGTCCACCAGGGCGTCTAAGTGTGCCCGCATACTGGCCGGTGAACCGAAAATCAGCTGCATTTTGCTGGCAACGCCTCTGGGTGTGTGCCCTGGGTCAGGAGAAGTCAGTGTCCAGTCCTGTGGGGCTGTGCTCCTGGCTCATACCTCCAGCACTCACTGCTGCCCCTCCCTTCCCAGCTGCACTGTTCAGCCAGCCCCAGGCCTCTGTGAGGTCACTGCCCCCCGCCCCCACCACCTCAAACCTTCAAACTGGGACATGGCGCACTAGTACCAATCAGAGTGCACTAGTGTAACTTCTGTCTACACTAAGGGTTTGCACTAGTGCCTAAAACACCAGTGTGGCAGAGACCTTCAGAAACAGCAGTACGGTGGCACTAGAACCTATTTCTAGCTCGGTCACAGACAGCCTGGGTGACCATGGACACGTCAATGTTTCTCCTCCCAACTTCAGTCTCTTTACCCAGCTGCCCACTCATTGGGGTCTCCTCTCTCTCCAGAGCTGCTCACCACTACAGTCTGTGTGGGTGTCACCAGAGCTAAGGCAGTTCAGCTCTGGAATAGTCTTACAAGGGGGGCTAGGGAGTCTCTTTCCCTGGAAGTTTTTAAAAACAAGTAGGACAAACCTCTGTCGGAGATAATCTACAGATACTTGGTCCTGCCTCAGCAGAGAGCTGGACTTGATGACATCTTGAGGTCCTATCTAGCCCTACATTTCTAGGATGCCATGAAATATATACGTATAAAACACAACATACAGAGTAAAACCCACCACAACATAATGTCAGGAAACTCAGGAAAAAAAAGGAAAAAAGAAACAACAAAAGCCACAGCATAAAATGACAATACAGAGGAAAAGAAAACACGATGCAAACTAACACACCTAGGACAATATTACACAATGAAAAAAAAAAAAAGAGCTCATCTCAAACCAGCACAACACAGGCACCAAACATGCTGAGGCAAAACAATGCACCATAAAACTGCTACACAACATGGTGCGATCACAGTTCCAAATGGCACCATGCAAAAAAACCTCAGCGTAGAACAGTACACAGCACAAAAGAGAATTATTTCATTGTAGGCCTGGAAGGGATCTTGAGAGGTCGTCTCCTCAAGCCTCCTGTGACGAGTCAGGACCAAGTATCCCTAGACATTCCCAGACTGGTGCATCTCTAACCTGGTCTTAAAAGCCTCCAATGAAGGAAATTCGACAGCCTCCCTTAGAAGCCAATGCAAGGCAAACACTGACCAAAACAACGCTGTACACACACAAGCTGGGCTTGGGGTTAAGGGGAGAGGCAAGAATTCAAACAATCTGGGTTCAGTACCCAGTTTTGCCCCAAATTCTCCATGCAAACTTGTGTAAATTACTTCAGCTCTTTGAGCTTCAGTTTCCCCATCTGTAAAATGGAGAGTCGCCTCCCACCATTGGCCTATTTAGCCTTTGAGCTTTTTGTGGCAAGGCCTGTCCCTGTGGGCATGTCTACACTGCAGTCAGACACCGGTGGCTGGCCCGTGCCCGCTACTTGGGCTCACACGGCTCAGGCTGTGGGGCTGTTTAATTGTGGTGTCTATGGTCCAGCTGGGGCTGCAGCCCAAGGTCTGGCACCCTCCCACCTCGCAGGGTCCTACAGCCTGGCCCCAGCCCGAGCCCAGACACCTACACTGCAATTCAACAGCCCCTTCACCTGAGCCCGTGAGCCTGAGTCACCTGGCATGGGCCAGCTGGGGGGTTTTAGTGGCAGGGTAGAGATACCCTTGGTGTCTGTGCAGCACCTGTCACAATGGGGACCCTGATCTTGGTCAGTGTCTATGCAAAGCCCTGCAGAACAGGGGCCTGACTTCAGTCGGGGACTCTGCAACTCCCAGCATTGCAGGATCTCTGATTTTGTTCGGGTTCCCTGCAGCATCTGGCAAATTGTGGGGGCAGGATCTCTGTCAGGGTCTGTGCAGTGCCCAGTACAGTGGTGGGGTGTGATCTGGGTCAGGGTCAGTGCAGTGCCAGACCCAACAGGGACACAGATCTCAGTCGAGGTCTCTGAAATGCCCAGCACAATGGACGCAGCAGTTTGGGTCACAGTCATGCGCTGTCTGGCACAAGGGGGGCCATGATCTCGGTCCAGGTCTCAGTTTTACCTGGCACAACAGTGAGGTCTGATCTCACCTGGGGTCTCTTCAGTGCCTGGCAGAACAGGGCCCAGATCTCAGTTGGGGTCTCTGCAGCACAGGGCCACGCTCAGTATGATAAGAGCCCTGATCTCAGTCACACACCTGGAGAGAAAAGTGGGAAGATTTTTGAGCATTAGATATCAGTATTTCAGAACTGAGGAGAAAATGGGGCACAAACCAAATACTTGCCAATATAAGGGACAAGCATCATGTGGGGAGATTTTATGTCACCATTCAACCACTCAAGACGAAAGAGGGGAAATTTGAAGGGATTATACAGCGATATTAAATCAACAACAGAAGGGGATGGATTCTTCTTGCCTCACATTCACATGGCCAGCAGGGATCCCTGGGTGATGTGGCTTTCACAAGGAAGAGGAGTGGGGCTGGAGTGAGGTCACTGGCTATGGGGAGGGGCTGGCAGTGGGGTCTGGGAATGTGACTAGTACAGGGGTCAGCAACCTTTCAGAAGTGGTGTACCGAGTCTTCATTTATTCACTCTAATTTAAGGTTTTGCATACCAGAAATACATTTTAATGTTTTTAGACTGTCTCTTTCTGTAAGTCTATAATATAGAACTAAATTACTGTTGCATGTAAAGTAAATAAGGTTTTTTAAATGTTTAAGAAACTTCATTTAAAATTAAATTAAAATGCAGAGCCTCCCTCGGACCGGTGGCCAGGACCAGGCAGTGTGAGTGCCACTGAAAATCAGCTCGTGTGCCGTAGGTTGGCTACCCCTGGACTAGCAGTTGGTGGGTTGAGGGGGGGCTGCTGGGTTGGGCAGGTTGGGGGAGGGGAAGTAGCTGGGACTGGGAAACCTGGGACTGGGCCGTCTCCATGGGGGACACTTGCTCCTCCCTCCCCTTCCTGGCCCTTCCCAGGCCCCGTTGCCAGCAGAGAGTGGCCCCCCCAGCCCAGCCCAGAGGTGTCCCTGTCTCAGGGCCCCCCCAGCCTCGGCCCATTCACCCTCTGCCCAGCTCAGGAATCACTGGGGGGAACCATTTCCCACCCGCACAAGGACAAATCCCTGCAGGTGGAAATGGGGGAAACCCCCCAAACCTGAGACCTGAACTGGCCACTGGCGAAGGGGAGAGAAAATGGGGCACAATCGGGGGTGGGGGCAGGGAACTTCTCAGGGGTTGGGGGAGGGGGGGTCACCCTGGGCGCTGCTCGTGGCTCTCTAGGGAGAAAGGGGGCAGGACGGGAGGGGAGGGGGGTCCCCACGGGAGGGGGCAGCGGTAAATCCGAGGGGATCTCAGCCCCCCCCTTTCTCTCCCCGCTCCTCGGGGGTCACCTGCCCCCCCCCCCGGCCATGTCCGGGCTGCACCGACATTTCCCGCCCGCCCCGCCCCACGCAGGGACCCCAGGGTTAATGAAGGTCTCTCCCGCCGCGATCTGCGCATGCCCAGAGCTCCAACGGCACCAACCGTTCTCCGGCCCGGGAGAGGCTCCAACGGACCCGCGCGAGCCAGGCAGAACCGTAGCGCCCAACGCTCCTTTGCAGCCCGGTTCCGGCTCCCCCGCTGACATCACTTCCGCTCCTAGGAGAGTCAGGAACTACATCTCCCAGCCTGCCCCGGGGCCGCTTCCGCCCTCTCCGCAGCCCAGGGAAGGGAGGGTTCCAGTAGCTATTACTGCGCATGCTCCGTGCGAGCCCCGCTGGGGGCGGGAGAACAAAGCTGCTGCTGCTGCCGCCTCCGCGTGAGCCGGACCCGGGCTGAGCGGCTGCTGCTCCCCGGGGGGGGGCCGGCCGGAGCCCCCGGGGAGTGAGAGACCCCGGGGCGGGCACGTGACTCTGCCCCGGGGAACCCGGGAGAAGCCTCGGAGCCGCCTTGGCCCCAGCGGAGCCGCAGCAGGATCCGCCCCCCCCGCTGGGATGGGGGGCATTAAATCGCTCCCAATAGCCCTGTGCTGCTCCCGGGCACTGCGCATGCTCAGTAGCAGCTGCTGAAGCCGGTGCCCTTCCCCCCGCCCGCATCAGCCGGAACGTTCCGCTGGGGCCGGGGGCTGAGCAGGGAATTGATGGGGGGGGGTCTGGCAGATGGGGGCGGGGCTGGGGGGGGCTAAAGGGAAGATCCAGGCGGGGGGAGCAGGAGTTGAGCTGGGGGGCGCAGGGGGGGAGTCGGGGTTCTGGGGGGGGGAAGGTCATTGGGGCGGGACATTTGAACTGTTTTGTGCAGCCAGGAAATTCCCGCGGGGGGGGGGGGAGGTGAGTTCACTGAATCCTGCCCTGTTTGTGCCCCGTCCGCCCACCTACAAAGTCTCTCCAGCTTTTCCCCTTTTCCCCCATTATCACACGTGGCTATAAAATCCAGGGAGATTCCCCCCCGCCCCCAATGATGAGCTCTCTAATCTCCCCCGATTTCCCCTGGTCTCTCCATACTTCCCAAGTGTCCATTTAAAATCTCTCCGATGGGGCAGCTTTTCCCCCACACTTTATCTGCAGCTATTTGTCCTCATTTAGGTGGGAAATTGTTGCCATGAGTCATTCCCCAGCACATGGCTGCCCCTGGGGTGGGGATGGGAGGAGGTGCCCGTTCTCTGCCAAGGCGGGGACGGGAAGAGTATGTGTCCCCCATGGAGACTGTCCAGACCCCATTTCCCAATCCCACCACTGCCCCCAAACTACCAACACAGTTTCCCCCAGCCCTCAGGTGCCAGTCACCTGCCTGTCCCCCACTTCCGCCCGCTTCCTTTATCCAGGGAGCCTTCCAGCTCCCCCCACCCCTTAAATCAGCTCCTCCCAGGCTCCCTGCTGCTCATGTGAATGGTGGCAATGGGGGGGTGGGGAACCATCACTTTGTGTTTATATATTGGATAGTCTCATAAAATGCAGTCGAACAGTCTCCCTTTTCCCTCTAGTTATTTAATAGCAACATAAAATCCCCCTCAGATCTTGGTATTTTTCTCTCATGTTATCAATTGCTTAGCTTGTGGCTTGTTTTCTCTGCAAATCTCAAAGACTGATATAAAATACTCTAAACATTTGCCCCACTTTTCTATAGTTGTCTAATTCTAAGTTAATATCCCCTGAGATTTTTTTCCTTGTCTCTCTCATGATAAAATACAAAGAAAATCTCAGATTGACACCTTTCCTCAGATTCTTGAACATGGATATAAAATGTTTGCAAATGTTGCCCATTTCCGCTCTATTCATTTATCAAATATTGATGTGAAACACTCAGATTTTGCCTCCTATCAACAACTGATATAAAATCCCTCTGATTTTCCACGTTCCTCTCTATAATTTGCAAAATGGATCCAAAATCTCTCAGATTTCCACCCTTTCTCTTTCATTTCTGAACGTTGCTCTCAAAGCTCAGGATTTCCCTCTTTCTATATCATTATTAAATGTTAGTTAAAAATCCTCTGTGGTTTGGGGCTGTTCCCCGTGTTTCTAAATCCCACCAACTTCTTCCTTCGAGGGAACCTGTTGCCTTGAGTTCTTCTCCATCCTGGATGTTGTAGGGAGTTAAATTGCCCAGAGATCATCTTTCTCGTCTCCTTTGCAAATCATTTGTTCCCTCCTTTACCTCTGTTAAAATGTTTGCCGAAGAAAGACCAGCCAGATATTTAATACCCATCAAAGCCAGAGGTCTCTCCCTGTTTGGGGATCAGTGGTTCCCAGCTGGTAACGGGTGAGTTGGCTGGACCCTTTTCTTTTCTCCAGCTGGCATGGGATGAGGAGGTCACTCTGAGTGCAGTGTGGGTCCAGAAGTATCGTAAACCCCATGACAAATGGTCTCTGTGATGTAGCCACCTCTGGGGTGGCTCCATGGTGACCATTATTTGCTAGTGACAGGGCATGGACATGTCTTACCTCTCTGCTGAAGGGCAGGCGGGGGTCCTAGGAGGGCAGTGGGGGAATCCCAGGAAGGCAGTGAGTTCCTAATTGGGGTCCCTCGCTGGTGGGGGCTCTTGGTGGGATTCCCAGCCTGGCAGTGAAGATCTGGTGGGGGTTCTCTGGCCGGTGGTGCTCTGATGGGTATCTGGGATCTCTCTGGCCAGGGATTCCGGGAGTTGGATCCCAGGAAATATCTGGTGGGACCCTGGCTGGGGGGATCTGGGTTCTGGGTGTTGGGGGCCCCTGGATGGAGGCTCTGGGGGCTGCTACTAACCATGTTCCTTCTCTCTGATCAGCTTGTGCCAGAATCCTGGCTCCAAGCACTGCCCGACATTCCCCGGCCAGGCCCAGTCACCGTGATAACTTTCTAGCCACTTATCAAACACTGTGAGGTGAAATCACAGATTTTGCATTTCTCCCCTCTTGAAAACTGCAGGAACTTCCAGTTCCATTGGGAAAACTCCTGCCCAATTCCTTGTCCTAGATCTGGAGGGTGAGGGAAGTGGGAAGGAGTGCTACACTATGGCACTATCTTCCACAGCGTTCTGGACTCGTGAGCTGTCTCCTGCCGTCCATCACCCCCCTCTGACAAACAGAGGCTAAGGACACCATTCCTTACCCAGCCTGGCTAATAGCCATTAATGGAGTTAACCTCCATGGATTTATCCAGTTCTCTTTTAAACCCTCTTATATTCCTAGCCCTCACAACCTCCTCAGGCAAGGAGTCCCACAGGCTGAGTGTGCGTTGTGTGAAGAAATACTTCCTTTTGTTTGTTCTAAACCTGCTTCCTATTCATTTTCATTTGGTGATTCCTAGTCCTTGTGTTATGAGCAGTAAATAACACTTCCTTATTCACTTTCTCCACGCCAGTGATGATTTTATAGACCTCTCTCATATCCCCCCTTTGTCTCTTTTCCAAGCTGAGAAGTCCCTGTCTTTTTAATCTCACCTCATACAGAAGTTGTTCCATACCCCTAATCATTTTTTTTGTTCTTTTCTGAACCTTTTCCAATTCCAATATATCTTCTTTGAGATGGGGAGACCACATCTGCACACAGTATTCAAGATGTGGGTGTACTATGGATTTATAGAGAGGCAATATGACATTTTCTGTCTTATTATCTATCCCTTTCTTAATGACTCCCAACTTCTTGTTTGCTTTTTGACAGCCACTGCACGTTGAGTGGATGTTTTCAGAGAACTATCCACAGTGACTCCAAAATCTCTCGAGTGGAAACATAATTTAGACCCCATAATTTTATGTATAGTTGAGATTGTTTTCCAATGAGCTGCACTATGTGTTATCCTGACATCTAGTACTGCTGAGATCCTGCAATCAGTGATATCCCTGCCCTTCCTGTTCCCTTTCTCCCCTGAACCCCACCAGCCCATAGTTACTGTTCCCAGCTTCCCCAGGACTCTCTCATTGTCTCTGGACCTGTCTGTCAGCAAGAAGCAGTGCCAGGGAGACTTGCCCTCTCTCTAGAGACTTTGATTTCTGGGACATGGATTTACTTTCTATGTGTTCTAGGAGACTCTTTGAAATTGAGTGTCTGTGACATTAACCATAGTGCAATCTGGACTGTTGAACAGCTGTGAGACTCAGTTCCCAAGCTGGGGTGCCTTTTACACTGCTTTACTGTGAGAACAGCCACTCCTGGGCAGGTAACACACAGTCTCCAGCATGTAACTCGCTCCCAGCTACACAGTACTGAGTGCTGCTAGTCAGTGACTCACAAATTACAGCACCCCACAGGAGAACCCCAGAAAATTCTCTGCTCCCAGACTTCTCCCAGAAATGTGCATCTTGCACTGTCCAGCACACTACTGAACAATGGGAGCTCATATGAAATCTGTCATTTCATCAGTGGAAAATGACATGTGCCAACCTTGTCATTCCAAATGGAGTTTCCAACACACTTGAATCCAAACACACTGGTTAGGTAAAACAATAAAACAAAATTGTTAACTGCCGGAAAAAAATCTTTTCAGTGGCTAAGGGTAATGAGGCATAAAAGTCAGAATTGTTTACAAAATAAATGCAAAGATAAAACACAAATTAACATCTAAGTTAACAAGCTAAAATGGATTCAAAGCAAATGCTTCTCTCTCCATGTGCTGAGACAGGCTGGCTTTCCTTTCAGCCAGGACTCCCCCGTAACCTGCCCCTGCCTCCCAAGTTCAGTTCTTCAGGATTTGTCATGGGCAGAGGGAAAGGGGAGAGAGAGAGTCCCAAGCATTTTCCTCACCTCTTTTTATAATTCAGTCCTTTCTATTAGAAACAACTTCAGTTCTCAGCTGAGTCATGGTGACAGGCTGTCTGTTGGAGATATGAGTTTCAGGTCTCCCTCTGATAGAATGTAAATGTCTTCTTCACACCTTCCCCCTGCCAGCGAATTGCTGTTTGCCTTGCTGTCTCTGAGGAACTGGTCTGTGGGTGTTCCCCAGAATTGTAACTTTTTGTAATATCCTACAGTAAAATCTCATAACTTTACATACAGTGTTGCTACACATTTTAACAGGAGGATAATATTCAGTAGATTATGTGATTTCAAGTGATACTTCACAAACCATACTGTGTACAAAATTGATCATAATTTTCCAGAAGAGTGAACATAGGATTACAGACTGACACAGGGCCTGTGTGTGTGTTCCCAGCAGATATGTGGATTTTTCAATCCCTCCTAAGCAAAGTGTTCTGCATCTTCAAGGACCTGGTTTACTAAGTGTGACACTGCATGGAATTGTGAGACGCTTCCTATTATTATTACTTTGCAATTTTATCATATTGGTATTAATAATGAATTGTGCTAGATATGCCATGTTAGGTGTCAGGGAAAATGTTATAATTTTCCAAGTATGATCATTTTTTTTGTTTGTATCACCTTTGTATTGTGAGATATAGATACGTAGGGTATATCTGTATTCCAGACTGTGGACTGTGTTTCTGGGTGACACCCTCAGATCTATTGGCATCAGCACTGCCTAGCCTGTTTGATGGCCCATCCAGGGTCATCAGCAGTACAATGAATCCATGGAAAGGATCAAGGGGATACACCGATTGAGTCAGCAAGACATGCCGGGGAATGCCTGTGTAACGAGAATGCCAAGGATTTTCCAGGCCTGTAACACTCGCTTCCTCCCCTCTGCAGAAACGGAGCCTTAGAGCAGCCTGGATCCAGCATGGGAGCTGAGACCCCACGGGGCCCTGGGAGCTGTAGTTCCTTGGCCAGCTCCCTGCCTTGGAGCAGGGAAGGAACTACATTTCCCAGCATTCCCTTGGCTGCTATCAACAGGAAAGGAAGGGAGGAAGCTGCGAGACTCCATGCGCTGCAGCTTGCTGTGGCTGGGGAGCTGGCTGCTAGAAGGGGGTGGCAGTGTGAATGGGGAACAAGTGTGCCCAAGGAGTAGAAGGCTGTCAGAGTCTACCCTCACTTGAAACTGGGCGGTTTCAAAGTGAGGACCCGCATGTCTTCCCCCCACCCCAAAATCCTAGGGTAGGTCTCCCCTTCGGCTGCCACCACCCGGTCAATTCCGTGGGCTGGGACACCCCTGTTTCCCCCTTTGGGAACACAGATCAATTCACAGAGGAGGAACCTCCCCCCCTCTTCCCTCTCTCCAGCCTGTTCTGGAGACAGAGATGCCTGGATTCAAACGCCTTGAATCTCTACACACAGGGAAGCAGCCCACTTCCCCCTCCCCTTCCCCTGAATTTCCCCAAGGGAAGGAATTAACCAAGTCCAAAGAAAAGAAAAGAATTTATTAAGAGAACAAAAGAAAATACAGAATCTCTATGAATCCAAGCTGGGCACTCATAGGGTATAACCTTGCTAAGTTCTGGAGAGAATTCTCTCTCTTTCTCAGTACAACCAGTACAAGCAGAATTAAGAATAATCAATAACAAACACACAGAATTGCAAACATAGGATTATTAGATAAGGACACAAAGTATCCTTCTAATACTCACTATCTTGACTAGAAGAAATTAGTTCAGAAAGGTGGAACTTGTAGGGACTTGATTAACTCGTCTGGTCTCTTGAACTCCAAACGGCCAAAGACAAAGAACCCCCCAAACAGAGGGAAAAGTTCCCTCCTAGGAGTTTCAAATTCTCTTCCCTGATTGGTCCTCAGGTCAGATGCCCACCAGGTACTATGCTTTAACCCTTTACTAACTATTCATGACACGCCCCCCAAATCGTCACAGTGGGATCCACTGGCGGCGATTTCCTCCTAGAACTGTAAAACAACCAGAGTAATAAAACACATGCACTATTACATCGACTACTAAGCATGAAAACATATTAAGAACAGTTTTTAGCCACTTGATTCTGGGAAACTTTCACGAGAGAGTGCATCAGCAACTTTGTTGGAAGCTCCTGAAATGTGTTGAATGTCAAAGTCAAAGTCTTGGAGAGCTAAGCTCCAGCGGAGAAGTTTCTTGTTGTTTCCCTTGTTGGTGTGAAGCCACTTTAGCGCAGCATGGTCAGTTTGTAGCTGGAACTGCCGGCCCCAAACGTATGGGCGTAGCTTTTCCAAGGCATACACAATGGCGTAACATTCTTTTTCACTGATGGACCAGTGGCTTTCCCTCTCAGACAGTTTCTTGCTGAGAAACACGACAGGATGGAAGTTGTGATCCGGTCCTTCCTGCATTAGTACCGCTCCTACCCCACGTTCAGATGCATCGGTGGTAACTAGGAAGGGTTTGTCAAAGTCTGGGGCCCTTAATACAGGGTCCGACATGAGCATCGCCTTAAGCTGGGTAAAGGCTTTCTGACACTCATCAGTCCACTTAACTGCATTTGGCTGGGTTTTCCTGGTCAGATCAGATAGTGGGGCAGCGATTTGGCTGTAGTGTGGTACAAATCGCCTGTAATATCCGGCCAAACCTAAGAAGGATTGGACCTGTTTCTTTGACCTTGGGACAGGCCACTGTTGGATAGCCTCCACCTTGGCCTGTAGGGGTTGATGGTTCCTTGACCCACCTGGTGTCCTAGGTAAGTCACTCTGTTGTGGCCTATTTGACACTTTTTGGCCTTAACAGTTAGTCCTGCCTGCCTGATGCTCTCTAAAACCATTTTCAAATGTTCTAGGTGTTCGGGCCATGAATCAGAAAAAATGGCCACATCATCGAGGTATGCAACTGCACAGTCTTCCAATCCTGCTAGTAGACCATCCACCAGCCTTTGGAAGGTGGCAGGTGCATTCCGCAGTCCGAACGGAAGCACAGTAAACTCATACACCCCTGCATGGGTGATGAAGGCAGATTTTTCCCTGGCGGGTTCATCTAGTGGTACCTGCCAGTATCCCTTGGTTAAATCAATGGTAGAGATGAACTGGGCACGTCCCAACTTTTCCAATAGCTCATCAGTGCGTGGCATTGGATAGTTGTCTGGACGAGTTACAGCATTTAGCTTATGGTAGTCCACACAAAAGCGTATTTCCCCATCTGGTTTGGGAACCAGAACCACTGGAGATGCCCATGCACTGGTAGAAGGGCGGATGATACCCATCTCCAACATGTTGTCAATCTCCTGTTTAATAGCAACTTTGGCATGAGGTGACACCCGGTAGGGTGGTGTTCTAATCGGGTGAGCATTACCTGTGTCAATGGAGTGGTAGGTTTGCTCAGTCCGTCCTGGGATGGCTGAGAACAAGGGGTCGAAGTCAGTGCACAGTCCCTTGATCTGTTGCCGCTGTAGACGTTGTAGGGTTGTGGAGAGGGTCACCTCTTCCACACCACCATTTCTTTTACCTTCGTAGTAGACACCTTCAGGCCACTCGGTGTCATCTCCTTCCTGAACTGTAAAGTGACAGACCTGTAATTCTCTGGGATAAAAGGGCTTTAGAGAGTTAACATGAAACACTTTAGGCTTTAAAGAGGAATCAGGGAATGTTATGAGGTAGTTAACAGCTCCCAGGCGCTCCTGGACCATGTATGGTCCTTCCCAGGACGCCTCCATCTTATGGGCCTGTTGCGCCTTCAAGACCATGACCTGATCTCCTACCTTGAAGGACCGCTCCTTGGCATGTCGATCATACCAGACCTTTTGCTCCGCTTGAGCATCTCTTAAGTTCTCTCGAGCAAGGGCCCAAGAGTCTCGGAGGGTGTTTTGAAGGTTGCTTACAAAGTCCAGAATGTTAGTCCCTGGAGGAGGTGTAAACCCCTCCCATTGTTGCTTTACCAGCTGTAATGGCCCCTTAACCTCATGGCCATACACCAGCTCGAATGGTGAGAATCCTAAACTCGGATGTGGAACAGCCCTGTAGGCAAACAGCAACTGTTGTAACACTAGATCCCAATTATTGGAGTGTTCATTGACGAATTTGCGGATCATGGCCCCCAAAGTTCCATTGAACCTTTCCACTAGGCCATTAGTTTGGTGATGGTACGGGGTGGCAACCAAGTGATGCACCCCATGAGTTTCCCACAGGTCTTTCATGGTCCCTGATAGGAAATTTGTTCCCGAATCTGTAAGAATTTCAGAGGGCCAACCCACCCTGGTAAAAATGTCAGTTAAGGCCTGGCACACCGTGTTAGCCCTGGTGTTGCCTAGAGCTACTGCTTCCGGCCATCTGGTAGCAAAGTCCACAAAAGTCAGTATGTATTGCTTTCCTCTGGGGGTCTTCTTTGGGAAAGAACCCATAATATCCACAGCTACTCGCTGAAATGGGACCTCCATTATGGGGAGTGGTTGGAGAGGGGCCTTGATCTGGTCTTGGGGTTTTCCTACCGTTTGGCATACCTTACAGGACCGGACGTAAGTGGCTACCGCCTTGCCCATCCCCTCCCAGTCAAAGGACCTTCCCAACCTGTCTTTGCTTCGTTTCACCCCAGAATGGCCACTAGGGTGATCATGGGCTAAGCTTAAGAGCTTTTCCCGGTACTTCGTTGGAACTAGCAACCGTTTTTGAGGATGCCAGCCCTCCTGGTGTCCACCAGAAAGGCATTCCTTGTATAAAAGTCCTTTCTCCACAACGAACCGGGATCGGGTAGTAGAGCTGAGAGGCGGTGGGTTGCTGCGTGCCGCCACCCATGCTTTCTTGAGGCTGTCATCAGCTTCCTGCTCTCTCTGGAACTGTTCCCTTGAGGCGGGAGACACCAGTTCCTCTGGAAGCGATGTAGGTGATGAGGTTGTTTCCGTTGACTGTGGACCGCTCCCCGCTGGTGCACAAAGTGTCATTTCAGGCTCCGGCTGAGCCTCTTGGGTAGGGTTGTTTGCTGCTTCTGCCAGTTCAGGCCCGTTGTCGCCCTCTGGCGGTGGAGTTGTAATAGCTGGCGCCGGTGCTGGCGCTGGGTGTCCTTCCAGTTCCGGTTCTGGGACTGGATGAACTATGGCTGCTGTTGGTGTTGGCCTGGGATCCGGTTCCACCACCTCTGTCTGGGTCTCTGGTAACACAGACGGGGTCCCGGTGGATGGCTCAGGAACAGGGATGGGTCCGGCAGCTCGTCTGGCTTGGCTGCGTGTAACCACTCCCTCTGTTTTTTGCTGTTCAATGTGTCGGGCCAAGTCGTTCCCCAGTAGCATGGGAATCGGATGGTTGTCATAGACAGCAAAAGTCCACTTCCCTGACCAGCCCTTGTACTGGACAGGTAAACGCACTGTAGGTAATGTTACAGGTTTTGACATGAAGGGTCGAATTGTCACTTTGGTTTTCTGGTTGATGAATTTGGGGTCCACGAAGGTTCGGTGGATAGCTGACACATGTGCTGCAGTGTCTCTCCATGCGATGATCTCCTTTTCGTCCACTCTCAAATTTTCCCTATGTTCTAAGGGTATTTGAGATACATCTATGTCCGGCTTTCCTTGGTGTGAAGGTGCAAGGAGTTGCACTCGGTTTAGGTTCTTTGGGCATTTGGCTTTGATATGCCCCAATTCATTGCATTGAAAACATCGCCCAGTTGATGGGTCACCGGTTTGTGTTGGTCTACTGGAGACTGGTGAGGTAGAAGAAGAGGTAGAGTGTGACTGTCCGTGGGTTGTAGGTGTGGGTTTGATTGGTCCGCGACGGTAGGGTTTAGTGTCGGTGTGTACCCTGTTGGATTCGCTCCCCTTGGCAGTAGCTTTCGTGTTGTCTACCGATGCCATCCATCTGGCTCCAATCTCTCCTGCCTCAGTGAGAGTTTTTGGTTTACCATCTTGGATGTAGCGTCTAATGTTCTCAGGAACACCATCTAGGAACTGTTCCATCAATATCAGGAGGTGTAGGTCGTCTAGCTCCTTAACCTTGGATCCTGATATCCAGGAGAAATAGTGTTTTTCCAGGTAAGCAGCGTGCTCTGGAAATGACATCTCTGGTTTCCATTTCTGGGCTCTGAAACGCTGACGGGCGTGATCAGGGGTGATGCCCATTCTGAGTCTGGCCTTGGTTAGGAACAGTGGAAAGTCGTCCATCAGGTCTCTAGGCATTTCAGCTGCCACCAGGGATAATTGTCCGCTGAGCTGTGACCTCAGCTCCAGCATGTATTGATCTTTAGGAAGATGGTATCCAATACAGGCCCTCTCAAAGTTTTCTAAAAAGGCCTCAACATCATCCCCTGCCCTGTAGGCAGGAAATTTTCTCCGAGAAGGTTGATCAGTAGGTTGAAAAGGGGTTGGATTGGTTGGCTCCTGCTGCTTAGTCTTTGCTAATTCCAGAGCCTGCTGGTGGGTCTCCCTCAGGATTTCCATTTGTCTCTTGTGCTCAGCCTCTTGTTTCTCCAGCTCCCTCTTGTGGTTAGCTTCTTCCCTGGCCCTTTCTGCAATAATTAGTTCCATCTGTCTTTGATGTTCTTTTTGTTTTTCTTCAGCCTGCAGCCTGGCCAGGTCAAGTTTGCTAATTGTTTCACCAGTACTCATGATTGTGTGCCTTCTGGTGCTGGCCACACCCCTATGCAGTCAGTGAACTGTCTGTGGTGTTTGACAGTCCCTAACCCTGGCTATGATAACTTGAGTAAAGAAAGAGAAATCAATCCTTTGTATAGCAAATTGTGGTTTGTGTAATGTTACTGGTTTGTACTGAGAAAGAGGGAAAGAGTAAAAAAAAATTTCTCTGTCTCCCTCTGCTCTGAGTTGCTGTACCCAGCAGCCCAGCTGAAAGGCTGCTGCTAACAATACCCCTGAGAAAAATCTGGTCTATTCCTCAGGGATTTGTGTTCTCCTGTCTCCTGATCCTTTCAAAAGACACAGGGAGAAAAAAAAAAAAAAACCTGGCTGGAGGGTTTGTCTCTTCCCCCCCCAAACCTGTTTTTCCTGTTGGATGGGAATGTACTTTGGCGAGCACTTCCCCCCACCTTAGGAATCCTGAGTGATACCTGATATCACAAAGGAAGGACACACCTCTAGGGAAGAGTTTTTCCTCAGCATAGCCAGCAGAGAAAAAAACTCCTCCTAACCCTGAAAACTGCTTGAAACTTGCCTTTTCCTCAAGCTGCCTCAAGCAAACAGAAGAAAACTGCTTCCAACAAAGCCTGCTGGAACTTAATTCCCTCCAGCCAACCTGGCTGAAACTGTAAACTCCCTCTTCTGTCAGGTTGCTTTCCTGCTCTAGAAGAAGAGAATAGCTCCCTTCAGCGTAGCCCAGCTGAAAAAAACTGCTTGTAACAATGGGTTCGAAACTCCGCTGCCACCATGTCAGAGTCTACCCTCACTTGAAACTGGGCGGTTTCAAAGTGAGGACCCGCATGTCTTCCCCCCACCCCAAAATCCTAGGGTAGGTCTCCCCTTCGGCTGCCACCACCCGGTCAATTCCGTGGGCCGGGACACCCCTGTTTCCCCCTTTGGGAACACAGATCAATTCACAGAGGAGGAACCTCCCCCCCTCTTCCCTCTCTCCAGCCTGTTCTGGAGACAGAGATGCCTGGATTCAAACGCCTTGAATCTCTACACACAGGGAAGCAGCCCACTTCCCCCTCCCCTTCCCCTGAATTTCCCCAAGGGAAGGAATTAACCAAGTCCAAAGAAAAGAAAATAATTTATTAAGAGAACAAAAGAAAATACAGAATCTCTATGAATCCAAGCTGGGCACTCATAGGGTATAACCTTGCTAAGTTCTGGAGAGAATCCTCTCTCTTTCTCAGTACAACCAGTACAAGCAGAATTAAGAATAATCAATAACAAACACACAGAATTGCAAACATAGGATTATTAGATAAGGACACAAAGTATCCTTCTAATACTCACTATCTTGACTAGAAGAAATTAGTTCAGAAAGGTGGAACTTGTAGGGACTTGATTAACTCGTCTGGTCTCTTGAACTCCAAACGGCCAAAGACAAAGACCCCCCCAAACAGAGGGAAAAGTTCCCTCCTAGGAGTTTCAAATTCTCTTCCCTGATTGGTCCTCAGGTCAGATGCCCACCAGGTACTATGCTTTAACCCTTTACTAACTATTCATGACAAAGGCTTTAGCCCAGGTAGCACCCTCAGAAGACTTCCCCAGACTGGCTTAGGGATGCTGGTGTGACCTCGCCTGGCAGCCCCCAAGGGAGGAACTGGGTGGACTAAATGGACAGTGTCCCCTTCTATCTGAAGCCTGGCAAGGGAGGTATGTGGATCCCACCAGAAGTTAAAATGGTAAGTAAGGGAGGGGAGGCTTTACTAGAGGACCTGGGCAGCTTCAGCAACAGCACAGGAGGATTTCCACTTCTGAGCCATGAAAATAGAAATTGACTTTTTCCTTTCCATATTTAGCTAATGTTCAGAAAGGGAATCTAGCGCCTGCCTTCCAGATTTGAACACCCTCAAAATTCAGGAGTGCTCAAGCTCAATTTGGGCAGCTGTTACTTCATTTCTCCCAAATCAAATATGCTGATCCACTATCATTTGCTGTAGAAAAAGTAGGATAAAATTGAGCAACAAATGCTGGGGTCTTCCCAGTGCTCACTAGGGCTGGAATTGCTATTTTCAACAGCCATTACCATTTTTTTTAGTTTTGTTTGTTTAAAAGGAAGACAGTGATATTGCACTGGCAAATCCCCCATAGAAACAAAGAGTGGAACAAAAGAATAATAAAGGCACCTCAAGTTTTCCTCATTTATGTAGGACAGTCTTATAAGATGGATCCAGACATCTTCCAATCACACAAGCTGAAAATTATTCCACTTTACTGCAGTAACCATGCGGGAACCAGTCCTGTCTGTGTTCTGTGCGCATCCAAAATCCCTGCTGAACTCAGAAGTGCCTTGCTTTTGTGACCATCTCACCTGATATGTTCAGCCCTTGTAAGGGAAGCAGGTTCACATTTAGTAATTGGGTGGGAAGCGTCTCAGAAAAAGTTAGGTGCTGTAGGAGGTGTTGCTTATTCACTAGGTAATGTGAGACCTTCCTGTTACACTAGTAAACCAGTGCCGCACAGCAGGCACTTTGCTCCTGGAGTCTAGAATGGGGCCTTTGCGTCTATACACAGCCCATTAAAGACAATGAAAAGCCTCCCACTCACTTCGACAGGCTTTGGCCAGAACTGGTTATACACGGGGTAACCCCACTGTCTTCACATGGTCCTGGTCTCACAGCGGAGGGGGGGCATGTGAGCTTGTTGCAGAGCTGCTGCTCCGGGACGGGAATCTCCTGGCACCCCAGCCTCCAAAATCATCCAGGCTTCACTTTCTGCACGACTAGGTGCTGGCTGAGGGGGGCGTGGGAATTGGTGGCCTCTGCTGCAGGTGATGGGAATCACAGGTATTTAAAGCCATGGGCTAGAGGAGGGAAGTGCCTAACTGCAGAGTCTGCAGCTGCCTAGGGCCAGGGCTGAGGATTTAGAGTCCCTAGTGCTGCCGTTGCAAGGTTCAAGCAATGCCGTGACTGGTGACATGGGGGGGTGGGTATTGGAGACATGGCTAGAGAAGGTCTGAATGAGGAAGGAGATAAATCTGTGGGGAGTTTCCTTGATCACTATGAAAGTTCTGCTCACTGTGGACACTGGTAAACCCACCTGGGTGTACAGCTCAATAAGAAAACCTGGGGGCTGAGGGAGCTGTGTATGGCAATGCATACAGTCATGGAGAGGTGTGTGATCAAATGAAAAATGTCTCTGAGGTTCAGTACCGGGTTTGCTATGGCACCAATGGCACTGCCCCACCAGGCCCACACTCGGAGCCCACAGTGACTACATAGGGGCCTACAAATATGTTTGGTACAAGGACCCACAGAAGGTTAATCTGGTCCTGACTGCCTGAACACTATTTCAGCCCCACATTTTTGGGTGGACCTCCCACAGTGGGAGCTGCAGAGCCCTCCCCCGCAAAACACACACCCACCCCATCCTACCTCCTGGTGTTGGGAGGGGAACAGGAGAAAGGACAAAAGAAGCAAGAGAAGAAGCGAAAGGAGGGAGGGAGGAAAAGGTGAAACAAAAAGGACAAACCCTAATGGCCCCGGTGATTCTAAGGGACAAAATCCCAGGTGTGCAATAAAATTCTGCCTCCTTAAGCTCGTGTTTTCCATGCCT